>NC_090877.1:35256571-35269071 GCF_036669935.1 Montipora foliosa | reverse complement strand
ATCCTGGCCCTGGTGTAAAACATTCATGTGGAGTGTGCGCTAAGCCTGTCAAATCTAACCAAAAGGCTGTTCAATGTGATTATTGCGATCGTTGGCACCACGCACGATGTTGTAATATTAACAATCTTGTTTACGACGCCCTAGCTAACAGCTCTTGCATGTGGATCTGCTGCGATTGTGGCCTTCCCAGTTTCTCCAGCTCTCTCCTTGACTCCAGTAGTGAGACCCTGACCAGCAACTATTTTTCGCCCCTTGACGATATTACACCAGCAACCCGATTTTCATCATGATCATTCAACGCAACAACAAACGATGGCCAGCCCTTCGCTTCATCAACTCCTTATAAGCAACCGCCAACTTCGCGAAGAGATGGAAAGGGCTCTACTCCAACTCAAACACAAAAGAATAGAAAGGCGTCACAATGTACCTCCACAGTACGAGTGATGTCGATAAATTGTTGTGGCTTGCGGAGTCTTTCGAAGCGGCTAGATTTCCAACTGATGGTTGCCACATACAAGCCAGATATTATCATAAATGCTAATGAGACCCATATCAATAATTCGATTCTCTCATCGGGAATCCTTGGTGGAAATTACACGATTTTCCGAAAATATCGAAATCTTAATGGTGGTGGTGTATTAACAGCTGTTTCCAACAAATTGATAGCGACACACGAAAGTAATCTGGATTCAAACTGCGAGGCGGTTTGGATGAAAGTACATGTTATAGGCAATAAACCACAGAAACAGTTCTTGAGGTGATGAAAAAGCACTTTCCCCAAAAGAAACTGGGATCACGCTGGAATGTACCGTGGATGAATAGCTCAATCAAGCGTATGATACGTAAGAAGCAGAAACTTTATAACAGAGCACGCAAATCAACTAGCCATGTTGATTGGAAGAAGTTTAAAGATCTACGCAAAGCAACTAAGAAAAGAATTCACTGTAAAAAGTTGAAAGAATTGTTACATTTGTATGTTTATTAATAACTTCTTTCTTTCTAACTTAATTAGGCAATACACACTAAAGAAAAAAATGGTAATAGCTGGATAAATATGTGGATAAAATATGAATGGGATTCCCAAGGGGTAAAGGTGCGAATGGGGACACACAGGCCCATGTGAGGCACCCACAAAAGGGAATGAAAATTTTAAAATATACATTATTTACAAATTTAATGTATAATTACTTATCATGTAAATCATTATGTATAAAATTAATATAATGTACAATTATTACTTATCATGTAAATTTTAATGTACAGTTTGTAAATATCTTTTAAAGTCACAATTATTACGGTTTCCCTCAAATTTAATTAAGAAATTTATCAAATCGAAAAGTGCAGTGCGGAGATGTGGTAAGCAGGCATTTATATTTGTAAATATTATTACACTAACAGAACCTTTTTTATGTAATTCAGTACAATTTTTAATAGCTGGGAATAGCAAGAGTCTTATTTGCAGTATATTGCATTTAATGGTGTCATTGCATCTTGATAATTTGGCCTAGAGTTGAATCGTCGCATCTCAAAGTGCCAAGTTTCGTTGGAACTTAGTTTACTTTAATAGAGCATTTTCGTGCGCCCTGCCACTTTTGAAGGAAAACTTTCAAAGCAGTTCGATTCGTCACAAATATGTGCTTTCCATACTAATGGCGATCACTGGACCAAGACATATTTGCAGAGATTTGACCGAAAGTAACGTGAACACTGACACCATTGTTTGAATTGGGGAAAGAAAATTTCAGTTGCGCGTCAAACATACACGGTTTTTAGTTCACATTTCAAGAGGAGAGAAGACGAAAAAATGTTCACAAGGTGTGAAAATCATACGTTAACAATACAGAGACTTTCCATGCCTTAGTCCAGAGAAAATAAGACTTGATGGTGGAGAAAACAAGCACTGTTTCTTTGACAAGGAAAAGCACTTTGGTACACGAAGGAGTCGAAAACTTCGGCGTTCAGTATTCGCTGTGCCAATTTTACCGGAAATATCTCTAGCCAAACCTTGTCTTTGGCTCACAAACTTTCACCTGTTGACGGCTTTTCGTGGACCAACGTCAGAGACAAAAGTCCTGTACTGTTAACGAAAGAGTTCAGTTTAAACAGAAAAAGCTATAAACCGATTGACATTTTGCAAAGTGACTGTTTCGTCCGGATAGAATGTATTCGCTTCAAAGAGAGAACAAACGAAATTCTTCTGTCATGCTTTTCTGTTACCTACCTTGACTCCATTCATGGATAAATTTTAAGCTATGAGATCCTTTGAACGGATTACCAGCTCATTTACCAGTGACGCGCCACAAGCAAATCCCGTCAAACTGGCAAATTTGTTTTGCATTCACTTCACGCGCGAGTATCCTCGTGAAGAAACCACAACAGAAAATCTTAATGCCGGTTCCAGTTACTTTAATACTCGACAACATCCATTGTTGTGATTTGCACATTCAATCATGACCATACCCGTTGCAAGTAAGGCAAAATTTTTCCAACTTCACGCAATTCTTTGACAAGCCTGAGCACACCGCAGTATTCTTAAACAGCCGATCTAAACATGTTTCGTTTCATCCGAAATAAAGGACTTTCCCATGAAGAAGGAATTGCCGAGGTCTTTCTATCTTTTGTCCATCTTCTTTCAGTATTTGTACCAGGAAGCGCATGGATAGCATTGAAAGTAAATGCAATAAAAACTACAACTAGCGACAGCGTCGACATCTTTTCTTCTCGCGTTTTAAGACTGTCTCGAAGGTTTTCAACCAATCACAACGCAAATAAAATTGAATTTGCCATTGATAATGCGCATGCGTGACATTAGTCTCCTTTGTTGCTCAGCACTGTTCAACTGAAGCTATGTAACAAGCATATCACGTGTCACGATTTGTGTTTCATTCAACAAAGTACATAGAATTCGGAGAGCAATTACTGTATTCAGCTTGTCACGCCATTGAAAACGAATATTAAACCGCTCAATTTCGTAAATTTAGCCATTCTTGGAGTTAAGATGTGATTCCTAATGTTATCCAACAAAAAGAAAAAACTATTACAGAGGGGAATCTTCTCAAATCGGAGGACATTTTGGAGAGAGACGGTGACATTCAGCTTAAAAAGAATTCTTGCTGAAGAAAAAGAATTTGCTGCTAAACAGCAAAAACCTCTCTCACGCTCCATTCTAATTTTAGAAATTACTCGAGATAATGGCATTTTTTACCAATTTCACGCTTTTCTGATTTTTTTCCATTCAAATAAGAAAATAAGCCTCGCCACTCAATTTTATGATATAAAATTGAGTAAAGATTATTATACGAAGTTTCATGACACAATCTGGTGCAAACTCAGGAAAATATCTTGTGGAAGGCGAGGGGGGGCTGTATAAAAGGCTGGGGGTGTTGGTCGTACCTTAGTAGGGGTTAAAAGAGCGAGTCTGGAACTTCTTAGGGTGTTTAGCCTCAAAAGGTCCACAGTCAGAGCTGTGGTGGTACCTATTAGTGTATCGTGTTGAAAAAAGAAAGAATTGGTACCTCTTACATGTGGGAAAACATGCAAGCCACGCCCACAAAACAGTATCTTGGTAGCCCCAATTTTTTTTTTCACAATTCTGACGAACACCCCCATCCTCTTTATAGGGAAGTCCTCCCCACAGGGAAAGAAATGGTATGCAAAACTTGTATGCCATGGGGTAAGCTTGCATTCCTTGCATACATTTCTTTTCTTTAGTTAGGAAACTTTGCACATTTACTTAATAGGGAAAACTAATTGATCTATGGAGGTGTTTTTTTGTTTATTGGTAAGTTATCAAAAATGTTGATATTGCGTGACATTGGTAAAAAGGTCCATTACACAATGTCACCTCCGGTGTCTCCAGGTTAGTGTTAAAGGGTATTATATACATTTCAATATTTGCGTGTTTCTCAAATTCAAAGGGATTTTTAAATTCAGAGTTTGAGGATGAAGTCAATTGTGATGTTTCCATCATTATGGGCAGTGACAGCGAGAACCATGGCAGTGATGAGGAGATTTCTGATATCTTATGAATCCTCAGTTTGCATCATAACCAATACCCCACTTCGGAAAATACCATAATACTCTTTGTTTATCCCCCCCCCCCCCCCAAATTTTGCATAAGCATGGCTTTTCTTTTCTCTTGGGACCATTGGAAGTCCCAAGAGAAACCGGAAACAATGCTTATGAAAATTTGGGGGCACAAACGGAGAATATTATGGTATTTTCCGAAGTGGCTTATTGGTAATTCCGTGGACATAGATTCTCCTAGGGTGTCACAGAAAATAGAATGAGAGGAAATGATTAAACAAAATCAAATTTACACTGGTATTTTATCTCTAGGATTGTTCCTCTCTCACTGAAAGTGACACAGAAGACATTCCTCAGTTATTCAGGAATGATGTTGAACTTCCCGTCATAAAGGTAGACTTAGAAGCTGGCATGGAGGAGATAGCCCATCTTCTTAGAAATCCACCCGACGATTACCTCTGCAAAAAAGTACCGGTAAAATGCGAGGCAAATGCTACGTTTCTGATAGATACGAAGGCTCTGAGACATCCTAATGACTGGAAGGCAGATGATCTAGGAGCGTTTAACTACGTGGGAAAGGTAACCGTAGGATATCTCCATGTTACTGGAGCTCGTTTCCTATCGAAAAAGAAACCGTCCAGGGTAGAAGATAAGAATGTTGTGCTGCTAAAAAAAAAACCTACTGGACTCACCAACGCCACAAAGATTTTAAGAGAGGATGTTTTGAGGGATTTGACTACAGAGGCGTGCGGATTCCACATGTGCTTGTTCGCTATGAATCTGA
This sequence comes from Montipora foliosa, assembly GCF_036669935.1. Lineage (NCBI taxonomy): Eukaryota > Metazoa > Cnidaria > Anthozoa > Scleractinia > Acroporidae > Montipora > Montipora foliosa. Next base: position 35,264,261 of record NC_090877.1, on the reverse strand, counting down.
TGATGAGCCCCATCCAGTTACCACAACAACTCATGAAAATGTAAAGAAAAGCAGCGGCTCGTACTATCGCAGTCGACCAAGTACGTTGCAGAGCGTCAAAGAGAAAGCAAAAGCACGAAAGAGGACTTCTAAAGTATACGACGAGATATTTGAGGAGGCAGGAGGTGTGCTCGGATTCCATTCACATGGGGACTTGCCAAGGAACAGACAACAGGTCAGTGATGCTACACGAAACGCGATGCCGAAAAAAGACAAAGATGAAATGTGCGAGTTAAATAAGACGTCCAGAGTCAAAGCAAGTGAATTGAGGCCATTTATAAGACGTGTCCAAGTCACCCCAGAGCCATCCTGTATTGTAGCAAGTGACAGACAGCTTAATGATTTAGTACGATTTTGTACAACACAGTTTCTTCCAGCGTCAGTCCTGTGCATTGACACGACATTCAATATTGGAAATTTCTTTGTTACCCCTACGACATACAAGCACAAAATCCTGGTTGATAGGCAATACTGCAAGGAACCTACATTATTGGGGCCGACTATGATTCACATGCAAACAAAAGCAGAAAGCTACAAGTTTTTGGGTTCGTCGCTTGTCTCCCTCGATGATGAGCTGAGCAACATTCTGGCGATTGGGTCTGACAGAGACGCTGCATTGAGAAAGGGATTTTCATCTTTTTTCCCAATCGCTACACAGCCGTGCTGCAAAGGTCACCTGGAGCAAAATATCCGACGTAAGATGAGAGACCTGGGAATTGGCCTGTTTCACGAGAAACTTTTCTTGGAAGATATATTTGGCTCGGAGGCAAAAAAAAGAGCTTGGCCTTGTTGATGCTGCCAGTCGCGATGAGTTTGGTGTGATCCTTGAATCATTGTATCCGGTCTGGAAAAAACGCGAATTGGCGGCCAGGCAGTTAACAAGTGAGGATAGCACCCTGTTTTACAGCTACTTTCTTCACTTTATCACAGAAGACATGAAAGGCACGATGATCGCCAGTGTAAGAAAGAAGACCGGGTATGACGAGAGCTTCTTTTTCAACAACGACCCAGAGTCGATGAACAATCGCATCAAAACACGTATAGAAAAGAAAAAGCTTAGTTGGCCGGAATGCGTACAGCAACTCAAAGAAATGGCGGAGGAACAAGAAAGGAACGTCAACCGTGCATTGATAGACCAGGGGCCCTATGGGCTTCGTCCTGAGGGTCGCCGACTGATAATACCGGTAGAAACGTGGCTTTCAATGTCAAAAGACCAAAAGGAGAAAAAGTTGAAAGATTTCCAGAAGATTTCGTTGTCAAAAGCGTTTGGAGTTAGTGCCTCTGGAACCGTTTCGATTCTTCCATTCCTTCACTATGGATACAGCAACTAAAGGAATGCCTTCTTCATCTGGCAAGAAACCAGGGCAGAGTGCAAGACGTGGTAGGCGACGAGGTCTGTCTTCTCCCAGGGACACAACTGGATTCCGACCAAGGATAACCGTTACTGAAGAGCATTCATCAGGTGCCAGGGACACAAATGGGTTCCAGCCAACGGTAACAGACAGCGACTTGCAATATGCCGTGCCAACAGATGACTGTGGATTCCAGCCAAACGTAACAACCCACGAAGTGCAGTCATCTGAGCATCATTACACATGCACTTGGTTAAAAGACACGAAAGCCTACATGTGTTACGGATGTGACTCTGCACTCATGCCTAAGCCAACTGGGCAGCCAAGTGATGTGCTACCCCCTGCACCTTTTGATGTCGTCTTGTGCCGCAAAGAGCTGAGAATGTACAAAACCAAAAAGGGCGCCCTCACCTATCCGGTCCAGCCACAGAACGTCTATTATCATTTAAAGAAAACATGCTTGTTAAAGAAAAACAAAGACTTTTTTTTGCCACAGAAGATCTATTTGTTAAGCTTGGTGGACTAGAAGCTGCTCACATCGATCAACTGTGGAAAGAATTCGGCTTTGTAATTCAAACTGATTAATTTCATCAGTGTCGTAAACAAAGCCTGCTAATGGCTTTTGGTCTTTTTTCTCGACTTTTTATTGGTTAGAGAAGTACTGTTCAATAAATCGTGGATGTAACGACGGTCACAACATGCATTTCAAGTTTAAGTTAGAACCATTTTGATATTTACATTTCATCATTGTCTTCAAAAATTTGTTGATAATGGACGGAGCATGTTTTTTTTTTTTTTTTTGCGACATCACACAGCTTGATTATCGATAATTTCCAAAGAGCAAACTTTTGTAAGTGACAGTAAACATTGACCGTTGTTAGTAATTCAACCACAGACAACCTCCTTTGATCTTCTGAAGCATGAGACCCTCAGACTGTTGAGTCAAAACTTCTGTTAAATGTACATTGTTAGATTGTTAATTTGAAAATTATTGTACTCAAATAGTCATTTGTACACGGAGAAGTCTCCAGATAGCTTGTTGTGTTTTGTTTTACATATTTTCATTGTTGCAGTTTTAAATTACAGTCAACATGATCATTACAAGACAAATCAGTTGTTTAAGACACTTGTGTTGTAGTTTCACCAGCAGTGCCATCTACTTTGAAGTAGTGCTATCAAACAATAAATACTTCATTTAGCCTCACCCCTTGCCAGAACAGTGATCCAGGTATTCAATTATGAGGACTATTTCAAAGTTAGACTCGACTTTTCCTGTGGGTAACACATCAACCAAGTCATAGTTTCCTGTCTTGATCTCCGCTTTAAATTTTTTTTTCTCATTTCTCAATTTCCTTCGTCACGAAGTACCGAATATAACTACAGACTTTTAGGCCCTACTATTATTTCCATCTTTAGAATTTGTTCATAACATCTTAATTGAAGGAAATGTCTGTTAGCATGAAATTATGCGATTCGATCATTCTTTCATGCAGAATGTCAAATGAACGGAAGAAATGAGTAACTAAGGCTTTAGAGAAGGGAATGAATAACACAGCCCTGATAATTACCACTAAAATAGCGGCTCTTTACGAAAGCAGTTAGGTTCTGCTTAGTTGCAGTCCCCATACACCTTATTCCAAAATGTCCGCCATTTTAGTAATCTTTTGTTTCCCTGCAAATAGGTCCCTATGGCCTCGCTTGCAAACGTAAAATTCAAAAGAATATCAAACCTTGAAAGAGCCCATAAGGGCCAATTTGCATGGAAACAAAAGACTACTAAAATGGTGGCCATTTTGGAATAACGTCATACTCTGTCGCTCGACCTGCAGTCAGGGCCTATCACTGCTAGGAATAACAGTAAAAGTTTCACTTACTTTTTTTCAAGTCAGTTTCCCTGTTTGACAATGTACTGATAGTATCTCAAATGCTGATAGTAGATGAGACGTCATGTTGAATTATATCGCTAAAGATTTCACCGCGGAACTGGTTTCCGTGTTTCCCAGTTTACACCGGTTGTTTTCCGCTACCGGATCCGGTTCCGGCTCCGATTCCGGATTCCAAATTTCCTGGTTTTCCATACGCCCATTGCATGCAGTGTTTTTTCATAATATTTTAGTTTGTGAGTGCTTCATTTACGATATTTTTTCGTACATTTTGCTTTACCTTGCATTATGAACCTTGAAAAAGCTTGGATAGAACTGTGAACTGAACACGCATTTGTTTTCAGTAAGCTCATGCATAAGTAAAAATGTTCATGTGCAAATATCAAGCTTATAATCTGAAGTAAATCTCACATCAGATCACAAATTAAATGGCGATTTCTTACTTCTTCTTTTACAGGAGAGAAGATAGAATGCCCGGCAAGCACTCAAGGGTGTGTAGCTGTCATTGTAGAATGGGCAAGAAGTCGAATGGCCTAGAAATGTTTGAGCAGAACATTTTATACATACCTGCCAACTCTCCCAGTTTTCCCGGGAGTCTCCAAGTTTGTGATCAAATCTCCCGGTTAGAGCACCAAATCTCCCGGGAAATACCTACCGTGGCCTTTTTTAAAAATTTTTCATTTACTTCATTATTTTCGAGATGTTAAAAAGGAAAATGAAACAAGAAGTGGATTTTGTGCTCTTATTTGAGCTGTTCTCGATCAGAACAAGTAAAACAGAGCAATAAAGTTGATGTATATTCAACGAGTATCGTAATTGGTCAGAAGTCCACCAATGAAATTGCACAATACATGGTAGAAAGTTAGCATGGTTATGGGAACAGTAGTAATATGGTAGATAAATGCTGGCAAACGTCGGGAAAATTATTCGCTGAGCAAAAGGGACCTTCCTCCGAAGAAAATGAAGACTGTGTCTACGGAGAAGACTTCGGCCGAGTTGGTAGAACAGGCTCAAAGAAATAAACTATCATCTGTTGTGAAGGAGAATGAACAAAGGCCAAAAACAACACAGGAGGTTATCCTTGAGGCAGAACTGGACCTAGCAAAAAGAGGGTTAAAGAATCTGAAGGATACATTACACTACAAGAACAGGTGTTACACTGTGACAGAGCTGCCAGGAGATGTTATTAGAATGGAAACTGGGCTTCCAACAAAGGAAGTCTTTGACATTGTTGTGAGACATGCCTTAAGGTTTAAAGATTCCATCAACTATTTTGGTGGCTGGAAGGTGGAATCTATCACCTTTGAGGACCAGATTTTTATTACTTTGATGAAAGTCAGGCAGAATACACCAATCTACGTTTGGCTCAGCTATTTGATTGTAGTGTTGCTACAATTGCTAACATTATTACAAAATGTATTCATGTATTGCATGACATTATATTTAAAGACATTATGACATCAATTCCTTCCCGAGACAAAAACAAACTATCAGTGCCATCATCCTTTAGTCAGTATGGATCTTATCGCATAGTCATAGACAGCACTGATATTGAGGTTGCCATCGTGCAGGAGTCAGGCCTCCTCAAACAACACCTGGGGACATGATACTTGCTAACAAGGGATTTCTTATCCAGGACATGGTCCCCCATGGAGTTTCAGTAAATATACCACCATTTCTGAACAAAGGAGCTTTCACTGAAAGTGAAGCAAGGGCTACAAAGGCTATAGCAAGATGTCTGATCCACGTCGAAAGAGCCAATGCCAGGCTGAAAGACTTTAAAATTTTGAGTTTTATTCCCTCTTACTTACGTTTCTATGCTGATGTACATTTACTGTTTCAGTTGTGTGCTGCTCTTGTAAATTTGCAATTTCCGTTAATCAAGGAGGGATATGTACAGCGTTGTGCGACACGAAGTTCAATTACCACTTTATTCAATCCATTTAAAAATCACACAGTAATTATTTTATTGTTCAAATACAGGATTTTAGTCAACATCAATATTAATATTTTAGATGGAAACAAAAGTTGCAAAATTCGCCACACAATGGCTTTCTTTGTCTTTTATTTTCCTGAAATTTGACTGATTACCTTATACAAAGCCTTGAAATCTGATTGGATGTTTTGTTTTAGTGCTCCTTTCTCATTGGCTGGGGAAATGGTGCGATTTAGAGCAAAAAATAGTGCGATTGGGGAATAAATCGTACTGCTGAGTGCCAATCAGTTTGCAAGGATCACCGCCGGGTGATTTCTAAATGGATGTAATAAAGCTGAATGCCAATGCTGGAAGGCACCGAGCAAAATACATGAATTGTCACGGTCTCCCGCAATCGAACTCACTCGCTTGCACACTTTGTTTTCCCAATGTAGATGAAGGGATCTAATTTCCCAAGTATCTTCTCATGATCTGTATATATCTGTATGTAGTATGGGGAAAACAAAATGTTCAAGCAAATAAAATCTAAAATAAGTGTATATGTGGTGGTTTAATTTTGCTCTTGGATTGAATTTTTTTTAAACCGGTTCATTTTTTTTTTCAAACCAGTTTAATTTTTTTTAAATGGTTTTTTTTTAATCGACTGTCTAAAAAAGGTATTTTTCTATTTTGGGGGTGTAGTTAAAAAAAGACCAGGGCTTGGTTTTTTAGGGGGTCTAAAAAAACCTAGACATCTCCTCCCTTCTACTCATCTACCCCTCCCTGATCCTTTCCCGTACCTCTCTCCTACCCCACCCTTATTTCACGCATCTATCCACCCCCTTGTGCCCATCCCCTCTACACAGCAACACTCACAGACACTTCCTATTTCTCAAGACCTTTCTGTTTATATACTCACCAGCACGTGACCTTGAACTCCCTACCTCTGGATCTGCTGCCTACTCCTTAATGTGCAATACGACACCAGAGACATATGGCAGAGTATTGCCAACGCAATAGTCTATTTCCCGAGTTGCTGTTTGCCTTCGTTTCAAAGCGAGTCCTGGTGCACAACCATTCAATTGGAAATGAGTTGCGTATTTTCATGCAAATCAAACTCATTATCATTTGAATGGTTGAGCACCAAGACTCGTTTTGAACCAGAGGCAAACAGCAACTCGGAAATGGCCTATTACGCAAATGAAATCGATTTCTACAGAGAAATAAAGGCATTGAAAGGCCACCTAAAAGACTCACAAAAAAATGGTTCTTCAGAAGATGATTTTTACAACAAGGCCAAACATTTCTTGAAAGAAAAAACAGAGAAGCAACTCCGCCTTTTAGGAAACAAGGACCGCTTTAGGTCGAAACAATGAACAAAAGGGAACAACAGATGATAACTCAAAGAAAATGGGTTACAGCAACGGCAAACTCTTTACAGGAAACAACAAGAAAGTAGTTCCAAATCGGGGACTGTTTCAGGTCTTGTCCCAAGCACATAGTCGAATTTCTTACAGGGAACACATGAGATTGAAGTGTCTTCAGTGTGTCTCTGCTGGGTTCAAGTCCCTTAATTTCTTGTGATCTGTGCTTGAGCGCCTTAAACTGATATTCATCCCTCACATTTGCGCTTGCTCCACTATCTGGTTCAACGAAAGCATGAATGTCTCCGATACGGATTAGTACGGTGTCTTGATGTGGACCAGATCTTATCTTCTTCACTCGGTGCAGGCGTTGTGCTGTGTCCTGAAGGTAGATGTAATCATTATCTGAGTTACTGCTGTCTCCTCAGCCTCTGTTGTTTTCTTGACTCGCTTTCTCTTGGTCTCCTTAGATCCCTCTTGAGGTTGGGCACCGATTCTGCAATATGATTCATAATGGTTGTACTTGCCACACTTTAAACACTGTTGTCCGTATGCTGGGCATTTTCTGCCTGGAGGATGTGCTCCTGTCTTTCCACAGTAAGCACAGCGTTTGCCTTTCTTTTTCTCTTCCTTCTTGTGGTCTCGTTTTCCGGGAGGTCGCGGCAGTTTCTTCTTCGAGTTTCTTTTTCTGCCCCACTTGCCACTCTTCGGCGGAAAATTCTCTGACTCATGCCCGACTTTCGATATCTTGAAATCTTCTTTCATATCTTTGACTTGCTGGTTGATATCTTATCTTTGGTTTGTTTCCTCAAGGACCTGATCGAGGTTCCATTTCTTCTGAATGCTTCTTTTAACGAGCTCGCTGTCCTTGATGGTTTGTATCAAGTGTTCCAGTATTCTGTCATCTGTTTGCTCGCCGAACTCGCAATCCTTTGGTTTTTCGCGCAGTCGCGCCGAGTATGTGACAACACTCTCTTCTGTGATTTGTTTTTGCTTGTTAAACGTGAATCTGGCTGGCGTGATGCTTGTTCTTTTTTGGTAAGAAATGGTTGTGTAGCTTTCTTTTCAGCTTCTTGTAATCATCATCTCCGACCACTGGCGCTGTCTCTGGTAAGTTACGTGCGAGTTTCTTGATTT
>NC_090877.1:35234071-35251571 GCF_036669935.1 Montipora foliosa | reverse complement strand
ACGCTTGTATTAAACTCAGCTACTTTAACAATACAGATGCAAAAAAAATCTAAGTCACCTAAAATATGCTTAAATTTTCTGGATGTCACGTGTACGCTTGGGTGAGTATGGAAGGGCTTGATTATATTGGGAAACCTTTTTTTAAACAATGTATGAAGTAAAAAACATTGATTTCACAAAGTTTCAGCTGCGTCTGGTAATTCTCGCATACCGCAATGGATTCAAGAGTAAAACTACTAGGTCTTCATGGTTATGGAACAGAATTTCAAGCAACCCGGCTAAAAGAACTATTTATCAGTAATTTGAAATCACCGAGGCAGCGGAAGATCCTTACTAACACTATTTAAGACTAAGACTTTTAATCTATTTTTAAGAACCTCAGCCAAAGTTAGCTTTAATTTTACGTTGCACCACGGATTTTCTTTCCACCTTTTTCCCCGTGATTTCAGTTTCACTATCAACATTACTGTATCGCAATGAAATTCAATTATTTATTCTTAAATTTCCTTGTTCATTTTAACTGATATGTATAAAACGCCGATCCGTCCATTAAGATGTTTGCAAAAAATAACATACTTTCATTTTAAAAAGATAAATCCTCGGAGATACGAGAGAAGTCATTAATATATGTTTGTTTCTTTAAGTGCCACAATTGAGACAAAATTCACGCCGGAGTGAAAGAAAGTCTGATGTTTGAGCCCAGTCGCCCTGTACAAACATCCTGTACTTTGTTATGTCATTCCAGTTGTCAATAAGATTTCTGCTTCCGCTTGTTTTCAAATTGCCTTTTTCATCTCATCATATCTTCCTGTAGTCTTGATTAGTGCCTAAAGAGAAAATACAATGCTTTTTAATTAAGACCAGGCACAGATAGTTTCTGATTTAGTTCCTGCCGCACTCCTTCGCAGCCCTTATTTTTGTTTAATATTGTGATATCGAGGTGGCCTCTCCTATAAGCCTGGTGGTTTCCTGAGGTCTCCTCGCCTAACAACCTGCTGTATGCTTTTTTAAAATCTGTTATACACATAAAGGCAAATAAATGATAATGATGATGATGATGAAGTCAAGCGAGTTGCTTTTAACCAACTTTAGATTTCAAAACCTGATTTAACCATTTCTCTCTTCAAATGCACTCATAAGACACTTTCACTGTATGCCAAATCTTGTTGAAAGTATTTTATGCGTAAGTGATTGGTGACGGAAGGGATTTATTTCGTAATTTTCCTTAGTTCAGATGAGAATCATTAAATACAGGATCGCTTAAGGTTCAGCCCTATTCAATGTTAATAGCAGAAGCAATAAGTAACCGACACTTGTAGTTAAATTCTCCTGACCCTCCCAGACGAACTCGTAACTAGTCCAGTTTGTTTTATATTCTCCTTTAGCCAACTGCTGTTTGTCAAAAAAGATGGCTTTGGTCTTTTTTATAATCCCAAAACAATTCCAAGGTCGCTTTGGCGAGAAGAGACAGGAAAAACAAATAATGGAAGTTTTGTAAGATGTCCTACAATTCCTACAGTGCGATGGTTGTGTTTAGGCTTAGAGGAAATTCTTCAGTTAAACTACTTCTGCTTCATCAAAACCTGTCAATTTTCGTGGAAATACGTAAATTAATATAAGTTAAAAGGAACCATTTTTTGCAAATGAATCTGTGATGTTTACCTTGAGATTTTTCATTTTCATTTCCTCCAGCATATATTGAAGCGCTTCCTTGGCTCGAGGCTTTACAGAGTGATCGCACAGTAGGTTCTCCGCCACGTTCACAGGATTCTCACGACGAGAATTTCTCATTTTTTGAAATTCAAGGGGTTTGTACAGGGAAAATAGTTTCTGGAAAGCAGTCTTTGACATCGAAAGCACACAGTGATGCAGGGCAGTGTTTCCCTCTTCGTCCACACTTCGTACATTAATTTCCGTCTCTCGTGTCTTGAAGGTTGGAATGAATTTTGACTTACTTTTCGTAACCGCTACCGACAAGGAAGACATTCCTGGAACTAGTCCTAAAGCAGCTTTGTGGTTTCTGTCAAACTGAGATGGGAGAGTACAGTTTAGGTCTACTTTTCGTGCGACTATAAGATATTGCATCACACGAGGACTCATTGACGGAATTGAGCAGGCTTTTAAGAGTGCGGTGTAGCCCTTCATATCCTCCATCTGCAATTGTTCAATACTGAACTCCTTAAGACGAGCTTCGATTTGTTCTGTGGTGAGGTCACCTTCCTTTTTGCATCTTGTGTACTCATTCCAAAGATCAACGATAGCTCTTGTTACTTCGTTGGTTCCCGCCTGGTATTCCGTGCTGTCACTGACACTGTCGTAACTTTTCCCTTGCATGTTTTTTTGGCTTGGGGTAGGTGTATTCTGCAACTCTGTTGCTGCGTCTTGTAAGGCGTACACTGAGATAGAAGTAGTTTGGCTGCTGTCGCTTGACCTAGCCCCAAATTTCAATTTTTCGATTTGTTCGTCGACGTCGGGAATCACTGCGACTTCTATTTGTGCTGAATCACTTGAGCTCCTTCTGTCAAGGCAGGTATCATCCTTCCAAAGTTTTCTTTTTCTGTTCGTTGTCTCCCTTATGTCTTCAGGTATACAGCCACCGTTTTTAATCTCGGTACTGATCCTTGGACCTCTGTGTGCAGTTGACTTCAACTCCTTCTTTTCATTTCTTGGAACCTTACAGCTCTCTCGATCTAATTCTCTCATTAGGACGCTTTGTATTGCTGATGCTTTCTTGCTTGTATTGTAATTCTCAACGTTTGTAATGTTAGCAAGGTTAGCAAGGTCAATTTTCCGTCGCTTGTATGGGGATTCAGGAACAGATGAACTGATGCATGAAGAATCGGTACTCCAATGGTCAGATGAGACGCCAATTGGTTCCCCATCGGTAACAAGCCCATCATTCTCAAAACGTGTTCCACCTGAGTCGACGTCCATGGCTGTTTCGCTGTCGTGTGTGGGATCGTTTTGTTTAAAGCATGCCTCAATCAGAATCCATCGTAAACTATGTCGGTTTGGGTCAGCGGCAGACAAAATTGCAAATTGAGCCTTTCTGTCACTCATTTCCGAAAAAAGACAAATTCCATTGTGGGTTGATACGGCTTCCAGGGTGAGGCGAGGCCAGCGTTCGATTGCATCGGCCGTACTTATGATAAAGACAATCTTCTCTTTAGTAGCACAAAATCTTGAGTTTAGCTGCATCATGCTCGTTGTGGTTCAATTTGACGCACAGTAGGACGTAATAAGGACTTGAATCTCATTTGTCTGCGCTTCCTCCGAATAATCCGTTGCTTCGAGTTGCTCAACAATTCTAACTGTAGGTAGTTCGTCCACTTGATCGTCTCGTCGATCATACCCAATGTGACCTTTGAAACATTTATCAGGACCAGCTTCTTTTACAATATTTCGAAAATGCTCCAAGATAATACGTTCTTCCAAGTCTTCGGTCAGCTGGCTCGAGGATGGGCGATCCTGCAAGACGCTTTCTTTCCTCCATTGAAAGATACTTGGAAAAGAGAGGTTTTGGATCCAATCCTTGTATTGAACTTTTAGAAAACGGTAACGGTTGCATTTAACTACCCAGAGACCAGCTTTGTCGCAATCATCATTGAAGCGTAGGTCTTCCCAGCAAGGCCAAGGACGGTAAAAAACCTCCTCTTTCACCGTGCTCCGAACATTCAATAGGATCACAGCGTACACCTGGGTCTTTGCGAATGAGTCTCTCACTCTTGGAACACTTCTTAAAAGTCCTAGCACGCCATAGCTTCCATGGTGCTTTTCGGTTTCGTGGTGGTTTTCAGTGAATATTTTAGCCGGTCCTGTGTAAAGGTACAGTGGAAACTGATTTGCAAAGTTACCCTCTAAAGGGTATGTACTCTGATGTACTCCAAATCTGGGTGGCATTTCTTTTCCTTCAGCCATTTTCTGAAGATGGCTCAGAGGCTTAAAGAAAGAACAACGTTTCATTTTAATCATGCCGTTGTCATCCCTTAAAACCTTGCCATTTGATGGTGTCTGCGTGCAAGACGTAAATAATGCTTCAGACATCATGGCCACGTTGTCATCAATGACAAAAACGTACTCCAGCTTCAAGGCAGACGCAATTTTCTGGATGAACAGCCTAGCATATCCAATGCCTCCTTCTTCTGGTCCTACTTCACAACTGGGCAGTTCTTCAGGCAACTGAAAAATAGCAAGAACTTTACCCCAAGTGGCTTTATAAGCCTGAAACTTTCTTCTGCGAACCACAGCAACTTGCACGCAAGTGATCACACGATTATCTTCTTTCATTACATGGGTGTAATTAAGAAGACACTTTCGTGGATCATCTCTATGCGAAGGGTGAAATATCCAGTATGGCAACTTGGGAACATCGTTTTCCTGTGGTGCCAGGCTGCCCCTGGAAAGACTTTGCTTAGCTGAACCAATGTCACCGAAGTGTTTTTTGAGATGACTGTATGGTGCGCGGCTTACAGGTATCGAACATTCAACACTTATTGACTTTCCATTCAGGTCCACCAGAATAGTTTGCAAGCATGGTTCTTGACCTTGGAGAATTCGTCCACATTCCGAGCAATTTTCGAAGTGATACCAATGCCAAGCGCGCATGTGATGTTCGCAATCGGTCTTAGGGTAGTAGCGAGAAGACTTAAATGGTTGCAGCCCAACACTTTTCATCAGAATGAAAGGACTTTCCTTGCAGTCATGCGTATAGAAGCAACCCCCAAAGGAGTACTTTCCCGGCGCCACAGGTTTTTCCAGGAGGCTGGGAGCCTCTTGGATTGTTTTCCAGTAGGGATACTCCCAGTTTTTTGCTTCTGTTCTTTCCATAGATTCATTAGCCTTTATCTCTTCTGAGGAATCAGGCTGTTTGTAGTAGTACGGAAAACCTTCATCAAAAGAAGAAACACTCTTGGATGGAAAGTCTTCTCTTTCAAGGATATCTTGTCTCAAGAGTTTTATAAGACATAGATATGTTCCTGTTTTTCCAATCTGAGGTTCAGCTTGGAGAAGGATTCTGTTACAATGCTTTTGCGTGTTTTCGTGGTCATAGCTATCCTTATGCGCTTCATAGTCGATCCAGCGAAGTGAAGATGCTCTCGTGCCGTGGCTTTTGATCATGTACCTGTCAGGTCTGGTACATTGAATCGCGCTCATAGCTGGTGACCTTTGCAAAGATTCCTTAAGCCTGTTGTAGAGTACCCGTCCAACCAACACATAAGGGATATCCTGACCACGTGATTCACCGATACGGACATTTGCATAGCGGCACATTCTTCCAAGCTCTTGGACTACACTGGAAAGAAACAGTGGAGATCCCTCTTTGAATTCCCTGCTACTGTCGTAGTTTAGCCGAAGATCGAGGCAATCAAAACTGTGGGGGAATGTATCTCCCATACGACCTTTATCCACCAAAATTAGGATGCAAGCAAGATTTTCCAAGTCTTCATACTTAGTAATTGACTTGTGCACGTGTTTGCAATTCATGCACTTCTTGCGGCCAGGTTGTAGGTGAAGTTCCTTACAGCAGCAGTCAAATTTGTACTCACAGTTAACGGGCTGCAACTTAACAAAGAAAGGGCTTGCCGATTTCATCAACTGTTTCTCGATCTGGATTCCGCCATAGTCTCTTATGATTTCAAAACGTTCTTTTAGGCAGGATATCCTCCTTGCCAATATTAAAGTGTGGAAAAATTGATTTGCTGTCTCCATGCTCTTTGCTCGTACGATCTTCATCTTGCCCGATCGTCCCTTTCCGCTTTGGATCAAACTCTGCACTAAGAAACTTGTTTCATTTTCTTGGACATTGCAATACCAGGTCTCAACCAGGTTTTGGCCGCCGTTTTGCTGCAGGTTTTGTTTGATTTCATCGATGATTGCAGCTTCTCGTGTGCTTCGAATGAAGTCTTGGAAATCCTGTGGTGAAAGATACATCAAGCATAGGACAAAGGAGAAAAGGATATTTGATCCCTTGTCAATGGCGTTTGCCTTTCCTTGTTTCTTCATTCTTGCAAACTCTTTAATGTCCTCTTTTGACGCCGTTTTTGCCTCGTTGCAAATCTCTCTTTTAACTAATTTGAATGCCTCAGGATGGATGAATTCACTTTCCTGCAGTTTTGCGTCGAGCTCTCGTGTAAATTCGTCGAGCTTCTCGTCGAATTCCTTAGCAGGTGTTGAGTGTACGTCTTTTGATAGTGCCATGCGTATTTTGTCGCTGGTGTCATAGACGCTGGCATGAAGAATATGATAGCAATACTCTGCACACAGCAAGGCGTCAATCTTGAAGAATGATGAATCGGTCTTGAGCTTCTTATCTCTTTTCAGCTTGTCTACGATCCGTTGAAAAAACGAATCCTCTCTTATTTTCTGTTCCTCCATAGTGTCACATTTCATAGTGCTGAGGTAGTAGTTTAAACTTACATACTGTTGTCCAACCGAGCTGACTTCTGTTGGCCCATACTGTTCCAAGTAGAACTCGAAGGAAACCGTAGCTGCATTGTTTCTGGGTTTAATGATAGTCACACACCCTTTCCTTTCGACTTTCGCAACTTCTAAGGTGACCAGGCCATTGTCATGAACTGCCAAATAGTGATCTGGTTTATCACGACAACGAAATGCTACAACGTCGACGCCAAAATCCATTTTGACTTCAAACTCGACTGCTTTAGATGGATCATTGGTGGCTTTTAAATCTTCTGTTATTGTGAGGACCCTTTTCTCACTTTCCAAGAACTTAATTGTCACAATACCATGCCCACCCTCAACAATGAATTCTGTCGCGTCACGTTCAGAAGTTGTTACAGTCATAGGCTTCTGCGATGCTACTTGTAGATAGCGATGCTTTGCGTCATCTCCAGTGTACAACGTCGATTTAAGTTTCATCCGCATTCCTCTCTCAAAGTTTTTTAGCTCAACTTCTGACCAATGGACAACGTGTAACTCCACTTCTTTGGAGGTTTGTTTAACGTTTTCTAGGAAAGGCTGTGTCCCCAGTACCAAGAGATCGCCAGCTCTGTACTTTCTTTCACTTATCGTAGTGTTGTCACAAAGAACTACACATCGGACTTCAGGAAGGCGAGAGTTGCTAGTCAGGAGATTAAAAGGAGTCGCAGAGATCTGAACCACCACCACATTTCTTGGTGAGTTGTCCTTGCACCATTCATTGATGAACAGATTGTGAGCAGATGACTTTCGTGCCTTATCCTTGGTGATTCCCCAGTGGCACTCATCGGCTATGATAACAAAGAGGGTTTGGGGTTTTTGCTGGACAGCCAGCTTAAGTTGCTCGAAATACCTGTCATTCTCATCGCTGCGAACATACATAAACATTCTCTTGCAATTGTTTGCATTCGGTTCTTTACGAACCTTCAGCTCTTCTTCTGGCAACACACCTGCATCTGGATGACGAATCCTTTTCTCCGTTTGATCGCTGAGCATTCGATACCTCGCTGTGTAGACCACAAAGTCAACATCGTTGAAGACATCTTTTAGCCTTGCAATTTTGTGATAATGCCACATAATTGCGTTGATTCGCTTCTTGAGGATATGTGCCATCTCTATCTGCGACGGATAATAGCAAGGTTTTTCCGGATTGGCTTGCACTTCTTCGACGATGTCTTCTTCGTCCGAAGGGTATCCCTCCAGGAGGATATCCTCCTCCTTCTCGTTGTTGGACTCCTCTTCAGCAGCTTCTAATTCCTCATAAAGCTTGATATCGGCATCTATATCTTTCCTTATCTCTTTTCGAATCTCTCCATATGGATCTACGTCTTCGTTCACCAGAACGGCAATACTTTCAAGGAGGACACTTTCACTCGGTGGGTAAAGAAAAATCTTGTGCCCATTGTTGCGGAAATTTGAGCAAACCTTGCGCACTTTTACTGAGAAAGCTCTGTCGTCACCAAACCATGTTTTTCGCTTTTGGTTCTGATTTTTTAATTCATCCATCAACTCTGGCGTAGCCTGGAAAAGTCTGAACAAATGACCATCGTCTCTGAGCGTGACTGCATCCACAATTTCCGTCATGAAGTCCAAAAAAAGGGATTCAGTCATTGAGTCCGGAGCTGACCAACAGTGCCTTTCATAATCGTTTAGCTCGGGAAGGGTTGTCCAAAACGGATTGTCTGATGTCGAAAAATTAACGACCACTGGAAGTGTATCCTCTTCACCTGCAAATATTCAAGTTTGGGACAAGAAAATCACTATCGTGGAAAAGTAACTTATTAGAATATTAGATGTTTATCGTTTAATCGTACCTCGGATACCAGAGGCAAGCTTAGGTTTTCATTTTCTTCAAACACGCCTCCGGAGGTAGCAAAGGTGATACAAGTCAAAAACTCATAGATAAATCCAAATCCTGAGCAGTCATGAAACTAACAAAGCACTCGGCCGTCATAATTAACCAACCGATTTACGGTCAATAATCGTTTTATTTTCTCAAACGTCGGACGATATAAACTACCTAGCTTTACCAGGCATCGTCTTGAATATGCAATCTTTACCTTTCCCTGGTGCTAAATAAAACCAGGTTCATGAATACATTTTCTTCTAACACGTAAAACTAAGATTTTGCGGGACCACAAAAATCGCCATTTGTTAAAGGGGAAATTTTCCAGATCTAAAACGCTCCTCGTTAGCCTTAACAAAATAATTTATCAACTCAAGAGAGAATCCATGACAAGCTCTGAAGCAGGAATCGTACAGGAATAGCGTGGGCTCCCACGCTTGGCGGGTAGTCTGGGTAATTGTCAACTTCACCACAGTAAGGGACACGCAGCCCCAGTCGATTAGACAGCAAACAGTCAGAGATCCGGACAACATCAATGATTTCTGTCGTCATATTGATACGAATCTACAATATGTAACCCCTGCACCCACTAATTCCCCACCGTTAGCTTGCATTTCTTCGTCGATCTCTTGTGCGTCCGAAGGATATTCTTCCACGAGGATATCCTCCTCCTCCGCCTCTAATTCCTCATGAACTGTAATATCGTTTCGAATCTCTGAAGGTAGAAAAGATAACACAAGCAATAAACTTGAGGATAAATCCAAATCTTGAGCAAAATGATAGGTTATGCAACTAACAACTGAAAGGACTCGGTCGTTATAATTAACCATATCTTGGTCAACCATATATGGTCGGTTGGTCGGTAAATATACTGTAGAACAGATGACAATACTCAGCAACATTGACAGAGGGGGAGGGGGGGGTGTAAATTCTTCCCTGAGTAGGGGTGTGCGAAAATGAAGGTGAATAATTTGTGTCACTGTCTCAACAGTTTTGTCCAAGACTGTAGCTGATATCGAAGCAGTATGGGCTAGTGGTTAGAGCGCTTGTCTTGAAATGCGGAGACCCGTTCTCGCCACTCGATGAATTTGATCCTGCATGGTATCCCTGGTTCAACTTCTCAACTGCACTTGTAAACAGCCGAGTGGTTTGCTCCAGAAAGTTGAGATTCTTAACAGTTGTTGTTATTGTTCTGTTCTGTAGTTTCGTTAACTGTTTTCATTGGCTCATATGGGGAGTGGTCACGTATTTAAAAAAAACCCTTATCAAAAGATGTACCACTAACTACTTGTAACCACAGGGTGCAGAGGAGTTTTTTTGGACACCATGGAGGAGGCCTAAATCGACGGTTTTCCTCCCTTTCCTCTTTTTCTTGTTTTGTACAATCCAACAAAATGCCTCTGCACCCTGCGTTGTAACCAGCCTAGATCTATTTCGCAGACTGCCCTTATTTAAATAATGAGTGCATGAGTATGAGTTGTCCAGTATATATAATGATTACATTACTTTAGATCAGTTGGCTTCTAGGAAAGGACATAATTCTAATACGGCCTTAATGAACTATATGACCCAATATAAAAAAAATACCGTAATACTCTTTGTTTATCCCTCCAAAATTTAGCATAAGCATTGCTTTTATTTTCTCTTGGGACATATAATGATCCCAAGAAAAACTCATGCAAACAATACTTATGCAGAAATTTTGGAGGGACAAACAAAGAGTATTATGGTATTTTTTATATTGGCTAATATAGGTGCCAACATACATGGTTTTGTTGGCTAGATGGCGTTGCCGATTTAATCAGGGTTTTTCCACCTATGATTGTAGCATAGTTAATTTGGTTCGTTCCACTGGAAATTTTCCGGAATAAACGGAACTTCTGAAAAGGTGGAAATGTGTGTTCCATTTACAACTTTTGAAAGGTCTTACCACTTCCAGGCTATTCACGGCCACATTTTTAAATTTTGGCGCGTAAAATCACTGGGCGGCGAACGGACCTGAGTTAAATGGAACACGTTATTCACCCGATGGAAATTTCCACCGAAATTTCCGCAAATTTTTTGTAAATGGAAAACGCCCAAAATAACACGACGAAAACGTATTTGTACAATAGATAGCTTTTTCGCCTCAAATCGAAGCCAGATTGATCAGAGAAAAACAATACAGAAGAAGAAAAGTGTTTCAATGAGGAAGAAACACATGAAGCTCAAACGAAACCACGATCTTTCCAGAAAACTTGGTTACGAGATTACACGTAGTTGGGCTATGAAAGGAGGCGATGTTCTGCTATTTTTGTCGGAAATCTAAGAAAACAAACTTCTTTGTATCGGAAAAAGGTGTTCAAATTTTTGGAACCTTAACTCTCCTAAGACACAACGACTGTAAAGAACACGTGGATGCTGTTAATTAGGAAACTGTGGGGGATACACACAGCAACACTATCACAGCGTCGTGTTTTTAGAGAACAATGGTCAATCGCAAGCCATTGACACCATTTTCTTAACTTTCTTGTTTGTATTAATTTTTTAATGACAAGTAACGAGTAAAAAAATAAGTTTTTGTTGTCGTGCCTTTTTCTTTATTTGAACGTAAGAAAACGGAAAAAAATTGACATCCCCCTAAAAATGAAAATGTCCCCCCCCCCCAATTTTAGCAAAGGGGATAAACTGTCCCCCAGTGATCAAATCCTAGCTCAAACCCTGTTATTTACAAAGTCTAGTTCAAGTCAAGAAGAAATCACTGTATAATCTCCTATCTAATGATGAAGTTTTATTGGCTCAACCAACTTTTAAATCAAACAAGACAACATGAGACAGAGCTTTTCAAGTGGCAGCACCCTCTGAATGGAACAAACTTCCAAAATCACTTGACTTGACTAGAGAACGATTTAAAATCTTTCAAAACAAAACTTAAGAAATTTTTACTTCAAAAAGCTTATTATTAATTTTTTTTTTTTTACTTTCTTACTTTCTTCAATATACGATTATTTTATCTGCTTCTTACCACTGTAAATATAATCAGAATTAGTCATAATGTTTTAAACATTGTAAATAACCTTATTGTTTTTTTTAAGAACCTGAGATAATTTACCTATGGATCATGCGCTATATAAGTATTTAATTTGATTGACTGATTGATTTTCATTGTGACTATGGACACTTTGACCTGTTTTTTCTTTTATATTTAATTTACTGTTTTCGTTAAGATGGGGATATGATTAAAGGCAGAATGATAAAGCATCGATAGGAGTACTAGAGCAAAGAACAAAACACGTTGATATAAGATGACTTTTCTATCCTTGTTTCCGATAAAAGATTTAAATTAGCCAATAAAAAAACACGTGACACATACCACATGAAGGAGAGAGTAGAAAGCTAAGTAAGCAGATTTTAAGTTAACGTCAATTGGATGAAGGCTGCTTCCTCTTAAAACAAAAATATCCAACAGCCCGAATTTTCCATCAAAGGTAACAAATTGAACAAGCGCCAGGAAAGATGCAGTCATAATGCCACCAACAACGACTTTGGCACGGTATTCAAACATCGATTACAGAGAAGAAATCATAAGGCTCAAGTATTTGGGCAACAATAAGAACAACAAACGCTGTAACGTGAAATTTCGGCTACAATGTCAGAGCAATGGGTCATTAGTTCTTCTGCTTTGTTTCACAGTCGAGCTCTGTGACGGGTGGCGAGAAGTACTTTTCGAGAATCCAATTTTTGAATTTTGGTGTGTATTTAGCTGGTACTTGAAAAGCATACAGATGATCGTTTTCGCAAAATAATATAAGCAATTCAACTTCCTTTTTACGTTACGATGTTCTCCCATTTCTCAAATTCTCTACTTCGAAAATGCGTCGCCGCATCCCCGAGTCCCGACTTCCCCTGTCCCCGTCCCACTTGTGGTTTTGTTATTCAAATATGCCTACCACAGGAACAAAAGACCCTTTGTTTCAACAGCCAATAAGGCTAGGTGATGCCAATAATATCTTCGCTATTTGTTGGAGAAAATAGATTTTCAACGCTTAGTATTATTCTCAGCATGTCAGAAAATGGTCAGGTGTACGAAAACAAACGTTTCGCTCCCGTAGGAATGAACATGGCCCATAATGAGAGAGGTTAATACTTGGGAGGAATTAGCAGCCTGATGGGTTCATGTATACTATTACAGCTGTTGGAAAAATAGCACGACATAAAGTGCACGCTGGTGGTCAATTAGTTTTATTAAGTAAAATATATGAATACATCAGAAGATGCCTCGTCAGTACAGATTTCCTTGAAATGCCGAAGTCAAGAAACCGGGAACTTACAGGGTTCGTACACTATTTCAGACCAAAAATTCAAGAACTTTCAAGGACCACATTTTCAAATTCGTTTTATTTACGTCGA
The DNA here is from genome assembly GCF_036669935.1 of Montipora foliosa. Taxonomy (NCBI): domain Eukaryota; kingdom Metazoa; phylum Cnidaria; class Anthozoa; order Scleractinia; family Acroporidae; genus Montipora; species Montipora foliosa. Next base: position 35,238,898 of record NC_090877.1, on the reverse strand, counting down.
AGGATTTAACCACGAAAATAGTCTGACAAGCGAGTCTTGCTCATTTTCCATAATGTACGTGCCTGGAAATAATACAAAGACACTGGTAACCATTCTCGACCACACACATGACTTGACCGACCGGCTGATTACATTTAATTTACTGAAGTTTTCTAAGAATGAATAACAAAGATTTTCAAGGACTTTCAAGGCCTGGAAAGTGTAGTCTCAAAATTCAAGGGTTTTCAAGAGGGGCACGAACCCTGAACTTAAAACTAGACACAAAACTTTTTAGGATTATTGTGTTTTTGTGCTTTTTTTCCAACGACGTTTCTTGAAACAGTATATACACACTGTATACAAGTAATAGGTACAGCAATCAATCCTTTTGTACTCTGAAAATGACAGCAGTTTTCCAAACATTTCTTTAGAGGATCTGATCAATTTGTATAGATCAACAAATTTGCTGCATTGAGTTGTTGCAGTGAACCGATATTACAGTCCTCCATTATTATGAGATGATCATACAACAAGCATTCATTGTTTTTCCAGATGAAAAGGCTGAGGTTGCCATGGCAGTGTTGCCACTTCTTTTACAAGCAAAGCTGGGGAATACAGCCACAAAGATTTTGTGGAATTCATTTCTGTAAACTTGTATGACAGTTTAAATCTTATTCTGAAATGATTGGGATTGGAAAAGGGTGGTATGATTATAGGGTTTGAAAATATTGGAAATATTGGGAACCCCATTAAAATGAACCTCTTTATGAAACCTGGTATACATGTAACGTGCAAGTGCAGGTACCATGTTCTTCTGAAGCCCGGTGAAACTTGTATTGAAATCTACGGAACACGGAACCCCAATACAACAAACCCAGAGTTATAATGAAATCCGCATTATAATAAATACCATTTAGATCAGGCTCAAACAGAAAAAAAACACTAAAAGTGAAAATCACAATGATAAGCTGTGTCTGTTTTCACATGAACATCCACCACGATGAAATCTCTTATTTGGATTTCCAGGACACTGTATACTTTTGAGTCTTTTTGAACATTTCTGAGAACTTTCTGGTGGACGTTATAGCACAGCATTTAAGTTTCCAATTATTATATATTAATTTAACAGGAAGAATCAAATCCCTAAAGGACTGCTGAAAGTCGGTTCAAGGCTTTTCCTTTTCTCCTCTTCAGTTCGAAGCCTGCAGTCTCCAAGAAAAGATCACATGGCTGCTGAGAAGCAGATTATTTGCACTTTTGAAAAAATCCTGGTTGAATCAACTCTATCTCTCTTGGCAACATATTGTTTTCATGTATAATAATTATTATTCTTCAGGCTTAACAAATTTTTGTTTGTATCTTCAAAAGTGCATTTTGCAGATCCAGGATAGTAAAAAGTTGCCTCCTTCTGTAATATCGTTTGTTAATTGACTTCATGACTTACCGTTTAATGTTTCATCTTAGGTCACTGCGATCAGCTAACAAAAAATCAATCAACTCCATGAGTGCAGTATATTATTTTATGGTTTGTACTAATTTTCGAAGGCCTTGAATAGCCCTGTAGTTTTAGATTTTAGATTTCAACGTCCCTTCAAAAGCACTTGAAGAGACGAAATTGCTCAAAGTGGTTGAAAACTGCTTGAATTTTTGCTTGGATGGGCAAAATAGATTATATCATCTTAACTCTAAAGCGGAAGCTCATGACCTCGAAACGTTTAACTCTGGTTCAGCGCTGACGTTTTTTAGTTTAAAAATTTCCTTATTTGGATGTAACATAGCTTGTGCATTTTTCTGCGCATGCAGCTTCAATCTTATTTTTGTCCATATTTGGGCATAAAATTGGTGCCCTAGACTATGATCCCCAGCTTTTTTCCAAGGAAAAGAGTTACAAGTTACACGCTTCAAGGTCATCGCCCGAACAAAACAGCTAGATCTAAATTTGTCTAAATTAGGTCTAGCAAAAGTCTTCCAGATATTTTCTAGACCTTTCTAAGACAAATCAAATGTCTTGCGATTCTAGCAAATGTCTTGAAAGACTTTTCGAGTGCTGCTTCACCGGTTTCTCTGTGAAAAGTCTTGAAGTTTCATCTAGACTATACCTTGGCTAGATTTTGAGGTAGTTCTTCCGGCTGGTAATGATTGCATGTACAAGGCCACATATTCTGAGGTATCGAGTTGCCGCTCAGTTACCATCCCTTGCCAAAACTACATATATGTGACATATACCCCTACACATAGTACCCATATGTCAGATGTATGTCACATATATGCAATATATATGCAACATGTATGAAACATATAAGTTACATATATGTGAAATGTAGTAGGGAATTGGAACCATGTATAACTTGCTTACATGTATGTCACATATGTGTTGACATATAGGTGACATATGTGTTGCATATGTGTGGGATTTTTAATTAGCTGGCTTCTATAATTATAATAAGGGGCCGACCATTTAACTCTTGAGGGGGGTGGGTGATTTCTGGTCAGCAACCTGGTGGGCAGGATATTTTTGTCCCTCCTAAATGCTCTGCAGGATATTTTTTTTCTCTCCTCATTTCTCTGCAGGATTTTTTTCCTCAAAAAAGTCTCGTGTTTACATTTACAGAATGTAGTTACATTTACCTTGTGGTTATTGCAGTAATAGTTCTAATATGGAGCTGCAAAGCCTTAAAGTGTTGTAAGCTATACAAAATCATTCTTGTATAGCTACATGTTTTCGGAATGTCATTCTTTAGAATCCTTTAATATTACCTAATAACAATATTCTCATGTCATAAAGTGATGCTCCACAGGTAGATTTGAAAATGTTTAGCTTCTTAATTTAAAAAAATAGCTAAAAATAGCAAAAAGCAGAGAAATGCTCATAGCATGGTAATTACTGCTAGAATCATTAGTTACAATTTAAAAGTGGACTGAAATATCCAAAACAAATGTGAAAGCAGAATTAAAGTTAGTTGATCATGGTCTAATTTGTTATATGTTGTCTTATATTATATAAGACATTGCAAAAACCTTATATTTCAATAGAAAGTAATTACATGAAAATACTTCAGTTGAAAAGATTAAAAATTAACAAATTATTTTTCTTTGTCTAATAAAACTTGATTCTTGAAATAGAAAATTTTACCTCCATTACTGCTTGTGATAAGCTAACGAGTTTGGATACAGTGCGAGCCAGCAAGCCAGAAATCACCGATCCCAATAACCGCAAGCTACCTAAGGAACTGTAGGCTAACTACAGTGCTAACTAGGCTAGCCAATGTGTAATTTAGGCTAACCGTAATGGCTTGCATGACTCCTATGACTTGGAGCCATGTGAACCGAGCAAGCAAGAAATCCCTTATCCCATTATAAGGGCAAACCGCAAGCTACCTAAGCTAACTGTAGGCCAGCCAATCAATGTGTTATTTTAAAAGGCTAAGCAGAGTGGCTCGCTGGCTTGCAGATTATCCGGAATGGTTGCACTTTTGCTGGGATTTTGTAAAACCCCCCAGGAATGATGAAATAGCTTTGCAACATTTTTTTTCTTGCTTGCAGCAGTGCAAGAATTTGTTTTCTATTTCATTTGTGCTGCATGCAATTTTTTTCTTCCAACAAGCGTTTGCAGGAAATTGTTTTTCAAAATCACCCACCACCCTCCCCCCTCCCCCTCAAGAGTTAAATGGTCGGCCCCTAATTAAATTGCTTTTGCGTGTTAATTGTCTGACAACAAAACTTTTTGTGTATTCAGTTAATATTACAATTAATTGATATGTATTAACATTGCTTTTCTTTCGTATATATACTCAAGAAGTGGATATAGATCGTTTTAATTTACATTGTACATGTTAGAGGTTGAATGCAACAAGAAGGTGGCAAATAATCAAAAAAGCAACCTATTTTGAAAATAATAACGCCAAAGGATTTTACTGACAAAATTTGAGGATCCTACATGCATTTGAATCTACCCGGCCATCGCAATTCTAAATGTTGCCATACAATTGCTTGAGATTTACGCTCAGTCAGACATGTGTCTGTGGGAAAAATTAACTTACAGACAAATGTAAGGGAAATTGAAAATTTCGCTAGGCAAATTCTAGTGCAGGTAGGATCCGCAAATTAATTTTTGGGAGTAAAATCCTTTGGTTAGCAACTTCAAGTTTACCAGTCACAATTTTTTCTACATTCAAGGTTTTCTCAAGTTATTACAACACAAATTCTCATGGAAACACTGTTATTTCGGACACGTTTGCGTACTAGTCAAGATGGCTTCCAAAACCGTGATAAGGCCTGAACTTAGTCTAAACACGGGGAAGTCATTATTATACAGGCAAGAAAAGGCGACATAGCACATTTATTTTTATTCCCTCTTTCCAAGAACCATAATACTATTGAACAGATTACCTGCAGAGATAGACTAAGAACTAGAACTGACTGTGGAGTCAACTTCTCTCAGTTCAAAGTTACATAGCTACTTCCACGGTTTTTGGCGCCATCTTGGCAGGGGGGCAAACACGGCTAAATTTACAGTAAATGTATGGGGTTTTGGCCGACTTTGAACCACTGTAGCGCCGCTACAAAGAGACAGATCTCCAACTTTTTGCACTACTTTAAATAGTTTTATTGATATCATTCATTCAGCAGAAAATAAGGCCCTTAAGGAAGGCATGACGTCCGTAAATTCGAATAATAAATATTCATATGTTGCTTCTAATTTCGCGGAAATTTGCCATGATGATTTTAGAAGGGTTTGTACGGAATCTTAAACATTTGTTTATGGTCGTTGTAGCCTAATCCTGGGCTTCTGATAGGATGCGGAAAAAAATTAAAGATTATGCAGAAACTGTTGGCCATATTAGTGGT
>NC_090877.1:35224071-35226571 GCF_036669935.1 Montipora foliosa | reverse complement strand
TAATTGTTAAAAACTTCTTTCTTCAAATTTTCTTTCATAAAATTAAAGAGTAAGTATGTAATAATTCTCGGCTGAAGTTTTGATGTTAGGGATTGTTTCTTATGCGTTCAACGTTTTCTCGAAGTTGCGGTCGGAATTCTGTTGTTTTGAGTACGAAAAACCAGCAAAAAATCGATTTTTCAAACTTTTAGTAATTTCTCCCGTACAATGAATCGCTTGAACCCAAAACTATTTTTTCTTGAATTAGGATACTAAAAGGGATGTTTTGGCAAAAGAAAAAAAAATTCGATTTTTTCACGAGTGTCTTGCGATTTTCGATTTTCTGGGAAAATGGCTCTTAAGTAGTGATCAATAGTGAATTTTACGCTTAGATTAACTACATTTTTCACGAGATAGTGTCAAGAAAATAGCAGTCGTTGCAGTTATTAGGTCTAAGCACTCTTTAACATTTTCGCTTTCAATTTACGGTTTGGCTAACTACACTTTTCTCAAGATTGTGTGAAGAAAATAGCATTCGTTTACTGATTCAGCCGAAGCGTTAGTTTCAGTGATTAGGCCTAAACCCTCTTTAACATTTTAGCTTTCAATTTACAGTTTGGCTAACTACACTTTGCACGAGATCGTGTGAAGAAAAAAGCACTCGTTTATTGATTAAGCCTAAGCGCTCGTTTCAGTGATTCTGCAGTTGCTCCGACAATTAAACAATCTCGACCGTTCAAAAACAATCGCCTGTAGCGCTTCTTTCTGTTTCGGCTTTAGTTTAAGGTTTCCTTGTCCTCTACCAAAAGAATCTCTTCAAGAATACTCTCGAAATCCATGTTTATTCCGCAAAACCACCCAAAATCACAGCAGAGAGTACGAACATGCGCAGTGATAGAAAAGCCCGTATTTCGGGCCTCGCTGGCACTGAGCATGCTCGAAATCGAACTTTACCAGATCTTCCTTCCGTATGACCGTGGAAGATCTGGGTACGAGATTAAATAACAAGATGTAGCCTCATCTGCTCATTCATCGAAAATCATAAAAATAAACTGTTAGAGTGAGGGTTTCCGTGCATCTGTTTTTAGGAGTGGGATTTTTAGATAATTGCATGCTGCTAGGGATGTCATAAACAGTAGAGTTCATACTCGACGAGCGTTTTCGTAAGCTCTACCCGTTGCAACCACTTCCGGAAAATTTTAAAAAAATGATAACTTCTTACGGTGGGAAATTTTTCATTTCATCATATTTTTGTAGATAGTAAGTAAAGTAAGTGATTCATGATTAAAAAAAATAGGGGTCACCGATGATCTAAACGAGTAAAATCGATGTGATGTTGCAAAGCTTTCGGAAAATTTCGTTTGTCACGTATTTGCGTGACCTGTCGGGGAAGGACTGGAACCCAAGACAGGATCGATCGTTGAGAGGATGAAAGGTTGTCTTTTCTTTTTTTTTTTTAATTCTCGAGCATAGCTACAAAGTTTCAAGCAGGCGTCATCTTAATTTGGTTAGTGTTTTGTATAATGCCTCTCCATCGCCGTCATGCTCATCTTCTGGAGTGTGGTTTTTGTGAAATTTAATCACTGGCTGTTTCTTTGCCGGTCCGCAGTATTCAAGCGGACGAGGACGAAAATACAATTCTGCTCTATTTTCACGAAGGTAAAGGAAAAGAACTCCAAAAAATGCATTCATCTTGAAAATAAGTTCGTGGGGTAATAGAAACATTTAAAAAACAGCCCCACTAAATTTACGCAACGGTTCGTCCTCGAGTTTTCCATACTTTCAGCCACTACGCGATCAGCTACCTTTTCCAGCCTTTTCCAATGATTCGGAAATAAATGTGCCATTCTTTGCCGGCCCGTATTTTTTTCCGCGGCGTTTTTGTCGCCAGGTTATTTTCACTAATGCTTGAAAAATATTTATGAAAGTCAGGTAGACTAGGGCATGACGGATAAAATAAAGCGAATATCAGTCATGCAGTAGTCTACTTGACTTTCATAAATATTTTAAAATCAATGTTGACTGATCACGATCTTGTCTGATCCAACGCTGTGCAAGACTTATCGTCCAAGGTTTTTGCAAAGGTTTTAAAACCTCAACTTCACTAATGCTCGAAGTAATGAGTGACATATTACAGTCGCGTTACCTGCGCAGTAACGTTGCGCGCAAACGATTGTTGCGAACGTCCTTAAGATATTGCTTTCAAAATTTCAGTTCTTATAGATGATTGTACTACCCCAAATACCGTGTGAGGAATGTTTTGTTGTCCTCGGAGGTTGATTTTATGGCACTTCGTCTGCCCAAATTAAGTATGAGATGAGAGTTTCGACTTTGGTGCGTGGTATTTCCTTCAATTCTTAACATATCAAAATTCCTCACACGGTATTGGAGTGCATTCATCTGTGACTATGGGTGCGTTCGATTGGGAAATCCGTATTTAGATCTTAAAATCTGGATCTCCGGATTTCCAATCGAACACAAAATCTGACAACGGATTTTGTCGCAGATTCACTAATTGGAA
>NC_090877.1:35181571-35214071 GCF_036669935.1 Montipora foliosa | reverse complement strand
ACTCTTCGTAAACGAGGTCTTGATCGCCAACCGAATGGTCTTGCAATCCGAGCACGTCAAGTCTGCAGTGGTTTTCGTAGACAACTTCGGAAGTTTGTGTTAGGAACATGTTGGTGAGATTTGGTTACTTTCCGGGTGACAAGATAGTCCACCCCAAGCGCGTCTATTCTGCGATGGGTTCTCCGGGTTTGCTGATTTGGGGTGTGGTCTCTGTTTTGACTTGCACGTACTCGCTGGCACCAAGGATAAGGTGAACTGGTAAATCCTTTTTCGTATCGATGTCGTCCATTTCTACCCATTTCAGATGATGGTATCTTTCAATCATGTCCTTGTATCCCAGGGTTACCTAAGCTGAGAAGGACACCACGGTTTACTTTGGTTACTTCGGTCCGAAGCTGAAATGCACCTCACAAGCTGTTAACGACGACTTCATGGATTTCAATCTCTCTTGATTTTTACGTTCAACAGTCTCCTTCGTTCTTAAATCGTGGTGACTTTATCGTAGTTGATGGACTGGTGAGATGGATTATCGCAGTAAACACATGGCTTTCTTTTGGGATCTTGTTGGTTGGCCTGGTACGTACTTAATCGTGGTGGCTTAGGCGGCGTTGGTTTGTCTTGCTGATATTCATCTTGGATTTGGGAGGGTTTCTTTCCGTCCACGTGCGCAACGCTTCGAGTAGTTTTGGAAAATCCCACGCCTGCCAGTTGTCATCAGTGTGCACCAGGTCACCCTTTATACCTTGCAACTTGTCGAGGGTCATTCGAACGTAACCATTGATTTCCTTCAATTTTCCCATAGTCTCCAATGGACAACTTTCGGTAGAATTCCATGATTTTGTTGGGGTTCGTCCCATGGATTGCTGGCAATGACATTACGTTTACATACGCATTAACTATTTCGCTGATCTTTCTATAATTCGTTTTCAATATGCTTTTCGCCCTCTCGAAGCCAATTCCTGCTTTGAACTGGTTCCAAAATCTCAGCCAATCTGTATGCGTGCCATTGAACCTTGTAATTTTGTAATTTGGGCAGCTTCGCGTTGATGGATTGTTCTTTAATCTGGCACTTTCGCCTTTCTTCGATTTTCGCTTCGTATTTAAGCTTATGCTCTAATTTTTCTTTTTCAAAACGCATTTCTTCTTGAAATTTATTTTCTCTAATTACAGCTGCTTCATCTTCCTCCCTTTTCTTTTTCGAGCGCCGCGCTCCTTGACCGAGGTTGTCAATGGCCTTTTCAAACACGCTTAATTTTTCTTCAAGGTCAGGAGCCCATCAGTAGGAGCTTGCCTCCCCCATATAAGCCCTATGAGTCAACCTTTGCCCGTATGTTTCTGTTTTTAGAACGCCACGAGTTGTTCGGCACTGCACTCGCTGTTTAAAATAGCCGATCAGAATAAATTCATTGTCTAACGAAGACAAAAATAGCAAAAACAATGTGCGCAAATTGATGTAAATTAATGTAAACGTCAGTCTCCTGCTGAAGGGTTGGTTCTAAAAATAGAAAGATACGGGCAAAGGTTGACTCAAGGATATAGTGCACATAAAGACTCCTACTCATGGGCTCCTGTCTTTGCATATTTTGTTAGGTTTGAGGGGGCTGGGGTAATGCGTAGATTTCTACGGTGGCCCACAAGGGACATGCTGCATACTAAAGATTTTAAAAAGTAGCAACAAATGAAAAAAGAAATGCAATACGAATTAAAATAGTTGTTGAAAATTAACAAAACTTGCTGCAAATAAATAAAAATGATAGTTGCTGCAAATACATAAAATGTAGAGTTGCTGCAAATTATTAAAAGTTGCTGCAAATAAATAAAAAGTAGAGTTGCTGCAAATTATTAAAAGTTGCTGCAAATAATTAAAAGTTGCTTCAAATAAATAAAACCTAGTTGCTGCAAATAAATAAAACCTAGTTGCTGCAAATAAATAAAAACTATAGTTGCTGCAAATTGTTAAAATGTGCTGCAAATAAATAAAAACTATAGCTGCTGCAAATTATCAAAAGTTGCTGCAAACAAAAAGTAAAAACGTCTGCGCGCGCATGACTTGGGAAGGACTGGCACTATGATAAATCACACAAATGCCAAACATGGCGGCTCTGAGGTGAAAAGCATGCGAGAGATCTGTCTTCGAGCTTTCAAACATGTTTTGTAGCACCTGTAGCGTAGAAGTTCTATCTAGCGAAGCCAAGTTTTGCTACTCTTGTGGCCGAGAGTTGGACGTCCAGGCATCAGCTGATGAGTTAATAACCGAAATGTTTCACCGCGGTTACGAGTACGATGTTATAGTTGCTCTACTGGAAAAAAAGGGCCACAAGATGCACCTGAGAACACCGAAAAGAAGACTAAGTGACCTTGGACTTAGGAGAAAAGGGCATGATGTCAACGAATCTGAAATTGAGTTACTTATCAGAAGAGAAGTCGAGGGTGCAGTATGCTACGCCGAATGTGACAAAATATCAAGTCCGCTAAAAATATAACAAGTCACACCATTTATAATCAAGTTGCCAACAATTAGCATCAATTTGTTTGTTGACCAAATCAAATTCCTCGCAATTTATGTCACTTCTCTTGTTGTGCAATTCATGTATTCAAGGCCCGCGCATCGAATGTGAAGCTCGATAATTTCAATTCAAGATGCTTGTTTTATAAATCAAGAAGGGAGAGAATAGCTTTTGATCAATTCTATTTTCGAGGGGGACTGAACACCTGTGGCAAAATGATTAAACGCGAGTAAATCTGAGCGAGACAGTCGCCGCTGAAAGTATCGAGGATCTTGGTCTACAGGCGAATCTTTTACTCAGCCCAAGCACAGGAATACTCGTTCCTCGCATGTCGCTATAACTTCACCCAGTTTCCGAAGTTGTGAAGAGTAACTCGCTCAGAGACCCAATTGCGAATGATCAGCAAAATGAAGCACATCTACAACAAGCAGTTTGAGTAACCAATATAATCCGCCAGAAAATTATGGCTACAAAAACTGACAACAGGAGACATTAGGGAGTTTAAGAAACCAAGAAGGCTACGGCGACGAAGACGTTACTTCAAACTATTAGCTTGAGCTATCCTAAGTGTTAAGTGTTTCAAGGCGTTTCAATCTTGTTTATGTTGTATAAGACAGGCGAAGTATTCGATAACCAGAATCGTACGAACGGATTTGAAAAAAAGAGAAAGAACAAAAGATTTACTGTTTGTTGTCCATGTTGTCGTCAAAACCCGAAAATTGGTCATTTCACGTTGTTGTTTTGATGAGTACGAGAGAGAAATGCCTTACAAAAATGCGTGCCGCACGTGCAGCATGATAATTTCTTCCTCTTTTAGGGCCTGTTTAATTTATAAGAGGCGAGCCAGCCCTGTTAGACGGGCTGGCCCGGTAAAAGGGATGAAGTGTTTATATGGACGATTTCAGCCAGGTTTACCGGGATGAATTTTAGGAATTTGTTTACGTGTCTTGTAACCGTCAAAGTCACGCATGGGGTACCTGGTGAATTTTCTTGGTTTGACGTTCGAAACGAAAGGTTCATTTTAGCGCTAGCAAGTACGGAATGGCATTTTAAAACAAAAGATGCAAAAATAATTCTGGGATTATGCAAATCCGACTACGTTTTCAAGGCAACTCACACGTCATGAGAATTTTTCATCCCAGCTAACCGGGCTGGACCGTTTATATGAGAATTTTTCAGCCTGGCTTGCCGAGATCTCCGTAGCTCAGACCGGGATCTCCGCAAGTGGGCCAGCCCGCCTTGTGATATAAACGAACCGAAATTTTACTAAATGAAAACAGGCATGAGCCGAGATCTTGACAAAGGGGGCCTAGCCAGACTGGCCCGCCTCATATATTAAAACAGGTGATATTACTGTTTATTGGTGTTGTCGTTGCCGTAGCAGTTGTAATTTCTTAAACTCCCAATTGGGAGGATAAACGGGTTGCCCGCCATTACTGGTGCAGTTCCCCTCGAAAATAGAATTGATCAAAAGCTATTCTCTCCCTTCTCGATTTATAAAACAAGCATCTTGAATTGAAATTATCGAGCTTCACATTCGATGCGCGGGCCTTGAATACATGAATTGCACAACAAGAGAAGTGACATAAATTGCGAGGAATTTGATTTGGTCAACAAACAAATTGATGCTAATTGTTGGCAACTTGATTATAAATGGTGTGACTTGTTATATTTTTAGCGGACTTGATATTTTGTCACATTCGGCGTAGCATACTGCACCCTCGACTTCTCTTCTGATAAGTAACTCAATTTCAGATTCGTTGACATCATGCCCTTTTCTCCCAAGTCCAAGGTCACTTAGTCTTCTTTTCGGTGTTCTCAGGTGCATCTTGTGGCCCTTTTTTTCCAGTAGAGCAACTATAACATCGTACTCGTAACCGCGGTGAAACATTTCGGTTATTAACTCATCAGCTGATGCCTGGACGTCCAACTCTCGGCCACAAGAGTAGCAAAACTTGGCTTCGCTAGATAGAACTTCTACGCTACAGGTGCTACAAAACATGTTTGAAAGCTCGAAGACAGATCTCTCGCATGCTTTTCACCTCAGAGCCGCCATGTTTGGCATTTGTGTGATTTATCATAGTGCCAGTCCTTCCCAAGTCATGCGCGCGCAGACGTTTTTACTTTTTGTTTGCAGCAACTTTTGATAATTTGCAGCAGCTATAGTTTTTATTTATTTGCAGCATTTAGGTTTTATTTATTTGAAGCAACTTTTAATTATTTGCAGCAACTTTTAATAATTTGCAGCAACTCTACTTTTTATTTATTTGCAGCAACTTTTAATAATTTGCAGCAACTCTACATTTTATGTATTTGCAGCAACTATCGTTTTTATTTATTTGCAGCAAGTTTTGTTAATTTTCAACAACTATTTTAATTCGTATTGCATTTCTTTTTTCATTTGTTGCTACTTTTTAAAATTTGTAGCGATATCTTTAGTATGCAGCATGTCCCTTGTGGGCCACCGTAGATTTCTCTGGTGCACACAGGAAAACATTTTAATAGCCCATTTCCGAGTTACTGATTGCCTCGGTTTCAAAGCGAGTCCTGGTGCACAACCATTCAAATGTCAATGAGTTGCGTATTCTTATGCAAATCAAACTAATTACCATTTCAATAGTCGAGCACAAAGACTTCGAAAACGAGACAAACAGCAACTCGGAAATGGCCTATCAACCTGCCATGGCGTCGAAAGTCATTGTAACGCGATTGGCGTTTTAGTGGATCTTTAAACAAAATATCGGAGCTCAAGAATGGAACGTCAATTGGATGAACAAGACAGGCCGTGAAAAATAAATATCTGGAATCTTTAAAGCAACGAGTAATGGTCTTCGACAACAATTTCATTTTTCGCCGATGGATATCAAGTGACCTCTGTTTCTAATATTTTACTTACTTGGTATTATATATAAAACTGAAGTCAAATGGCATTTTTTTTATGGATTTAACAAACATTGAAGGAATCGAACGCCTTGAATGCATCACAGTGTTTACTGAAGTCGCATCTTAGTTGTCTGGCAATTTACATATATTTTGTACTCAACTCTGCAAAGGTAAAAAAAATTGGAAATGTGACAGTGAAGAATTATTTGAATGAAAGCTTGTTGTCTCTTTTGTGCTTCATTATTTACGGTCAAGGTTCTTTCGAAAAGGGTTTGATGTGAACTGTCAGAAATTTATTTAATTGCATATGCTTTGTGACACGGATTGTGTCTAGTTTGCACGCACGCAATTCAAATAGGAAGGGTTTTTGCCTCTAATAGCAAATATGTTGTTTGTTTCAATACATTTTTCGCTGGAAAAGGTTTTTGTGATATTTCCAGCCTTTTTGAATTTTAATACCGGGGTTGTAAGTAGCGCGACAAGTCACGAAAATAAACAGGTCTGTTGGATACATGCTTGAGTTTCAACAAAATGAGCCCCAAAATCAGCACTGAAAAAACTGTGACGCTGATGAATAATAAAGAAGCTGCTATTTTCAAAACCATGGAATTACCTCGTGATAAATAACCTCGTCTTGGAGAGTAAATTTTTGACTTTGCAGAAACAATGGTCAACCTCAAGAGTTGGGCGATTGTGATCTTTGTGTTGAATTCGCACATTTCTTGTCAAACTTTATAACACTTGAAAGAAAAAAAGAAAACTAAACAAAAACAAAAACCTTGTATCTTGCCATCATTTGACACAGATGCCTCACTGTTTAGCGAGTAAACACGCCGCGGTAACTTGATCACGGCGCCCGCTGAATTCGATGTCACTTTCGAAAATTGAACGTAGCAAAAGTTTCCCAAAATGTTTGCCGCTGATCGTAACTTTTCATATTCGCGGTTCAAAATTAATGTTGCTTTCATGTCGTAAATATTTTGTTCTCGATCGACCGTCCTGAAACTTCCTTCTGCTCTTCCTAAAAACTGTGTATCAATATTTATTTCATCATCATCATCATCATCATCATCAAGTCTACTTTTGCATCAACATTTGTTTTGCATAAAGGAAGCTAACAAAACCTGTACCTTGCTTAGTTCGCATTTTTGAGCGTTAAAATAGTTTGCGATCTTATGCTTCTGTTACACAGTGGTATATTTTTTACGTCAGCCATCTAGATACTAACCCCGCCGGACAGAAATAACTTCCGCGAACGTTTCTATTACAAAGCTGTCAGACGCTCAGAGTGCACGCTTAAACTTGTGGTGAAAAGAAGTTGTGAGGGAACTTAAAAATGATCAACATGTCAGCCTAGAAGCCAATATTTCTCTATTTGTTGAACAATTTTATTATAAAGAATTGCGATAAAGTTGAAAGTTTAAAAATTAAAGCCATCTTGGTTAAAAGTTTAAAAATGCGACGACGTTTCGACGTTTGTTTAACATCATTATCAAGTCAATAATGACTGAAATGAGAACGAATATAAATGTAAAAGAATTCCTAGTAGACATGAATAACAATATTTTCTTCAATCTTTCTGGTTTAGTACTTTGCTGTCTTTTCAGGGGGCTATTTACCTAAGACTTCTACCATGGCACTACAATGATATACAATACCAAAACAATATTGTGTACTATTAGAGCTACATATTACGCAAAGACAACTTGAATCTCCCGGAAGACAAAACGCAGCTCTGTTGACAATATGGAATAAAGCGCTGTGTTACTGCACTACACACGAAAGCAATGCGTGTCTATTTTTTCTAAAGATTACAGGAATTTCTTCGTTCTGACAAATGATTAATAGGCCGGTAGCCAGGTTTTTAACCTCAGAAAAAGATCTTTTTCGTCGTATGAACGTGTGAGCCAAAGGGCCTCTGCTGGTACGACTTCTGGGTGACCCCTTTAATGGTCTTAATGACCCCCGATTGAAAAAATTGCCTGGAACACAACTCAGTCCCTTCTGTTTTTGAGTAACACGTACCACAGGCAAACCAGTGTACTCTCATGGAGCGTCTAGTTATATAGGGAAACCGTTTTTTAAACAATGTATAAAGTAAGATAAACATTGATTTCACAAAGTTTCAGCTGCGTCTGGTAATTCTCGCAGACCACAATGCATTCAAGACTAAAACTATAGGCCTTTATGGTTATGGAACAGAATTTCAGGCAACCTAAAAAAAACTATTAATCAGTAATTTCAAATCACTGAGGCAGAAAATCCTTACTAACACTAGTCTTAAGAACCTCAGCGAATGTTAGCTATAATTTTACGTTGCACCACGGATTTTCTTTCCATTTATTTTTCCGTGATTTCAGTTTCACTATCAACATTAATGTATCACAATGAAATTCAACTATTTTTTCTTAAATTTCCTTGTTCATTTTAACTGATATGTATAAAACGCCTATCCACCCAATGAGATGTTTGCAAAGAATAACATACTTTCATTTAGAAAAGATAAATCCTCGGAGATACGAGCGAAATCATTAACATATGTTTTTTTCTTTAAGTGCCATAATTGAGACAAAATTCACGCCGGAGTGAAAGTCTGATGTGTGACCTCGGTGACGCTTTGTACAAACATCCTGTACTTTGTTATGTCATTCCAATAGTGGGCTTGTGAATAAGATTTCTGCTTCCACTTGTTTTGCCTTTTCCATCTTATTATACATACCCTCCTGTAGTCTTGTTTAGTGCTAAAGAGAAAACACAATGCTTTTTAATTAAGACTACGCACAGATCGATACTACACAAAGAGAAGTCAAGGAGGTTGCTTTAAACCAACTTTAGATTTCAAAACCTGATTTCATCATTTCTCTCTTCAAATGCACTCGTAAGACACTTTTACTGTATGCCAAATCTTGCTGAAACTATTTTATGCGTAAGTGATTGGTGACGGAAGGGATTTATTTCGTAATTTTTCTTAGTTCAGACGAGAATCATTAAATACACGATCGCCTAAGGTTCAGGCCTATTCAATGTTAATAGCACAAACAATCAGTAACTCACACTTGTACTTAAATTTTCTTGATCCTCCCAGAAGAAATCGTGACTAGTCCAGCTTGGTTTATATTCTCCTTTAGCCAGCTGCTGTTTGTCAAAAAAGATGTATTTGGTCTTTTTATCATCCCAAAACCCAAGGTCGCTTTGGCAAGGACAGACAGGAGAAACAAATAACGTAAATTTTGTAAGATGTCCTAAACAATTCCTACAGTGCGATGGTCGTCTTTAAGCTTACAGGAAATTCTTCAGTTAAACTACTTCTGCTTCATCAAAAGCTGCCAATTTTCTTGGAAATAAGTAAATTAATTTAACTTAAAAGGAAGGATAATTTGCAAATGACTTAGTTCTATTTACCTTAGAGACTTTTCGTTTCCATTTCCTCCAGCATATATTGAAGCGCTTCCTTGGTTCGAGACTTTAGTTTTACAGAGGAATCGCACAGTAGGTTCTCTGTCAAATTCAGAGGATTCTCACCACGAACATTTTTCATTTCTTTCCATTCAAGGGGTTTGTACAGGGAAAAAAGTTTCTGGAAAGCAATCTTTGACATCGAAAGCACACAGTGATGCAGGGCAGTGTTTCCCTCTTCGTCTTCACTTCGTACATTAATTTCTGTCCCCCGTCTCATGAAGGTTGGAATGAATTTTGACTTACTTCTCCTAACCGCTACCGACAAGGAAGACATTCCTGGAACCAGTCCTGAAGCAGCTTTGTGGTTTCTGTCAAACTGACGTGGGAGAGTACAGTTTAGGTCTACTTTTCGTGCGACTATAAGATACTGCATCACATGAGGACTCATTGACGGAATTGAGCAGGCTTTTAAGAATGCGGTATAGCCCTTGATATCCTCCATCTGCAATTGCTCAATACTGAACTGCTTGAGACGAGCTTCGATTTGTTCTGTGGTGAGGTCACCTTCCTTTTTGCATCTTGTGTACTCTTTCCAAAGATCAACAATAGCTCTTGTTACTTCGCTGGTTCCCTCCTGGTATTCCGTGCTGTCACTGACACTGTCGTAACTTTTCCCTTGCATGTTTTTTTGGCTTGGGGTAGGTGTATTCTGCAACTCTGTTGCTGCGTCTTGTAAGGAGTACACTGAGATAGAAGTAGTTTGGCTGCTGTCGCTTGAGCTAGCCCCAAATTTCAATTTTTCGATTTGTTCGTCGACGTCGGGAGTCACTGCGACTTCAATTTGTGCTGAATCACTTGAGCTCCCTCTGTCAAGGCAGGTATCATCCTCCCAAAGTTTTCTTTTTCTGTTCGTTGTCTCCCTTATGTCTTCAAGTATACAGCCACCGTTTTTAATCTCGGTACTGATCCTTGGACCTCTGTGTGCAGTTGACTTCAACTCTTTCTTTTCATTTCTTGGAACCTTACAGCTCTCTCGATCTAATTCTCTCATTAGGACGTTTTCCACATCGCTTTGTATTGCTGATGCTTTCCTGCTTGTATTGTAATTCTCAATGTTTGTAATGTTAGCAAGGTTAGCAAGGTCAATTTTCTGTCGCTTGTATGGGGATTCAGGAACAGATGAACTGATGCATGAAGAATCGGTACTCCAGTGGTCAGATGAGACGCCAGTTGGTTCCCCATCCATAACAGGCCCATCATTGTCAAACAGTGTTCCACCTGAGTCGACGTCCATTGCTGTTTCGCTGTCGTGTGTAGCATCATTTTGCTTAAAGCATGCCTCAATCAGAATCCACCGTAAACTATGTCGGTTTGGGTCGGCGGCAGACAAAATTGCGAATTGAGCTTTTCTGTCACTCATTTCCGAAAAAAGACAAATTCCATTGTGAGTTGATACGCTTTCCAGGGTGAGGCGAGGCCAGCGTTCGATCGCATCGGCCGTACTTATGATAAAGACAATCTTCTCTTTAGTAGCACAAAATCTTGAGTTTAGTTGCATCATGCTCGTTGTGGTTCGATTTGACGCACAGTAGGACGCAATAAGGACTGGAATCTCATTCGTCTGCGCTTCCTCCGAATAATCCTTCGCTTCTAGTTGGTCAACAATTCTTACTGTATGTAGTTCGTCCACTTGATCGTCTCGTCGATCATACCCAAGGTGGCCTTTGAAACATTTATCAGGACCAGCTTCTTTTAGAAGATTTCGAAGATGCTCCAAGATAATACGTTCTTCCAAGTCTTCGGTCAGCTGGCTTGAGGATGGGCGATCCTGCAAGACGCTTTCTCTCCTCCATTGAAAGATACTTGGAAAAGAGAGGTCTTGGATCCAATCCTTGTATTGAACTTTTAGAAAATGGTAACGGTTGCATTTAACAACCCACAGACCAGCTTTGTCGCAATCATCATTGAAGCGTAGGTCTTCCCAGCAAGGCCAAGGACGGTAAAAAACTTCCTCTTTCACCGTGCTCCGAACATTCAATAGGATCACAGCGTACACCTGGGTCTTTGCGAATGAGTTTCTCACTCTTGGAACACTTCTTAAAAGTCCTAGCACGCCATAGCTTCCATGGTGCGTTTCGGTTTCATGGTGGTTTTCAGCGAATATTTTAGCAGGACCTGTGTAAAGGTACAGTGGAAACTGTTTTGCAAAGTTACCCTCTAAAGGGTATGGACCCTGATATTCTCCAAAATTGGGCGGCATTTCCTTTCCTTCAGCTATTTTCTGAAGATGGCTTAGAGGCTTAAAGAAAGAACAACGTTCCATCTTAATCACGCCATTGTCATCCCTTAAAACCTTGGCATTTGATGGTGTCTGCGTGCAAGAAGAAAATGCTGCTTCGGACATCATGGCGACGTTATCATCAATGACAAAAACGTACTCCAGCTTTAAGGCAGACGCAATTTTCTGGATGAACAGCCTAGCATATCCAATGCCTCCTTCTTCTGGTCCTACTTCACAACTGGGCAGTTCTTCAGGCAACTGAAAAATGGCAAGAACTTTACCCCAAGTGGCTTTATAGGCCTGAAACTTTCTTCTGCGAACCACAGCAACTTGCACGCAAGTGATCACCCGATTCTCTTCTTTCATTACGTGGGTGTAATTAAGAAGACACTTTCGTGGATCATCTCTGTGCGAAGGGTGAAATATCCAGTATGGCAACGTGGGAACATCGTTTTCCTGTGGTGCCCAGCTTCCCCTGGAAAGACTTTGTTCAGCTGAACCAATGTCACTGAAGTGTTTTCGGAGATGACTGTAGGGTGCGCGGCTTGCCGGTATCGAACATTCAACACTTACTGACTTTCCATCCAGGTCCACCAGAATAGTTTGCAAGCATGGTTCTTGACCTTGGAGAATTCGCCCACATTCCGAGCAAGTTTCGAAGTGATACCAATGCCAAGCGCGCATGTGATGTTCGGAATCGGTCTTAAGGTAGTAGCGAGAAGACTTGAATGGTTGCAGCCCAACACTTTTCATCAGAATAAAAGGATTTTCCTTGCAGTCATGCGTATAGAAGCAACCCCCAAAGGAGTACTTTCCCGGCGCCACAGGTTTTTCCAGGAGGCTGGGAGCCTCTTGGATTGTTTTCCAGTAGGGATACTCCCAGTTTTTTGCTTCTGTTCTTTCCATAGATTCATTAGCCTTTATCTCTTCTGAGGAATCACACTGTTTGTAGTAGTACAGGAAACCTTCATCAAAAGAAGAAACACTCTTGGATGGAATGTCTTCTCTTTCAAGGATATCTTGTCTCAAGAGTTTTATAAGACATAGATATGTTCCTGTTTTTCCAATCTGAGGTTCAGCTTGGAGAAGGATTCTGTTACAATGCTTTTGCGTGTTTTCGTGGTCATAGCTATCCTTATGCGCTTCATAGTCGTTCCAGCGAAGTGAAGATGCTCTCGTGCTGTGGCTCTTGATCATGTACCTGTCAGGTCTGGTACATTGAATCGCGCTCATAGCTGGAGACCTTTGCAAAGATTCCTTAAGCCTGTTGTAGAGTACCCGCCCAACCAACACATAAGGGATATCCTGAACACGTGATCCACCGATACGGACATTTGCATAGCGGCACATTCTTCCAAGCTCTTGGACTACACTGGAAAGAAACAGTGGAGATCCCTCTTTGAATTCCCTGCTACTGTCGTAGTTTAGCCGAAGATCGAGGCAATCAAAACTGTGGGGGAATGTATCTCCCATACGACCTTTATCCACCAAAATTAGGATGCAAGCAAGATTTTCCAGGTCTTCATACTTCGTAATTGACTTGTGCACGTGTTTACAATTCATACACTTCTTGCGGCCAGGTTGTAGTTGGAGTTCCTTACAGCAGCAGTCAAATTTGTACTCACAGTTAACGGGCTGCAACTTAACAAAGAAAGGGCTTGCCGATTTCATCAACTGTTTCTCGATCTGGATTCCGCCATAGTCTCTTATGACTTCAAAACGTTCTGTTAGGCAGGATATCCTCCTTGCCAATATTAAAGTGCGGAAAAATTGATTTGCTGTCTCCATGCTCTTTGCTCGCACGATCTTCATCTTGCCCGATCGTCCCTTTCCGCTTTGGATCAAACTCTGCACTAAGAAACTTGTTTCATTTCCTTGGACATTGCAATACCAGGTCTCAACCAAGTTTTGGCCGCCATTTTGCTGCAGGTTTTGTCTGATTTCATCGATGATTCCAGCTTCTCGTATGCTTCGAATGAAATCTTGGAAATCCTGCTGTGAAAGATACATCAAGCATAGGACAAAGGAGAAAAGGACATTTGATCCCTTGTCAATGGCGTTTGCCTTTCCTTGTTTCTTCATTCTTGCAAACTCTTTAATGTCCTCTTTGAACTCCGTTTTTGCGTCGTTGCAAATCTCTCTTTTAACTAATTTGAATGCTTCAGGATGGATGAATTCACTTTCCTGCAGTTTTGCGTCGAGCTCTCGCGTAAATTCGCAGAGCTTGTCGTCGAATTCCTTAGCAGGTGTTAACTGTACGTCTTTTGCTAGTGCCATGCGTATTTTGTCGCTGGTGTCATAGACGCTCGCATGAAGAACATGATAGCAATACTCTGCACACAGCAGGGCGTCAATCTTGAAGGATGATGAATCGGCCTTGAGCTTTTTATCTCTTTTCATCTTGTCTACGATCCGTTGAAAAAACGAATCCTCTCTTATTTTCTGTTCCTCCATAGTGTCACATTTCATAGTGCTGAGATAGTAGTTTAAACTTACATACTGTTGTCCAACCGAGCTGACTTCCGTCGGCCCATACTGTTCCAAGTAGAACTCGAAGGAAACAGTAGCTGCATTGTTTCTGGATTTAATGATAGTCACACCCCCTTTCCTTTCAACTTTCGCAACTTCTAAGGTAACCAGGCCATTGTCATGAACTGCCAAATAGTGATCTGGTTTATCACGACAACGAAATGCTACAACGTCGACGCCAAAATCCAGCTTGACTTCAAACTCCACTGCTTTAGATGGATCATTGGTGGCTTTTAAATCTTCTGTTATTGAGAGGACCCTTTTCTCACTTTCCAAGAACTTAATTGTCACAATACCATGTCTACCCTCAACAATGAATTCTGTCGCGTCACATTCAGAAGTTGTTACAGTCATAGGCTTCTGTGATGCTACTTGTAGATAGCGATGCTTTGCGTCATCTCCAGTGTACAACGACGATTTAAGTTTCATCCGCATTCCTCTCTCAAAATTTTTTAGCTCAACTTCTGACCAATGGGCAACGTGTAACTCCACTTCTTTGGAGGTTTGTTTAACGTTTTCTAGGAACGGCTGTGTCCCCAGTACCAAGAGATCGCCAGCTCTGTACTTGCTTTCACTTGTCGTAGTGTTGTCACAAAGAACTACACATCGGACTTCAGGAAGGCGAGAGTTGCTAGTGAGGAGATTAAAAGGAGTTGCAGAGATCTGAACCACCACCACATTTCTTGGTGAGTCGTCCTTGCACCATTCATTTATGAACAGATTGTGAGCAGATGACTTTCGTGACTTATCCTTGGTGATTCCCCAGTGGCACTCATCGGCTATGACAACAAAGAGGGTTTGGGGGTTTTGCTGGACAGCCAGCTTAAGTTGCTCGAAATACCTGTCATTCTCATCGCTGCGAACATACATAAACATCCTCTTGCAATTGTTTGCATTCGGTTCTTTACGAACCTTCAGCTCTTCTTTTGGCAACACACCTGCATCTGGATGACGAATCCTTTTCTCCGTTTGATCGCTGAGCATTCGATACCTAGCTGTGTAAACCACAAAGTCAACATCGTTGAAGACATCTTTTAGCCTTGCAATTTTGTGATAATGCCACATAATTGCATTGATTCGCTTCTTGAGGATATCTGCCATCTCTATCTGCGACGGATAATAGCAAGGTTTTTCCGGATTGGCTTGCACTTCTTCGACGATGTCTTCTTCGTCCGAAGGGTATCCCTCCAGGAGGATATCCTCCTCCTTCTCGTTGTTGGACTCCTCTTCAGCAGCTTCTAATTCCTCATAAAGCTTGATATCAGCATCTATATCTTTCCTTATCTCTTTTCGAATCTCTCCATTTGGATCTACGTCTTCGTTCACCAGAACGGCAATACTTTCAATGAGGACACTTTCACTCGGTGGGTAAAGAAAAATCTTGTGCCCATTGTTGCGGAAATTTGAGCAAACCTTGCGCACTTTTACTGAGAAAGCTCTGTCGTCACCAAACCATGTTTTTCGCTTTTGGTTCAGATCTTTTAATTCATCCATCAACTCTGGCGTAGCCTGGAAAAGTCTGAACAAATGACCATCGTCTCTGAGCGTGACTGCATCCACAATTTCCGTCATGAAGTCCAAAAAAAGGGATTCAGTCATTGAGTCCGGAGCTGACCAACAGTGCCTTTCATAATCGTTTAGCTCGGGCAGGGTTGTCCAAAACGGATTGTCTGATGTCGAAAAATTAACGACCACTGGAAGTGTATCCTCTTCACCTGCAAATATTCAAGTTTGGGACAAGAAAATCACTATCGTGGAAAAGTAACTTATTAGAATATTAGATGTTTATCGTTTAATCGTACCTCGGATACCAGAGGCAAGCTTAGGTTTTCATTTTCTTCAAACAAGCCTCCAGAGGTAGCAAAGGTGATACAAGTAAAAAACTCGTGGATAAATCCAAATCCTGAGCAGTCATGAAACTAACAGGGACTCGGCCGTCATAATTAACCATATCTTCGGCAACCACCGATTTACAGTCAATAATCGTTTTATTTTCTCAAACGTCGGACGATATAAAACTACCTAGCTTTACCAGACATCGTCTTGAATATATAATCTTTACCTTTCCCTGGTGCTAAAAAACCCAGGTTCATGAATACATTTTCTTCTAACACCTAAAACTAAGAGTTTGCAGGGCCACAAAAATCACAATTTGTTAAAGGGGAAATTTTCCAGATCTAAGACGCTCCCCGTTAGACTTAACAAAATAATTTATCATCTCAAGAGAGAATCCACGACACAGCAAGCAAGCAGGAATCGTACAGGAATAGCATGGGCTCCCACGCTTGGCGGGTAGTCTGGGTAATTGCCAACTTCACCCCAGTAAGGGACACGCAGTTCCAGTCGATTAGACAGCAATCAATGAGAGATCCGGACAACATTAATGAGTCCTTTCGAAACATTGATACGAATCTACAATATGCAACCCCTGCATCCACTAATACCCCACCGTTCGCTTGCATTTCTTCATCGATCTCTTGTGCGTCCGAAGGATATTCTTCCATGAGGATATCCTTCTCCGTATTGGACTCCTCTTCAGCGGCCCCTAATTCCTCATGAACTGTAATATCTTTTCGAATCTCTGAAGGTAGAAAAGATAACACAAGTAATAAACTCGAGCATAAATCCAAATCTTGAGCAAAATGATAGGTTATGAAACTAACAACTAAAAGGACTCGGTCGTTATAATTAACCATATCTTGGTCAACCATATATGGTCGGTCGGTCGGTAAATATACTGTAGAACAGATGACAATACTCAGCAACATTGTGTGAGGGAGGAGGGGGGGGATGTAAATTCTTCCCTGAGTAGGGGTGTGTGAAAATGAAGGTGAATAATTTGTGTCAGTGTCTCAACAGTTTTGTCCAAGACTGTAGCTGATATCGAAGCAGTATGGGCTAGTGGTTAGAGCGCTTGACTTGAGATGCGGAGATCCTGGGTGCGAGATCCGTTCTCACAACTCGATGAATTTGATCCTGCGAGGTAGTCCCTGGTTCGACTTCTCAACTGCACTTGTAAATAGCCAAGTGGTTTGCTCCAGCAAGTTGAGATTCTTAACAGTTGTTGTTACTGTTCTGTTCTGCCGTTTCGTTAAATGCTTTCGTTGGCCCTGAAAGGCCCATATGGGAGTGGTCAATGACGCATTTAAAAAAAACGCTTACCGATGTAACACTAACTACTTGTAACCACAGGGTGCAGAGGAGTTTTATTTGGACACCATGGAGGAGGCCTAAACACAGGTAACCCAGGCTCACTGTGTGTAGGTAAATATAGAGAACATATGAGGCGAAGTTTAGGTCTGAAAATTTGCTAGAAAATGGAAATAAAAATCGATAAAACTTACCATGTGGTGAGCTGTTGTTGTCTTTAATACTTACACGAAGTTTCGGGAAAAATGGTCTCCGTTCACCTTCCTTCATATTATAGTGACAAGGTAGGAGACGGAAGCCAGCGTAGGAACTCCGATCGACCCAAAACAAGCACGATTGCTTTCGTGAAAATCGAATCCAGTCGCTAAATAAACACGCCAGGCTCGTGGAACATGAATTTCTCTAAACCATGAATCCACTGAAGCATATCCAGGTAGCAACGCGAAGTCACCAGACTCCGTAAAACTTGTAAGTTAACCTGCTAAAATGGTGGCCAGAAAGCGTTGTACTCGCGAAGTGCCCAATTCAAAATGGCACTGAACTCGGGACGCCTGGTGACGAGGGGAATATATGTCTCCCTGGAGGGAGGGGAGTCCCAGATTGCTCAGTGAGTTTTGTTTTTAGCAATTTGAGACTCCCCTCCCTCCAGAACTTATTAAACTCGTCACCAGGCGTCCAGAGTTCAGTGCCATTTTGAATTGGGCACTTCGCGAGTACAACGCTTTCTGGCCGCCATTTTAGCAGGTTAACTTACAAGTTTTACGGAGTCTGGTGGCTTCGCGTTGCTACCTGGAGATGCTTCAGTGGATTCATGGTTTAGAGAAATTCATGTTCCACGAGCCTGGCGTGTTTATTTAGCGACTGGATTCGATTTTCACGAAAGAAATCGTGCTTGTTTTGGGTCGATCGGAGTTCCTACGCTGGCTTTCCTACCTTGTCACTATACTATGAAGGAAGGTGAACGGAGACCATTTTTCCCGAAACTTCGTGTACGTATTAAAGACAACAACAGCTCACCACATGGTAAGTTTTATCGATTTTTATTTCCATTTTCTAGCAAATTTTCAGACCTACACTTCGCCTCATATGTTCTCTATATTTACCTACACACAGTGAGCCTGGGTTACCTGTGGCCTAAATCGACGGTTTCCCTCCCTTTCCTCTTTTTCTTGTTGTGTACGATCCAATAAAACGCCTCTGCACCTTGCGTTGTAACCAGCCTAGATCCATTTCTCTGACTGTCGCTAAATATTACGGGGCGTTTTAAATAATGAGTGCACGAGTATGCGTCGTCCAGTATATGTCATGATTACATTGCTTTAGATCAGTTGGCTTCTAGGAAAGGTCATAATTCTAATACGGCCTTAATGAACTATATGAGCCAATATTAAAAAAATACCATAATACTCTTTGTTTGTCCCTCCAAAATTTTGCATAAGCATTGCTTTTATTTTCTCTTGGGACTTATAATGATCCCAAGAGAAACTGATGGAAACAATGCTCATGCAAAATTTTGGAGGGACAAACAAAGATTATTATGGTATTTTTTATATTGCCAAATATAGGTGCCACTATACATGGCTTAGCTGGCTAGATGGTGGTGCCGAGTTAATCAGGGTTTTTCCACCTATGATTTTAGTAAGCTATGAGGTTCTGTATGACACTCTATTCTCTATTCTTCGATTGCACCTGAAGTCACGGCGGTGGGAATTTGACTCTATTATTATGTAACATTTGAGCTACATTTTTCTATTGTTTTGGCACCAACAAGGCCGTTATATCACGTGAGGGCAATCAAAGAATAGTAAACGGAAACAAGTTAACATCAAACCGTATCTTATTAACTGGCTTATAAGGTAAAAAGTAAAAAGTTGTAGTTGAAGAAAGCCGTACTAAAGATGTGTCTATAAATAACGGCGTGCCTCAACGGAAGGTCTTCGGGCCAATGCTCGTTTCTATATTTATTAATGATGTCACAAGGCTGTAAGGCCCAATAAGAGCTTGTTGGTCAAACTTGCGGACGATATAACGCTTACTGCATACCGATTCATACAGTATAATAGCTGTGATGCTTGTGACATGTGCCACATCACATGTGGCTCTGTAAAAACAGCACAATATCGAGCTTATCAACGAATGGATTTGTCCTAAATGCCTTAGGTCACGTCTACCTTTCTAAGATATTTCTTTAATAGATGGTTCATTACCACCCTCTTGAGACACAGATAAAAATTACGATGTAATATACAGTTGCTGATGGACGAAGAAAAGGAGCTAATGTTTTCGTCCGCCAACATGGCGGCGATGACGTAACATGAAAACCACCCATAGTCCGGTTAAAGTAGGCCTGTCCACAAATATCGCAAAAAATCGCCTACATGTTTCCCGACATTCTCGAAAAAAGCTCTAATATGTCGTAAAATTTCCTTAATATCTCATGAAATGCCCCTAAATATCTCGAGATATCTCTTGTTGTTTATACGTTTTTCAGGGTCTATTTAACAATTATTCACGGAAGTGGAGGTGAATAGTACTTGGATAATCACCTCCGAGTTAGCCAATCAGCGCGCGCGGAGGGCTCTATTCACTTGTGTGGTATATACTGATTAACAATTATTCTTTGAAATCGAGGTAAATATTCGGCCACTATTCACCGAGATTGAAAAAGTATATTATATGCTAAGTCCTTGATTTTCCGTCCTCCTTATTGAGTGCCTCCTCACGCTAATGACAATGCTTCTTCGCTTGAATGAACGTTTCTGTGCGGCTATTGAACAACAAATTACAAGGTGTACATTGAACGGTCTTGCCAGACCCTCTGATCCCTACGCTATGGTCTACAATTGTAGATTTACATCGGTAACATCTTATCGATATCAACTGTAACAAAATAAAGTTCTAACAAGGAGCAACGAACAATGAAGTCTTTTGCTATATATTTGCATTCAGTGACTTGCAGAGTACATTCCTCTGAAGAAGACCGCAGAAGGCGGTCGAAAATTTAGTTTTAAAGGGAACCTCCACTCTTACCACAGAATACGTTTAAACCGAAAGAAATTATCTTTACAAACAAACTTGTTCGAAATTTGTTGTTAAAAAGTGTTTATCAGGAAAAGTGAAATTTAAAATCGATTATTTTCACTTTCAAATTTTGCGGGCGCCCCCATCTTGAAGAATTGTGACGTGTTACGGTTGCCCTATTGTTCGGACACAGAGAGCTTTTGTCTAATAACAATAGAGCAACCGTTACACGTCACAACTATTCAAGATGACAGCGCCCGCAAAATTTGAAAACAAAACTAGGTGATTCTAAAACTTGTTTCTTTCGGATACGAACGCTCTCTTTGAAAATATTTTAGATTGACTTGACTGTAACAGTTATTTCCTGTGATTTAAAGTTATTTTTTTGTTGAAGTGGAGGTTCCCTTTAACGTTTTTAGATGTTTTAAACCCCCTTGTTAGTACTTAAATTATGAGCAAGGATCGCTCCAACAGTTTTATGTGACAAAATAGTCTTCTTCGAAAACTATCACAAATCGAAAACGTTCATTTGAATAGAACAATGTAAAATTTACTGGTTTAGGAGTGTAAAATATTCTAAAAGCACCAAGGACACTGGTCAATGTGACGTACAACTGAAAAAGGACAAACAATGATAGTTACTTTTGTTTCAAAGAAATGGATTGTGTTAAAAGGCTGTCACGAGAAAAACTCCCTTGTAAATTCATTGGAAAATTAGTTCCTGATGGCATACCCTATTTTGTGAAAAGAAATATTAATGAAACAAAATGAACATGAATGAAAAGATGGGTTGTTTGTCAGAAATACCCCCTGTACACTGTACCTGTTATCTTTCACCATTAGTATTCACTGAGGCAAATTTCAACCACAATCATTGACTAGAATTTGGTAATGCACAGTCTGTGCAAAAGAAATCTTTTGTCTCGCCTTAGGACCGTTCCGTTTAATTTTTCTGAACAAGACACCTGAAGGTGTTTAAGCGGGATGTATTCGTGGATGCCAGGATTATTTTGAATGGCCTTGCCCAGTTATTATGTCCTCCCAGAAATGGAAGAGAATCAAAGCAAAAAAGTATTTTTGACAATGAGTGAAGTTGACTCACTTCATGAGTAAATAAAGCAATTTACTCAACATCTTGAGTTAGATTATATGTACTCACAACTTGAATTAGATTTTCAAGTTACTCAACATAGTGAGTTGGAAGTAACTCATTATTTGGCTGTGTCGAAAAGTGGGACGCGGACGCGGGAACAGGGGACGTAGGGACACGGCAACGTGAGGACGTGGTGACTCGGGGACTCGACTTTTCATCATATTTCCCAAAATCCTATTCTTTTGATCGTACCTGCGTTGTACCCCAGATTTATGTTCCTTGTTGAATGTACAATGTGAAACAAAGGTATAGTGAATATATATAGTATAGTTTATTACTCGTCTTCAAAAAGAGGTGACTCTCATTATACTACTATCAAGTTACACAGTGGAGTAATTTAGGTAAAACGAGAGGGCAATTTTTTTTCCATAAAAATCCTTGTTTATTTGACACAGGCAACATGAACGAAACATTGGTATGACCTTTTCTCAGATCATTTTACAACTCCCCTAGTATATTGAGGCTTGAATTTTAATAAACCCCCAAGCAGATTGAAAGTACTAACTTCATTATCTGCATCCTAACCTTTTCATTTCACTCTTAGTTGTCTGTGTCACGTCATATTTCTTGACTAATGACGTCATAACGCTTGTTGACATTGGGGAACGTCTACCCTAAAAAATTCCGTCAACGTTTTTAAAGCAACAATTAACGTATAATTATACCAATTAATATGGCATCGTTCATTTTCATTGTGACTAAGGACACTTTGACCTGTTTTTTTATTTTAAATTTAATTTCCCGTTTCCGTTAAGATGGGAATATAATTAAAAGGCAAAATGATAAATCATCGATAGGAGTACTAGAGCAAGGAACAAAACACGTTGTTATACCTCCCAACTCAAATACGTTTTCTGATTGGAGGAGAACGTGTCACGTGTCATTGGTCAAAACTTCATGACGCCCTAGGGCGAACAAAACTTCATGACGCCCTAGGGCAACAACAACTTAAACTTTCGACTCACACGTGATCAGGTCGTGCACCTTTGAAACGGCGGCAAATCTGTACGCCAGCCGACGTCAAGCAAATAATTTTTATCTGTGTATTGTTCTATTTTGAGTTGGGAGGTACCTCGACCTCAATGTTTCCCTCGGCTTCGCCTCGGGGAACATTGAGGGTCTCGCGGAAACAAAACTCACTGTTTCCCTTGGGGCCAGTCATTAAGTGCTTATTGATATAAGATGACTTTTCTATCCTTGTTTCAAAAAAAAGATTTAAATTAGCCGTTAAAAAATCAAGTGACACTTTTCACATGAAGGAGCAAGTAGAAAGCTAATTATGCAGATTGAATAAAGGCTTCCTCTTAAAACAACCAGAAGCTCCAAAAAGCTTACAAAGGGTTGCCTGTGGTACGCGTTACACAAAAAAAGAAGGCACTGAATTGCGTGGTATTGAACTGCAGCGTTCCAGTTCAATTTTTCAAGTGGGGCGTCATTTAAGACCATTTGAGGGGTCACCCACATGTCGCGCCAGCAGAGGCCCTTTGGCTTACACGTTTAATTATTTTGTAATTTCCTGTCCCATTTTGAGGTCTTTTAGTTTTTTAAGCTTTGGTAATAAATTCAGTTTAAAGATAACAAAACTAACTACAAATAGCTCTGACGGACGTTTTCTAGCATGTCTTGCAGTTGCACTAAGCAAACGTTTATTGCACACACTAAGAAAGGACTGAAGGTGTTGTTTCCGCTTCATAATTCCTCTTCTTGTTGCCAGGTCAAAACATTGTTTGGCTTTGCGTTTGCACCAGAAAAAGACAAGCCAAAAGACAGATGAAAAAACTACGGGAAAGAATGTTAATCGTTCGTCGTTTTCAGAGTAAAACAACGTACTTTTTTGCCCAGAAACTTCCGTCGTTGGTTTTTCAATTTTGTTGTCATATTTAACTGACTGTTTAGATTTCATCTGTCGGCTTTGACTTCAGGGTGAACTACTTCCACAATCGAGAGGTTGAGTGGCCATGTAATTGAAAATCTAAACAACTAGACTATGAGATACAAAAACAGACTTGCGAAATATCGCAAATCACAATGCCGACAAGCACAAAAGCAGAAGAAATGGTTAAGTAAATATGAAGTTTGTTACTATCTGAATGTTTTTGGGTTAGAGTAAAGGGATATATTGTCACGCAAATTATGTAATTTCATGACATTCAAAAATTCGCTTCCTTGTCAGTTCTACCGGCTGATGAACAACAGCGCTGCAGACGCCGAGACTCAGTCTTGCCAAAAAACCTCGAGTAAGTCCCTTTTGAAAAACATTTGTTTTCCTTGATATATCCTTTTGTATGTGCTTGTGTTTTTTATCTGTGGTCTTAAATTTTAATGCGCTGGCAATGCTAAGACAACGTTTCCAGAAAGACCATGTTAACTTTTGAAAAATTTTAATTACCGTCAAATTTAATTTCTTTTTTTTGCAACGCTTCAATTGTATTTGTCATTTGCTTTCATTTACAGAAATGTACCAAATGGATTGAACAAATTAGCTAACACTGGCAGATCTGAACTTTGTTTTACATAGAGAACCATTTCAGGATTATCGATCGTAACTGGATTGAGAATTTCAAGCCGTGCTCTCTTCCAATAAAACAATAAGTTCATCCTCTGAAATCAATGGTTGATTGTAGCTCTGAAAAAGCGTATCTCTTGTCTTTCTTAAAGAAGTCATGATTCAGTATTAAGAAAGAAGACAAAGAATCAAAACTGCTGTACAATTAACTTGCGATGCCGTAAAATCACTGACGCGACATGCTTAACACAAACAAGTCAAGCCACAGACGCCGGTCTCGACCCAGTTTCACCTCGGCTTCTTGGCGTCCGTGTTGACAAAAACGTCACGTGCTTAAGCTCTCTAATGACTTTGGCACGGTATTCAAACATCGATTACAGAGAAGAAGTCATAAGGCTTAAGTATTTGCGTAACAATAACAACAACAAACGCTGCAAAGTAAAATTTCAGCTACAGTGTCAGAGCAATGGGTCACTAGGTCTTCTGCTTTGCTTCACAGTCGAGCTCTGTGACGGGCGGCGAGAAGCACTTTTCGAGAATCTAATTTTTGAATTTCGGTGTGTATTTCGCTGGTACTTGAAAAGCATACAGATGATGCAGATAAGCAACTCAACTTCATTTTTACGTTACGATGTTCTCCCATTTCTCAAATTCTCTACTTCGAAAATGTGTCGCCGCATCCCCGAGTCCCGACTTCTCGTCCCCGTCCCACTTGTGGTTTTGTTATTCAAATATGCCAACCACAGGAACAAAAACCCCTTTGTTTCAACAGCCAATAAGGCTAGGTGATGCCAATGATATCTTCGCTATTGGTTAGAAACAATAGATTTTTCTCAACATGTCACAAAATGGTCAAACGTTTCGCTCCCGTAGGAATGAACATGGCCCATAATGACAAGGGTTAATACTTGGGTGGAGTTAACTGCCTGATGGGTTCATATATACTACTACAGCTGTTGGAAAAAAACACAAAATAAAGTGCACGCAAAAATCCCGAAGAGTAATCTTGGTATCATTTGATCAATAAGGGAATAACATGACTTTTTTCGGGAATATTGTTTATTTGCGCCCGCGCAGTGTCATTTGCGGCCCGAGCGCGAAGCGCGAGGGCCTCAAATGCGGCCCTCGTGCAATCCCCGGCAGGATTGTGCAAGATTACAAGCTAAGTGAATAACGAATTCAAAGTCACTTCAAATCATCATGTAAGTGTTGATTGAACAAGCTATTAAAGAGTCAACTCAGTCCAGTGAACTTATTTAAAATTACCGAAAAAATGCGTAAAATCGTCTATAAATAATATGCATATCACAAAGTTGAAGCAAGAACCAATCAGCCGTAGGGCTGATAATGCATTAGCAGCCCGCTGTCAGACTTTTGCGGCCCGCTGAGCGTGTTTTGAAGAGGCCGATTTCCTATTTGGCCGCGTATATTGATAATAATGAGTTTTATTAAGTCAAATATATGAATACATCAAACCGAAGATGGCTCGTCAGTACAGATTTCCTTGAAATGCCGAAGTCAAGGAACCGGGAACTTACAGCAGGGTGTCCAGCGGCATGTTTGTTCAGAAAAATAGGAAAATTGGAAACTCAGGATTGAAAAAATAGGAGAAATAGTAAACTTTGTTATAAAAAATAGGAAAAAATAGGAGAATCAATAGTAGTTTGATGGACAAAGATAGCCTCCTTGCACCCCATCAACTATCCCAATTCACCACTTTAGCCCATAACCTGACAATGAATGAACATGAAACGACAAAGGGTGATTTAGTGGTCATCAATCATGCTTCCCACCTCTGTCACCCAGGCTCAACTCTGGCCTGGGTCATATGTGGGCTGAGTTTCAGTCCATCTCAACCTGACTCCGAGGGTTTTTTTTCTCCGGGTACTCCGGTTTTCCTCCCTCCTCAAAATCGACTCCCAGTCAATTACATCTGGCTGGGTTTGCGGTGCTCCGAGATCACACATGGATCGTATGCCGGCAACCGTGGGCGCCTTCACATGCATTCGGTCCGATCCCGTTGAGCCGGTTGATCCGGAAAAGCCCTTGTAGGGAGCGGTCAACTAAGAGCACATTTACGTTTACATTTACAGGGGAGTATTTCGGTTCTAAAAGTTCTTGTTCTTTATATCTCTTATTGTGACAACAATATCAACAAATTTACTTTGTTTAAAAGGATATTACAAATAGCCAACACAACAAATCCAAAGTAAACACCATGTGTCATCATAAAACGACTGCTCATCCTTAATTTGACTTTCTTCTCTTTAATAGCAGCAATTTCTGATTCTGTGTGTTAACCACCTTTTGCTTTTCTCTTACTGCTTCAAGCTTCCTCTTCGCCTTTGCCTGACTTGATTTTGCTGTTTCTATCGTGAGACATGCAACTGTCATACCTTGTGAATCATCCTTTGAACCAGACGATAGGGCAGTCTGTAACTTAACTGTACCTTCTGACAGAAGCTCAACAGCTGTTTGCATTTCTTCCATTGCCTCCTGCTCCTTTCTGTCTATGCTGTCTCCCTTTTCTTTCAAAAATCTGGTCTTTTGCGTTAGCTTCTCTTGCTCTCTCTTCTTTCATTCCACCTATTCAGCTTTCACTTTCTCTTCAGCATGCCTTTTCTTCTTCTCAGCTTCCTCGTCATCCAGCCGCTTTCTATAATGCATATGCGCAGATCTCACCGCAGTTAAAAGGCCATCTGTCAGGGGAATTTTCTCTGGTCTGCAGTTCTCAGGATCGTGAAATTGGACAGCATCTTTCACAGTTCTAGGGTCAACAATGGTCCCCTCTCCAAGAAATGTCCGTTCTTGTGTCACAATACGGCCATTCACTGAAAGACTTCTTTCTGACTCAGCATTCGATTGCGCAAGAATAAGCCCTGATTTGACAATTTTTGGAAGAGCTGAAAATCGTGGCCCAGTTCTACCAAGGGTTCTAAGACTGAATACAGCTCGCCAGAAATAGTCAACACGTTGCCCTTTTTCTAACTGCTCAACATCTTGGTCATCAGAATAAATACGCGTGATAAAAGTGAGCAAGATTTCAAAATAACTACATTTATGGATAACAAAATGCTTTTTCGATGGGTTTATTCAGAAGATCGTCATCATGTTCAGTTGAACATAGTAAAGTGAACTATATTACTACAATCAGCGACAAAATTAGTTGTGTTTAAACTGTTTGTTTTAATTGTAAAATAACACAAAAATATGAATCATCCTCTAAATTATTGATAAGACCGCCCCCCCCCCCCCCCCCCCCCCCCCAATTTGCCTATTTGCACCTAAATATCCTGGGAATCACGCTACAACATTGTTTGGGGGGTAGGAGACGAATTGGACTACCTAAGAAGGCTAAAAGATAGAAGAAATGTGGCATAGGCGGTAGAAATGGTCAATGTGCCAACAATTTTGTCGCTAATTGAGGATACATGTGAAGTGGGTGCACAAGAAAAATTTATACAAATAAAGTAATTATATACTGCTTGCTTTATCCTGAATCTTCGTCTGAAACACATAACTATCATTTCATTTTCAATTCTGTAACACACATTGGCTTCACCAGCTAAAAAATAGGAAAAATAGGAGGTTTCATTTAAAAGATAGGATAAAATAGGAATGCGCTAAAAAGATAGGTAAAAAAAGGAAAAAATAAGAACTGGACACCCTGTTACAGGGTTCGTACACTATTTTAAACCAAAAATTCAAGGACTTTTCAAGGACCACATTTTCATATTTCTTTTATTTACGTCGAAGAATTTAGCCATGAAAATAGTCTGACAATAGGATTCTTGCTCATTTTCCGAAACTAGCTGGGAAAAATTCGCTTCTGTAATTTTCTTTTTTTACTAATTTTCTTTCAGCACGGCATAAGGACCTGAGATGCTTGTGAAATATGGAATTTTGTCAAAATTCAACCAATTGCTCCAGATAAAAGAGCGCGTCCCAAAGCGTCCAATTTACTATTTATTTTAATTGAACCTTTATCTTTAAAATAATACAGGTTACAATCATGGAAAAGTAGACTACTGCACGACTGATGTTCGCGTAGTTTTATCAGTCGTGCACTAGTCTACTTGACTTTCATAAATATTGTTCAAGCATTAGTTAAAATAACATGGCGACAAATACACTGGGGAAAAAATTCCAGGCCGGCAAAAGAATGGCACATTTACTTCCGAATCATCATGAAACGTTAAAGAGAAGTGAGCGGGAGGATGGAAAAGCTCTCTAAAAGGTAGCTGATGATCGAGTAGTGGCTGAAAGTTTGGAAAACTCGAGGACGAACCGTTGCGTAAATTTAATGGGGCTGCTTTTTTTTTTTTTTAATGTTTTTATAACCCTACGAACTTAAGTTCAAAATGAATGCATGTTTTTGAAATTCTTTTCTTTTACTTTCGTGAAAATAGAGCAGTATTTTCGTCCTCGTCCGCTTGAATAGTGCGGACCTGCGTGGAAACAACCAGCGATTAAATTTCACAAAACCCACACTCCAGAAGACAAGCATGACGGCAATGGAGAAATATTATACAAAACACTAACCAAATGAAGATGACGACTGCTTAAAACTTCGTTGCTGTGCTCGAGAAAGCTTTGTTTTGGGGTAAAAACCTTTCATCCCTTCAACGATCGATCCTCTCTTGGGTTCCAGTCCTTCCCCGACAGGTCACGCAAAACCGTGACAAACGAAGTTTTCCAAGAGCTTCGTAAAATCACATCGATTTTACTCCCTTGGATCATCGGTGACCCCTATTTTTTAAATCATGAATCACTTACTCTACTTACTATCTACAAAATATGATAAAATGAAAAAAATCTCACCGTAAGAAGTTGTCTTTTTTTAATTTTCTTTCCTCGTGTCATCGAGTTCCGGTAATGGTTGCAACGGATAGAAGTTACGAAAAAGCTCGCCCAGGATGAACTCTACTGTTTGCGACATCCCTAGAGGCATGAAATTATCTTAAAATCCCACCCCTAAAAACCTATGCACGGAAACCTTCACTCTAACAGTTTATTTTTAGGATTTTCGATGGATGAGCAGATGAGGCTACCTTTCGTTATTATGACCGATTTATCGAAATTAAGGCATTTTCCACTGCCATTTTCTCCGAAACAAAGTCGGTGACCCCCAATTTTTTTTATTTTTGGAGTAAGTACTTTATGACCTAACTCTAGGAGAGAAATGAAGAAAATCTCACCGTAGGAAGATTTTGGCGCGAACTTCCCTAAGCCTGGTGAAACTTGTATTGAAATCTACGGAACAGAACCCCAATACAGCAAACCCAGAGTTTTAATGAAATCAGCATTATAATAATACGATTCAGATCAGCCTCAAGCAGTTAAATGACACTAAAAATGAAAATCACAATGATAAGCTGTGGCTGTTTTCACATGAACACCCACCACGATGAAACCTCTTATTTGGATTTCCAGGACACTGTATAATTTTGAGTCAATTTGAACATTTCTGAGAACTTTCTGGTGGATTTTATAATTATTATTTCTTAATTTAACAGGAAGAATCAAAGCCCTAAAGGACTGCTGAAAGTCGGTACAATGCTTTTCTTTTCTCCTCTTCAGTTCGAAGCCTGCAGTCTCCAGGAAAAGTTCACATGGCTGCTGAGAAGCATATTATTTGCACTTTTGAAAAAACTCTGGTTGAATCAACTCTTGCTTAGTTGGCAACATATTTTTTTCATGTATAATAGTTATTATTCTTCAGGCTTAACAAAATTAATTTTTGTTTGTATCTTTAAAAGTGCATTTTGCAGATCCAGGATAGGATTCTGTAATATCGTTTGTTAATTCACTTCATGACTTACAGTTTAATGTTTCATCTGAGGTCACTGCGACCAGCTAACAAAAAATCAACTCCTTGTATGCAGCATAATTATTATTTTATGGTTTGTACTAATTTTCGAAGGCCTTGAAAAGCCCTATAATTTTAGATTTTAGATTTCAAGGTCCCTCCAAAAGCCCTTGAAGAGAAGAAATTGCTGAAAGTGGTTGAAAACTGCTTAAATGTTTGCTTGGATGGGGCAAAATTAGATTATATCATCTTAACCCTAAAGCGGAAGCTCATGACCTTGAAACGTTTAACCCTGGTTCAGAGCTGAGGTTTTTCAAGTTTAAAAATCTCCTTATTTGGATGTAACATAGCTTCAATCTTATTTTTGTCCATATTTGGGCATAAAATTGGTGCCCTAGAATCCCCAGCTTGGTGGAAAAGAGTTGCAAGTGACATCCTTCAAGGTCATCACCTGTACAAATCAGCTAGATCTAAATTTGTCTAAATTAGCTCTAGCAAAAGTCTACCAGATATTTTCTACACCTTTCCAAGACAAATCAAATGTCTTGCAATTCTAGCGAATGTCTTGAAAGACTTTTCGAGTGCCGCTTCACCTGTTTCTCAATGAAAAGTCTTTAAGTTTCATCTAGACTATACCTTGGCTAGATCTTGAGGTAGTTCTTCAGGCTAGTAATGATCACATGCACAAGGCCACATGTTCTGAGGTATCGAGTTGCCGCTCAGTTACCATCCCTTGCTAAAACCACATATATGTCACGTATACCCCTACACATAGTACCCATATGTCAGATGTACATGTAGGTCACATATATGCAATATATATGCAACATGTATGAAACATATAAGTTACATATATGTGAAATGTAGGGAATTGGAACCATGTATAACTTGCATACATGTATGACACATATGTGTCGACATATAGGTGACATATGTGTTGCATGTGTGGGATTTTTAATTAGCTGGCTTCTATAATTATAATAATTAAAGTGCTTTTTCCAATTTTAAGGCATGTGTTTCTGTGTATTCAGTTAATCATACAATGAATTGATATGTATTAACATTGCTCTTCTTTCGCATATATACTCAAGAAGTGGATATAGATCGTTTTAATTTATATTGTACATGTTAGAGGTTGAATGCAACAAGAAGCAACCGCAACCTATTTTGAAAATAATAACACCAAAGGATTTTACTGACAAAATTTGAGGATCCTACATGCACTTGAATCTACCCGGCCATCAGAATTCTAAATTTTGCCATACAATTGCTTGAGATTTACGCTCAGTCAGACATGTGTCTGTGGGAAAAATTAACTTACAGACAAATGTAAGGGAAATTGAAAATTTCGTTGGGCAAATTCTAGTGCTGGTAGGATCCGCAAATTAATTTTTGTCAGTAAAATCCTTTGGTTAGCAACTTCAAGTTTACCAGTCACAATTT
This sequence comes from Montipora foliosa, assembly GCF_036669935.1. Classification (NCBI taxonomy): domain Eukaryota; kingdom Metazoa; phylum Cnidaria; class Anthozoa; order Scleractinia; family Acroporidae; genus Montipora; species Montipora foliosa. Next base: position 35,183,390 of record NC_090877.1, on the reverse strand, counting down.
TTTCTACATTCAAGGTTTTCTCAAGTTATTACAACACAAATTCTCATGGAAACACTGTTATTTCAGACACGTTTGCGTACCAGTCAAGATGGCTTCCAAAACCGTGAAAAGGCCTGAACTTAGTCTAAACACGGGAAAGTAATTATTATTCCTTCTTTCCAAGAACCATAATACTGTTGAACAGATTACCTGCAGAGATAGACTAAGAACTAGTACTGACTGTGGAGTCAACTTCTCTCAGTTCAAAGTTACATAGCTACTTCGACGGTTTTTGGCGCCATCTTGGCTGGGGGGCAAACATGGCTAAATTTACAGTAAATGGAAACATGGGATTTTGCCCGACATTGAACCACTGTAGCGCCGCTACAAAGAGACAGATTTCCAACTTTTGCCGCTACTTTAAATAATTTTATTGATATCATTCATTCAACTGAAAATAAGGCCATTAAGGAAGGCATGACGTCCGTAAATTCGAATAATAAATCTTTGTATGGAATCTTGAAAATATGGTCGTTGTAGCCTAATCCTGGGCTTCTGATAGGATGGGGAAATAAATTAAAGATTATGCAGAAACTGTTGGCCATATTATGCGTAAACATGCGTTGATTATGCGGAAATTTAAACAATTTATAAAACTAATAATTAGGCGCGTCCAATGTATTCACACGCCTATGGTAAATCAGGACTCGAAATTTGTGACCAATACAGTCACATTTGTGACTGAAGTTTTTCCCTTTGTGATTAAAATTTACAGTATTAGGAGTTGCCAATTTGCGACCAGCTTTCAACGTCGAAATAAAAGGGTTAGCAGTTGGCATTTTTCCACAACTTTTTCTGAAATAAAGAATGCAATAAAAAATTATCTCGTTTCTCGTCATGAATTTGTTTCAATTTGGAGATATGGAGCAAAATTGTAATATGGTCGGACCGCTATCCATTTCCTCGATCATTGATCATTTTCAGCGGTTTTATACACATATGTATTGCGGGCTCCTATTTTCCCTACAAACACAAATGATACAAGTTAACTTGCACTATAACTTGGACCTAAATTTTCATATATCTTGTCGCAAAATTCGGACAGGATATTTTTTAAAATTTTGACCCCACTGAGGGTATTTGTAATTTATAACACACGTTCTAGTCTCCAGGCTCATTGTGGCAAAATGCGTGGAAACTACTTGCGACCTTTCATCTTGCGAACGAAGTAGGGTGTTTTCTTCAGACTATCTTCAATGTTCAGGAAAATAAGCTGCTTTATCACTAATATCAGGCATTTCTTCTGTTAATGCGGGAAATATCGTAATTATGCGGAGCATGCAGATTTTAGGGAATTATGTGGAGCCGCATTCCGGCAGCTGCCATGCTAATCTGTTCTTTATATTTCGAGAAATTAATCTCTGTATAAATGTCTTTTAAAAGACACTATCACTGTGGAAAACCGTCTATTTTTCGCGGTGCTACAGCGGTTCAAAGTAGGCCAAAATCCCATTGATTTACTGTAAATTTATCCGTGTTTGCCCCCGAACCAAGATGGCGCCAAAAACCGTGGAAGGGTCCAGTGAAGTATCATTACGCTTTTTATGTTTCAATACTCACCAGTTTTCATATATGCACTTTACTTAACTTGGATACACTTCTTATTTAAAATTTAGTACTTTATTTATCCAGTTGGTGCGATATCTGTGAAGATTTTACGGACGACTTCATGAAATTGACGATTTACACTTGCATATGTAGTTGTTGTTTGAAGGCAATAACTTGAAAAAGGCACTATTCTCATATAGTTAACACTTACCTTTTTACTTGAGTTGTTTTA
>NC_090877.1:35144071-35179071 GCF_036669935.1 Montipora foliosa | reverse complement strand
CGAAAAAATTGGGGGTCACCAGGAACTTATGACCCGGAGCCTACAGCTCCCATACTGGGCCTATGTAACGGCATAAAAAGAACTTTGAAGGTTGGAATCACTGCAGTGTCACTAGACAAGCAGAAATGCCATGGGGACGATGCATTTACGTCTATCGAAAGTATGAGGCATGTGGAATGTGGCTGAGGTTGAGGTCACTAAACCGTTCGTGACTTTAATGAATACTTCCCTCTATAGACCTTTTCACGGTTTCTGACGCGATATTGATTGAGGAGCAAACGCGCACATTATGGGATTTTGGCCGAATTCAAACCGCTGAAACTCTGTTTGAAAGGGCCAGATTTCAAACATTTAAAAATATTTGTAGTCATTTTATCAATATCATTCACCCAATGGCAAAGTAGATCATTGCCTAAGGCGCAACGTCTTTTAAGACGTTGGATATTAGAATGATCTCCTCAGGTCGCTTCAAATTTCGCGGAAATTTGCATAATTTTGATTGCAAGGATTTATACGTATGAAATTTACAAGTTTTGTTTACGGTCGTTATAGCTTAATTCTGATCGCCATACTTCACGAAAATAATCTGAATAGAAGTGCTTTTTGAGAGGTATTTTCGCTATTCACAACCATCTGACCATAAACATAAAGGATCGATACTGAATCCTTACCCTAGGACAATCAAGTGCACAGTGGAATAATCTCCTGTCAGAAAGTATAACATCTAATTCGCTATGTTCGTTTAGCCAATCCCTGTGTAATCTTCCATACTGATTAGTAATTTTTACGTTATTGTTTTGTTTTATTGTTTGTTATTTGTTGTAATTTTTTTCAAAAATAGTCTGCGATACTCTGTTAAGAGTGAAGACTTAATTGCTAAATAAATAAATAATGGTTCAAAGTCAAAGGCTAAATTCCTTACAACTTAAAGCGCTTGGAAGGGTAATTTTCTTAAGAGTTATGTCCATGATTGCAGTTTGAAAGCTAAAGAGGAGTTGACGATATTCAAGAGAGTCCCAACCAAGTTGTTCAGTAAATGAAGTAACGTGGCTAAGTCGTGAGTAATCGCTGAATACAAGTCTTGCTAGCTGCTGCTCGACGTTGAACCATCTCAATTTGGTTAATATTCTGTTTAGTGAAAGGGTTCCATGCACAACATGCATATTCAAGCTTTGGACGCACCAACGTGCGACTTGGATACCATGCAGCAGCCCAAGAGTATACGAAGAATTTGCCTCGTTTCAGCACAGATTCCCTGTCACGGTAATTCCAAGGTATGCTGCTGAGGAAACCATAGAGATAGGGTGGCCATCAACAGAATGGAAAGTTGGGATTTCTTCGCACACGCTTGCCGTGCTGTTCCCAACCCAAGTTGGCCCAACTTACCCCATTTGTTGCGTGGAGCTGCCAGTTAAAGGGGGTGGCTAAAAATAGTTAGCATGCTGTACTGATGAGGCCTGTCCAATGAACAAATGGGGTAGTTTCTAAAGAAACTGTGATGCTGCGTCGGTGGGGAATATATATATATATATATATATATATATATATATATATATATCCTCACCTACCTAACATAGGGTACGTCATTAGGAAGCATTTGCACCTGTTACAATCTAATCCCAAATTAAGAGAATTTTTTCCATCTAATTCAATTATTCCCTCGTTTCGTAGAACAAAAAACTTGAAAGAAATTTTGGCGCCATCGAAATACAGAACGAGAGTAGAACAAGAAACCATTGAAACAGGTGGTTGCATTAAATGCAAACGTAGCAGATGTGATCTTTGCAAAAACTTTTTGATAGAATCAAATTTTTTTCAGAGTTTCCAAACCAATAGAAAATACTTTATTAAACCAAGACTGTCGTGCGATTCTAAAAATGTAATTTATCTTGCATCCTGCAACAAATGTCGCTTGCAATATGTTGGTTCAACGGCAACACAATTCAAAGTTAGATTCCGTAATCATAAATCATCAATGGTAACGAACAAGAAAACCTGTGAGGTCGCGGTACATTATAACAATAGTCCGCACGTCCTTAACGACTTTTCTTTCCAGTGTATCGATCAGGTGTCTACTACCAACTGCACTGAGATTTTAGATAAACTTTTGATTACGAAGGAAGCGTACTGGCGTGCGCAACTTTTCTCATTAGCACCTTTTGGCCTTAACAAAAGGCAAGAATTCCACTCCAGGAACAGAATCACCTACAACCAACCGACCACTTGAGTCGTAATAATCTGCAAGCTTAACGAACCATGTAACTTTACAACTCAATGTAGCACATGAATTCTTTACTTTAATGATAGTTTTAGTTCTCGCTGTTATTACATTGTACCTTTCGGAATAGAATTACTTCTTTTGTTTTGTTTTGTTTGTAATGATTTTTTACTTGTATGGTTGTTAAGTTTTGTAACATACCGAAAATTCCTTGTAAACCATATATAAGCTCTTAAACCTAATAGTATCCACATGCTGTAAACTGATGAAGGTCTAAGACCGAAACGTTTTTTAATATATTTTACTTTTTAGCTTTCAAAAGTTGTCCGTCCTCTGACTCTTTTAACTTTATATATATATATATATATATATATATATATATATATATATAAGTAGAATGATAAAGATTGAGTATCCAACGGTGATGCCACTTGCGAGGAGGATCCAAAAGGATACAAAACGTCTTGACTCAGATAAGTTAATAGGGAGAATGAAAAAATGAGTCGCTGGCGAACTTCTCACAGGTCTGGTATATTATAATCTCGTGTAAACATTTCGCCCTTCGGGCTTCTTCAGTACACGCTAAAAACTAAAAACTAAAAATACCTGGTACAACTGAACTTGCGCTATTTATACAAAACCATGAACCAAAAGGTGTAAAATGTTTAAAATTACAAAAAAATTATAAAAAATCACAATAATATGTCATGTAATATGTGCGGTTGGTTAGCTCTATTCCGAAAAAGGCGTTAATCACAAAACATCGAAACTAATAATTTAAAATAAACAACAGAACTTTGTAAATCATGCAATCAGGTGGCCATATGATGAGCGCAAAACAAGATCCCAAGAGAAAGCCTCTGGAACCACGCCAATACTAAAAACAACAGAACCCCGCCCAGGGGCCCTAAAAAGTAATAGAATCCCTGAACAGGGCCTGTGAGAATGCCGATCTGCACAGCGTAACTGGAAAAAAAGCCCAACTGGTTGCACAATTACTCCAGTGAATGATTAATTAAACCTTATTCTATTTTTGGAATTAAACTCGGATCTTTTATTCAAGCCGTAAGGTTGGAGGGTGCATAACTGTGCGCACCAAAAGGCCTCTCTTGTGAGTAAAACCTTGTCCATATCATCAGTAGTGTCATTAACAATTTTTTCAATAACAATGAACTCAAAGTCAGCCATGTGATGTTCTTTTCTATTGAAATGGACGGCCAATTCACACGTGGCCTTGTTGGTCAACATAGCCGATTTGTGATTACGAAATCTGACCTTGAATTCATTCGATGTTGAACCTACGTATTGAATCTTGCATGTTTTACAGGTGACTAAATAGATGACATTCTTCGACCTACAATGTACATCCTGTCTAATGGAGTAAAAACGGCCTGTACAGGCGCTGTGAAAGATCTTATTTTCAACAAGATAATGTTTGCATAGATCACATTTGTTCTTACATTTAAAACATCCTACGGGAGTATTATTGCTGTAATGGGTTTTTTTAGGCCTTGCTAGAATCTCTTTTATGTTTTTGGGTCTTCGCGCATCGATAAGAAGGAATAATTGACCCCTTTGGGAAAATCTGGGATAGCAATGGCGACTCATAAATAAGATGACTAAATGATTTGATGATTTTGCTTATGTTTGGTAGATGAGGGTTATAGTCGACTACCAGAGGAAAGACGATTTTTTTGTCTTTCGATTTCGAGGCGAGTAAGTCCTCACTGGGTAGATCTTTTGCCCTTAAAAATTGCTTATTGACTTCCGCTGGATTATAACCTCTCTCAGAAACAAAGCGTTGCTACGCAACAGCTGAACTTTTAACTTTTTAAGTTTACCGCGTAATCGATTATGCAAATTCTCCTAGTATATACACAATAGTCACATGAATATTCTTTCATTAAACCCCTGAAGAGTGAAGCGATTCACGAAACAGGCTTGTCGGGAAATGTAGTTGCGTCCTTTTTTCCTCTTAAAATATTTCATATTTCAGGTCCACATCAGCTCTTGCTGCCCATTTTAACCTGCTTTGCTAAATAAAGTTTACCTTACCTTACCTTACCTTATTCCGCTCTGCTTTAACGTATTGAGCACTGTTCCACGAGAAAATCGACTTACAGACTCCCTATATATATATATATATATATATATATATATATATATATATATATATATATATATATAACTGCAGACAGTACTGTTTCGGCCTTCTGGGCCTCATCAGTATATATATGCGCTTATAACCCGATGCGAGTAATACACAAAAAATTACAGATGAATAAAAGATCCTTGTAGGGAAAACTAAGTTCAGACCCAGGGAGGATTCCAGATTACTATCTGCTCCTCTCCCTATCGTGACGCTTGGCCCTCCTCTCTATATTCCTGATCCGTCTCTCAATTTCTATTTTATCACAGATGTCAGATGTGAGTCTCCGACCGGCTAGCCGGTCTGTTACGATTTCTCTCCATGTTCCGAGAGCAGCTCCACGCTTGAGGATGTCCTTATATCTAAGAAGGGGGCGCCCGACTCTCCTTGAACCCTCTTCTAATACTCCATAGAGAAGTGCCTTCACGGGCCGCACATCTGGAATATGTGCAACGTGACCCATCCAACGCAATCTGTTCCTAACGAGAATAATCTCAATATCCGTAGACTTTGCACGATCCAGTACCTCACCAATTAATATGGCTTATAAACGATGTAAATGTCCATTGATAGAATTGCATTTGACACGAATTCAAAAATGTGTTGAAAAAAAATATAACTTTCCTACTGATCAACGATCGTACAAGGACGATTCCACGAAGCAGCTAATGCCGCTGATCCTACTTACTGCATCTTCCCAAAATCGAGTATTACTTTATTATAACGTGGTCTAACTACTTGGGCGAACTCGATATATTTGGGGAGGCGAACTAGATAAGTTACGGGGCTAACTCGAGGGGGATAACTCGCAACGGGGCGAAACCACTGGCTTCCTTGGGGTCAATTAATTCCCATCGAATAATATTTTCCAACAGAGACTCGATCCGTAAGGCCAGGGAAGCTATTTAATTTCAAAATGCGGGACAACTGATCCCAACGGTATTAATATCCGCGAAGAAACGTATTAGATTTCAGTTTATGATTTACAGTCACTTCCGTTATTTTTCCGTTACTCTTAGTATTTGAATTCAAATTTGTTGTAACTACCATATTTTATCACATTTTTCCGGTATTACGTCAACATCCAATTACTTTATATATGTACATAGAAGCAATCCAATCTAAACTCTCATTGTACCTGAAGAAGGCTGGTTTGGCCAACCGAAATATAGTACAGTACACCACTAAAATCAAAGCTACGTTGTATCGGCTCTTGCTCAAAAAAACTAGCTTCTCTGCTTAGGAGGCCAGTACTTTAATAACGTATCCCACGTTAACGCCTTCAGGCGTCTTGTTGTTCATTGGGTCTATCAACTTTGATTGACCAATCAAAACTGCTTTTTCCTCGAGTGGCTGACTGACAGGTACTGACATATTATGTATTACACTATAAGGAATCATATATAAGCTAAAGACTGAATGATCAGTAGTCCGCTGATAGTAGGCTCAGCTATTTCTGATGCATGATGGGATAAATTTATTTCAAGATGGCGACGATGGCGACAGCATTTGGACGAAAATTTTCCCTGAATATTTGGTACAAAACATAATTAGAGGTGAGTGATCGGAACTGAAATGCTAATGAATGTTCTCAAGATATTAATTCTATAAAAACCGTCAAATCCAGCTGATTTCAACTACACATCAGACTTGAGTATCAGTTTCTTAACTCGTATTTCGGAAACAAATCTAAAGGTATCTACGCCAAAAAAATCAAATATTTTATGATAATAGTTAATAATTTGAATCATTCGCGATGACCAGGATAATGAAATTGCAATGTATAGAAAAACCAAGGTGACATAACAGTGTGAACTATAAATTATTTTTATTATATTTTAAGTTTTGCATGTTTAAAATACTATTGAAATTGAAATGTGAAGGTACAGCACAAATTCTCTGCTTTCTTGGCTATCTCGGCTTTGGAAGATAGGTTGGAGAATAAGTAAGATCAAGTACTTCATAATTTCAACAACACTGTTGTTATGAAGTAATTTTTTATGGTTATGGCGGGATAATCGCAAAAAAATCTAAGTGCTCCTTTGCAAGAGTCGGCCATACAATGTTCTGATGTTTCCGTTTGGCTGCTCTGCCAGTGAATTATAGGAGACTCTTTTGAGCTACGTGAAGGTCAGGTTTCTCGACAGAAATTTTGGACAGCTGTTACTGTTTTACGCTCAGATCGTTTTCATAATTTCATGATAAATCTGGGGAATTTGATAAAAACCAGGAGAGCAGGAAGCAACACATGAAAATCGGGAGACTCCCGATGAAATCGGGGAAGGTTGGAATCTGCACAGGCTATATGACAAGGAAAATTGCAAAAGCAGCTTACAATAGAAATTCATAATTTGCACATTTATTTGCCCCAATTGACAAATCAAATGTGGTTCAGCTGAGTGAATGCACAACAAATCTTGATCTCTGTGATGACAAATATCGTTGTCGATAAGAGTCCCGCCAATGCTGAACCGTATTGGATTTGTTTTTTGCCACAATATTCAAAGACAAGGAAAATGTTTATTGTAGAGCGTGACCAAGAACATTTTTGTTTCTCGCTGTGAATTTTCTCTTAAACTGAAGATATGTGGGGACAATTGAAGCGTAATTTAGCTGTGATGTTACATTCACATGTACAACACCATTCCCTCAATCGTTCGCAATTTTCAATGGTTTCATTATACACAAGTATTGCAGGTTCATATTAATTTTGGTTTTGTTAAAAACGCTGACAACACAATAGAGCATGATAACTAAATTTCGGTACCCTCACAAAATTGCGACTAGTTTTTTTTTTTTTAGTTTTGAGCCCTGATAAGGCAGATGACAAAATCTGCCTTTTCTGAAATGAACAGATAATAAGTCACCTGAACTCATTGACACCTCAAATGCCCTTGGATGCCCCCAATTGATGAGTAAAATTGTCTGGCGTTAGACAGAGTAAAATCTGTAAAGTCTCGCTCCCAGGGGTCAGTGGGTTAATGGAGGGGACATATGTTTTGACTGCTTAACCCATTGACTCCTCAAATGCCCTAGGACGCTCCCAGTTGACAAGTAAAATTTTCTACCATTTGACAGAGGAAAATCTCATTCCCAGGAGTAAATGGCCTATCTCTCTGGATTCTTGAAGGTTGCAGGTTCGACTACCTGCAAAGGGACACTCATATTTTTTCCAAGTATCACGAGTCACCATTGAAAAAACAACTATTCATTAATTTTCATTTCCCGGGATTAATGTCTGTCATCTTTATAATCATGTTTTTTTGCATGTTTGTCCAACAAAAAATTCAGTAGTTAGGATTTCTTCCATCCACCATAGGTGGTGTGGGTAAAATGGAATAATCCCTCTAAAATGTAATTTATGCACTCCCCATCACCTGTTTTTTTACATATTGTGTTTCTCTTGTATTTACAGTACATACTGTAGGTGTGAAATGACTTGCATCTTGGATAAAAAAGGCAGCAGAGAAAGGTTGGCAGGTTAGAAAATTAACAAACACAATGGAGAAAGATCACAGTAGCCTTATTGCAATCTCTTCCAAAAAGGAGCCAGTTTTATCACTGTATACTGAAGAGGAAATGGAAAGTGTCAGCACAACCAGTTCTTCTGCAAAGGGGAGCAGCACTGGAGCAGGTCAAGTGAATTTCTCTGAAGTCAGCTCAACATCAGAAGAAATTCATGACACAATCAGCTCATCAAATACAAGCATTTTTATGAATTTGTATGAAGAAGACATTGTGGACTCTAGATCTGGAAATGTCATTAGCACCTCTGCTTCTGGCAGTGCAGCTGGGGAAGGCATGAAACCTAAACTAGGGCTGTTGCTCCTTGGAGAATATGCCGATAGTGGGAATGATACTGAAGAGGAGGCAATGAATTTGCGTAAAGCAGAAGAAGAGAAAGCCAACGAATTAGCTAAAGTTTCAAGTGAGAAAAATGAAAATTCTAATATTCAACATGTTAGCAGCGAAGTGATTAATGATAAAAGTGAACCCTCAAATAAGGCGGTTGAAATCAATGTCACTAGCGACTGCAATGAAACTCTTACTGTGGACAGCAAAGTTCCTTCACCTGTTCCAAGGAAAGTAGAAGATGGCAAGGATCCTGATCACCACCATACCCCTCCCCTGGATGAGAAATTTGCAAAATTAGAAAGAAGTGTGAGTAAAGAAGAAGGGCAAATTTCTGCTGAGTCAGATTCCAATGACAGTGAAAGGTCATCTTTGAGTGGAAGGGGTTCAATAAATAAAAAAGATACCAAAAGGGATAAAAACAGAAAAAAGGACAAGAAGAAAAAGAAGAGAAAGAAGCGGAAACAAAAATACTTACAGGATAAGAAAGAGTCAGAATCAGGTACTGTACATGTAGGTAGCTTGCTTGGATGGTAGTTACTGTGATTTTCATAATTTTGCAGAATCTCACCTTCATGTGCTAAGCACTAAACTGCGTTTTGGCTCCCATCAATCAAATTTCCAGGAAGATTTACTCCACCTCCGGAGAGTGAATTGGAGTTTTTGTTAAGTTGACAGCTTGAATGCCATTATGATATTATCTTTTTTTGAGGTTCTGCAGTAAAAAGATTTGTACATATTCTATTGCTTTCCATTGGGGTCGAGTTCATGGGAACCAAAGATGCTGATTGGAAGGTTTATGTTATTCATCAATAATTATTGATTTCTTTTGATTGATGGAAGCCAAAATGCAGTTTGGCTGTTGGTGGTTGAAGATGACATTCTGCAGAATTAGGAAAGTCGCAGCAGCACTTTTTCACGGGTGACGGGAAGCGGGTAACAACGAAAAGATGAATGATGATTTTTTTAAAGTTAAGCCACTGACTGCTGCAAACAAGTTGTTGTTTAATTTTCTTTATTCTCCTACACGTTTCGTGTGACTAACGTACACTTCATCAGGGTATATTATTTTCCATTCCTGGCAAGGAAATTGCTCCATATATCACGTTCATGCGTAAAGATAAGCTTTGTACCAGTCTGTTCCCTGCACTGTGTACTGCCATGTACGACCAAAATATGGGTAGTGGAAAGGAGTGGTAGTTTTCGAATTTTGGAAACTTTTGGGCAAGATATGTTTTTTTCTGTATAATTTGCAGCAATTTGAAGTTTGCCAATTTGACAGAAAGTTATCGAGATTTTATAGCATTGACACCCAAAAAGAAAGAGCAGAAATAATTGGAAATAGGTCACTGAAAATATGTCAAAAACGGATAATTTTTCTACTCTTATTTCATTTAACTGTTACTGCTAAAGATTGAAATATAATTTTTCATAGACCTCACTGATTTCAACTATCTCACTGTAGCTGCCCGATTTCCAATCCCAAATGACTAAGAGAATGCAAAGAATAAACTATCAAAATACCTTTTGTGGGAAACCAAACGTGAAAACAACTGTCACACGGTAAAGTATAAAAATAAGCCATACATGTGTACATGTACATGTAGAGGGGGGCAGAGATGTCAGTTGCTGTGGGCAGTCACATTTTTCTACAGGTCGGACAAATAATGCCTACAGTGTAATTGAATTTTTTTAAAGTCTCTTTTGAATGGAATTTTTGTTAAAAATAAAATTGTGTACAATTTTTAAAACTGACCTCCAGTTACCACCGTTACCAACAAAACTGCGAAACATGCATTCAATGTTTGTCGCATGCCTGCGGGTCGTGAATACAGTGTATGTCGGTCACACACATACAGGAAATTTCCCATGCATAACTTACAATGCCAGACCAATTAATTGTTCAGTAACCATTGACGTGAAAAATGGATTGCAATTTCAACACGAAAATGCTCCATTCAACAGTGCTAAATGTTACATTTGAACCATACATGTATTTAAGTAGGACTAAAACTGAATTTTAGGGACTGGAAGCCAGCTAACAACACCTTTCACTGCACCATTTTGGGTATCTACACTAATGGTGGGAAGTTTTCTGAATGTTTCAGGAAATGAGAAATGTCACGATTATTAATTATTTTTTAAGTTACTTCTTTCACTGTCACCTGCCCCCCTGCCACCCATGGAAAAGTGCTGCCGGGAAAATCGCAGTAACAGAAAGTTACAAATAACATGTTGTTAATCTTTACCATGCTAATGTTATGTTGGGTCCTTTAAAAAGTGCTCCTTTGGCAAAGCTCAGAGAAAAATAATAGATTAACGATAAAACAGAACTTCATATAATTATCTCTTGGTGCAGTAAATATAAAAATACAAACAGTTATATTTCATAGCAAGCACAGAGAAATGAGCTTAACCAACTAAACAATGATGTTTGAAAAATTTGTAGAAACAGGCGAATAATGTTCTATGCTGTATTAAAATGCTTTGTCTTGTTGAAAATGAAATGAAAGTTCTGAAAACAGGAGAGAAAAAATTAGTGAAAATACTCAAACACATCAGTCTTTGCCTTCGTATCTTATTATTAATTTTGAAGGAATTATCTTTGTTCTAAGTCAAGTCCTTCACAAATCAGTGCAGAACTTAAAAAACTACACAAGAAAAACTTGTTGACATTAGTTCATGCAAACTCCACAGCATTGCAATTTGAAAGGTGTCCTTTCAAATGGCTTTTTTTCACCTTTCATGGTGCACCATTGAGTTCTGCAGGAGTGGTTTGAAAATTGCTGATCATTTGATAAACAGTCCTTGCTTGCATGTAGCAAAAGTTCAACCGATGTCAAAGCAAATGTGAACCCATGCCTTTTGGTTTTCTTTATCCTGATCGTGGGGATGTAGCGACTGTTCAGTTCAAGATTTTTTACAGAGACAACTTCAATGTGTGGCAGATGTACTGTATTAAATGCCATGATAGACATGCCTCGAGTTTGCAAGCTTTGAACACTTTGGCAAGAAAATTGTGGAGGCTGCGGATTACAGATTTTAATGTCTTACAATCTGGATCTTTCGGATTTTCAAGTGAACACAAAATCATGACGTACATATAGATTCCATTGAAGGAAAATTCGGTTTTGAGATTTTGTGTTAAATTGGACATCCAAATATCCGGATTTTAAGATCTGAATCATAGATGTAAAATGATTCCTGGCTTGATGTAGTTTACAGTATTTTGTTGTAGTGCACTTTATAAGTGCACTACACACTATGTCATCGGGGCTTTTTGTCTGAGTGTGCGAGTGAGTGAGTGAGTGAGTGTAAGATTTGTAGCCTGCAGCGTGTGCATGATTTACGAAACTAATGTACGATTTTCTTGAATTGCAACAATTGATGTTTGTTTGCGACCTTCTTGTCGCCTTTTTTCTTTCTTAATTTTCTTAATGAAAAGAGTATGAAATTTATTTGAGTACATGTATGTTATTGTCAAATTAAATTCTTACCGGTAAATGTCTTAAATCAAAATCATGCTTTTCTCGTCTATGGAGATTGTCACACAAGCCCACATTCCACAGACATTCTGCAGGTCATATAAATGAGAAAAAAATTCACCAGTCCACCATAATATTTTTACTCTCGAAGATCAGGTCAACTTCTCTGCCTGCGTTTAAAAAAAATCAACAGTAATTTCCTTGCAACGGAAAGAAAAACAGTAGAAAACTATTTTTATCTTTATCATTGCAATCGATCAGCAAAAAATGTAGATCTCATCAGCTTGTTTGTGTTGAAATTCCCCCAGCACTGCTAGGGAAGTTTACCCAGTGATAGAAAAGATGAGCTCTTCTGAATTAAGGAAACCGATAAAAAATTGCAACTTAGTTTTCACATAATTATGTTGGAATCTTTTAGTCATACTTCGTTCACATTTTTGAGCGTTAAAATAGATTTTTTTGTCCTATATTTCTGGCAGCAAGCCATATATGTTGGGGTATCCCATATAGTTACTAACCCTGCCAGTACAAAATCATGGTTAAATTTGCTGTGAAAAAGAAGTTGAACTTCATGTCAGCCTCGATTCCCACTTATTTCTTCAATCTTGCTGGGTTTAGTATTTTACATTTTACATCCTGGAAAACAAAATGCAGCTCAGTTGACAGTTATGGAATAAAGCACTGTGTCAAGTTACTGCACCACCACACATATGCAATGCGTACCTATTTCTACTGTAATCATTTGGTGACGCGCAGTCTGGAATCACTGGTTAAATAGTTTTATCTTGTGCCTTGTCTTTATAAACAGCTTTGTCAACCCAATAATAGAACTTCAAGACCTAAACAGAAAATATTATACAACATTCTTGACTTGTTGGTTAGGCAAGGGTTCAAATTTTATTCAGCACCGGTTAATCTTTTTCCGCCCGCAAGTAAGGATTTTTGGATCGCATGATCAGAAATTTTCAAACCACAGAACAAACTCGACTGTGCGTGAAGCGGATGAAAAAAAAGCTATTTGAAAGGGCACCTGAGATCAATAGTGGGTACTTCAAGTTTTGACTACACGTTCTTAATCTAGTCATTCCAATGAATCTCTTGTCATCATCCTTCTCCTCCTCTCAAGTTTCAAGCACAAGTGCATCGGTAACTGGGGAGATTGGAAAATAATCAAGTAATATTTTTTGTTTGGGGAGGGGGGGGGGAGGGGATAGAAAGTTGGGAACCCAAACCAGGACACAATTGGAAGGTGATTGTTCTCACTACCATCCCAACCCTGCTCACTGAACCTCATAAAATAATTATCATACACCAATAACTTGTATGACAATTTTTCATGGACTTCATTTTCATGATTGTAAAATTTCTTTAATCTGCTTTTTTTACAGAGGAAGAAGAAAAGAAAGAGAGGAAAAAAATCAGAAGTAGAAGCAGAGAAAAGTCTGAGAAAAAGCGATCTTTCAAGCAATCTAGAAGTAAAAGCAAGGATAGGGATTCAAGACGCGGTCGTCACTCTAGGAGTAGTTCACAAGATAAGATAAAACGTCGAAGACGCTCCAAAGAGCGATCCAAGCGCTCAAGAAGTCGATCAGTTGATAAAAGACGTTCTGCAACCAGAAGGTCTAGCAACTATAAATCCAGGAGTATATCTCCCAAGAGAAACACTTCGCCATCAAAAAGGAGAAAAGATATAAAAGGTAGGCATTCACCAAGTTCAAGAAAAAGGAGAGAATCTCCGTTAAGGAGAAAAAAGCTGTCAAGAAGCCGATCTCCTCGCATATGTAGGTCTTCAGAACGTAGGAGGTCTAGGTCACCAAGGAAACAAACAAGGTCACCCACTCGAAAACGAAGAATTACTCCAGACAGATCACCAAGTAAAACTGTCTTTAAAATTGAGGGATCTCCCAAGAGACGACGTAGAAAGGAAACTCCTTCACCACGTAGGAAATCGTCCCATCGCACGTCTTCGGCCTCTGATAGTTTGGACTCAGGACACTTCACAAACATTCCATTGTCTAAGGTTAATAAGCCACAAGAACCTTTGCCAAACAACCAAGAACCAACTTCTGAGAAAGCAGCCGTCAAAAAGCAGGAGCCTTTGGTTAGCACTTTGCCCAAACCAAATGATTTTGTAAAGCAGTTATCTCCAGCAGGCAGTCCTGCAAAATCCTGGGACGATGAGTTTGATTTAGTCTTTACAGAACGTATGTCACCCAGACAAGGAAAGGAGAAAAGTATGGAGGATGTTCTATTTGGATCTGAGGCAAAGACTCCTGAATTAAAAAGACCAACTCAAAGAGAAAGGTAAAGTGTTGTCAAAGTACATGTACAACTACAAGAAATATGAATGGTGTCTTGCTTTACACTGACTGACCCCTGAAAATAGGACGTTGTTGAAAGATCTTTGATGTCAACAATCATGAGTGAATGTGTGTTATGGTTACAGTTCTTTTTTCGTTTACAGTTAGTATATGATTTTTCTCCACTTTAATTAATATTGCTAAATTAATTGAGCAAACTGGGCTTGCATTCTTTGTAAAAAAGGACATGCAGATACAGTGTAGAAGGGCAAAGTGTTTTCCATTTTTGACAATTAAGTTGTTTGTGAACGTGTAAATGACAATCCCACTATCTTGAAATTGGTTATCTTCAATGGAAAGACCTGTCAGTCTTGAACAGTTTGCAGTCTGTAAAGTTAAGGGGCTATTTCACACAAAATGATGTAATTTCATGACACCCAAAATTGTCCGTAGTAGAATGAAACTTTGCAATACCCACTTAAACTGTTGAACAACATAAAAGAAAATGACAATGAATTGTATCAGTCATCCATTTGAGAGTATGATAAAACGAAAATAATTCACTTACTGGAAAATTATAGACGAACGATTGACGTTTCGGCCATATCGCAAGGCCTTCATCAGGAATCTGCCGAGTCAGCTTGGGTCACGCAAATGTCACGTGATAGCTGACTCAGCACATCCCGTAATGTGACCCACATAACGTAATGTGGTCACCTGCGTGACCCAAGCTGACTCTGCAGATTCCTGATGAAGGCTGTATGATATGGCCGAAACGTCGATCGTTCATCTATAATTTTCCATTAAGTGAATTATTTTCGCTTTATCAACATAAAAGAAATACAGCAAAAGGAAAGAAAAGCATGGATGGACACAAAGATTGAAACTGATTGCATTTGGGTAATGTTGAAAAAGATTTCCCCTAAACACCCTAAAATAATGTGGCATAGCCCCTTTAACCTGGCTGTTTCAAATGATATTCCCATTTTCCTTATGAGATCAGATAATTATGTGCAGAAGGGTAAGCACAGCTGTCCTTTCTTTCATTCTATAACTTTGCACCTTCTTTGTCACACAGAAGTTTTCCGATGGTTTGGTAGACTTGAAAACACGTCTTGTTCTTTGAAGGTTCATAATTATTTTTGTCTCGTGATTACATTCTAGTGAGAAAAATAAACCCAAGGAATCAGAGGATACTGAGAAGAAACAAGAAACTCAACCTGCCAAAATGGCAGGGATTGTATCCCTAGCTGATAAGGAAACCAATGTGCCACAAAAAGTAGACAATGAAAATGGATCATCCAACTCGAAATCCGAGCCTGTACTCATTCCCGATGAACAGTGCATGTCTATGTCAAAGGATGTGAAAGCTGACGTGTCGACCTCTAAAGATGCAAAATATGGTGATGAGGATTTCACCAAACATACAGAAAAGGCAGAAAATAAAGCTGAACCAGCACAGACGTCAAACCCTGATGATAAATCAGCTTTTGTGCAAAGCAAGCCAGAAAGTATTCCTTTCTTGGATGAAACACCATATATCCCTCCAACTTTACAAGGAGGTGGAGCTGAAAATACTTCAACAAAATCCCAGTTAGGCATTTCAGGTTCTCCCTCTATTGACAAGGGACTTGTACTCACTTCTGCAATTCATAACAATCCCAACATGGGCTCTGGTGGAGATGGTCATCTACCTTACCCTGGCTCGTGCCGTGTAATTAATGTGGACAAAACTGAAATGGATAAAACAAGAACTGATGGTTTTGGTCAGCCGGTGGCAAAGAAAGACAATGGGAGGAACAGCTTTAGTGCAAGTCCTCTGGACATGGAGATGTCTTCACCAGGGGGTGATGTCATTGACCAAATGAATGAGGAGTTTTGGAAGCAGCAACAACATAGTGCCAGTGAAACAGAATTTGCAGAAATTCAATCAAGACAAGCTGTAGTAGATTCAGTGGTTCATGAACAATCATTGATTGATGAACCCTATGAGCCTGAAAGTGGCTTACTAGTTGAGGATGAATTTGAAGAAGATTTAAAATTTATTACAGATCCCAAAGAAAGAAAGAAGAGACAGAAACAGCAGGAAAAAGACAAAACGAAAGTACAGGTACAGTAACGCCTTTAAGCAAGCTAGATGCTGCTGGCAGCGATCTTTAGCTTTAGTGTTTGTACCCTCAACCAGAGACACTTGGTTCTTTTTGACATAGAAAATGCAGTTGTGATGAGTAAGATACCAAGTGCATGTACTACCGAACGGTATAAAATTATAATATAATTACGTATACATGTAGATTTACAGTTGTAGCCAAGCCTAAAAGCAGAGCTCCTGGGTCATTTATTTTGGCAATTAGTTAACCTAACTTGAACCTGTGACCAAATAGAAAAACCCAGTACCTGGTCAGCAGTCAACTTCAGAAGAATAGGTAACTTTGATGAGCTCTAAACTTGAGTCTGCAATGTGGTCATGTGATACTGGTCAGCAGATACCTTGTTTTGACAGGTGTCAATTGACCATAACATTGATATCCAATATCAAAGATGTACACTGTAAACTAGCTGGAGTCAATCTACAGTCAAGTAATACTGGTCGCAAATTGGTATACATGGAGGGGTGGACTGTCATACAGTCGCACAGAGACCAAAACCAAATGTTCTCACACAGAAGGGTTACGTGTACCATACACTGTACATGTATTTTCTTACCAGTGGTGCTCTGTGAGGCACAGAGCTCTGCTATGATAGTATTTTTTCTTGTGAGACTGTAGTTTATAAGATTGTCTAAAGTTAATCCCAATGCAGTGATGTATTTTTCAATGTTGACTTGGGTATACTTGGAAAACATTCCAAGTGCTCCTGCATTTGTACATGTACAGATTGTATTCTGTATGAAAGAGGAGTTGGACCGTCCTGTTACCTTCTGATTATTATCTCCAACACTCAGTCGCTTAGCCAAAGGAGAATAATGGGACTTTGATATTGTCCTGCTTAACTTCAAGGATTGTTCAAAGTATGTGTAATTCAAATGTAGCATTCTCTCCGAGTATATGGTAGAAAACTGCAATCACCCACAATAAGTGGTAGAGCATTCATACTGTAGGTTAAGACCCTCTTACCTCAGTTCTCACTTCATGGAAAGAACTACATGTACTGACAGCATATAGTCTTGGGAGGCAATGAAGCTCACTCTACCTCCACCAAGAACCACTACATACACTGCACATGTCCTTGGCTGTATGGCTTAACCTGTTGAGACACATGTACTTTGCTTACAAAAAATGGAACTCGCTCTGTGATAAAGACAGGACTACCACCACTGTAAACAGTTTTTATTATTGCTGTTCTTGGTAATCAATACGTTATAATAGTTTTAGTTGATGTAAATAGTCTTAGCATAATATTATATTTCTAAATAATTATAATGATATAATACACTTAAAAGTGTATGTTTTTGGATTGACTGTGATTTTAACTTAACTTACCTATGCTGTCTTTTAAATGTATTTGTAAATAGTTAGGTTTTTGTTAGGTGGTTGTTATTTACTTATTTTTTTTTTTCATTCTGAGATACTAGCGGTCTTTCTACTGTCTCTATAAGCTGTATATGGAAATAATGACGATTTTTTATGTTGACTCGGTGATACTCCTCTAATTATATTTTGTTATATTTTGGATCATTTTGTAGGAGCTTATAGACAGACTTCATCGTCAAGCACGTGTTGAAGAGGAAGTAAAACATGCACTGAAAGCCTATTATAAACACAGGGATATCAGCAAGGAGGAGTACAAGAGCATTCTCAGAAGGGCAGTTCCACAGGTTTGTAACGTACCATAATTATATTAACAGATGTTAATTTACTCACTGTTGTAAGACTTACTGTAAACACTTAATCAGGGTAACCATATTGTATTAAATTTTGTTGTTTTACAAGTGTTGGCTTGGTTAAATGGAAGGAAAGTTTGTTTGGCACTGATCAAGCTTTTTGTAAACGCAAGGTGTTATTGGGAAATGGCAGGTACTACAAACTTCATAAGGCTAATGCTCTAAAGGCATTCTTGGTTTGCAAAGGTTTGACAAATAACATTGAACAACATTTGTGGCCACAGTCCCACGTATGGACATACACAGCAACACTGTAAAGGAGACAATGCTAAGAATTCAACTTATAGAGCTCATGTCCAGCAATTAATAACAATAATAATAATACAATAATAATAATAATAATAATAATAATAATAATAATAATAATAAGCATCTGCCTGTGTGCTGTGATGTTAAGGCCATGCTCTGTTAGGATCATTTCTTTCAACATCAACTACATGTAGTTTAAACTGAGACCGTTAAAGGTTCCCAATGGAAGACTTTCCTAACCATTCATTAGCTGACTTCTGCCTGGTGACAAAGTTTTGGAGAGAGTACAGGAGGTAGAGCTGGTTTTTTTTTTTTTTGTTCTTGACTTAATAGTTAAGGCCCATGGCCGGGTTGTTCAAAAGCCGATTAACGCTAATTCGAGATTAAAAATTAACCAAGGAGTTTATTTCTCCTCTCCCAAATGCTGTTCAACGCTGATACTCGGCAAAACTTCACATTAGAAGAAGTCAATCTTGAAAAACAAGAAGAAGCAACAGAAACGTTCACCCAGAAGTTGAAAACATGAAGCGAAAGCTTACACTAATCCTGGATTAAGTTAATCGGCTTTCGAACAACCAGGCCCAGATCTGTAATATTTTGATCGTGGTTGACCAAATAAACTGAAAAAAATAAACTGAAACAATAAAACATTAAACCCAACAAACCTACCGTAAAATGGGTGACCCCAAACCAAGTTTGACTGTTTGTCTTTAATTAGGTAACAAACTCGAGCAGTGCCATTGACCCTGAAAGAATCAGATCTTTGGTGAAGAAGTATGTGGCAAAGATCAAAGGACAGAGAGTGGAATCATTCTAATAATAGTTTGTGTGTAACTTCCTGTGGACAAACACTAACCTCTTGCTAACCAAGCACAAGGGCAGTATTGGGGGAATATTGGTTGGAGGTCATGGCAATACGGACCAACTGCAGCAAAGTCTGTACAAAAACGACCAAGGGCCAACACTCCCCAGTACCGTCCCAAGCAAGTAAGGTTAGTAAGTTCTTTATTATATGGCATCATTTCTTTGAGCGACAGGACACTTCTCCGCTTGGTGAATCTTTGTAATCTTCGTTTTCCATCAGTGAACTTTGAACGGAAACGTTTTACATGTAAAACTAAGTTCCACTTGCTATGATAATTATCGTACTGCTGTGATGAAAATATTAAATTCCGCTTTTTTAAAACTTTCCATTTCCATGGTCTGTAGTGTAAAATCCCCACCAAAACCAGCCAGTCAGAGTGCTCCTCATAGCCTAAGAATTGCATGCCATATAATAAAGTCTTGTACAGTATGTACCCTGATCTGCATATTTTGTTAAACTATTCAAGTACTGTACTGTGAAAGTCACACTGGTTGGTGTACAAACTGTACCTGTTTATACTCTGCAGATCTAATTCATTGCGACTTCATTTTGTTTAATATGTGAAATCTGAGTCCATAATCCTTGCACTCCTCTGTGAGGGGTTTTGCAGAAGTTCATGTCACATCAATTGTTGTTGTCTCAAACCTCTCCCATGTAGAATGGGAATTATTGGATATTGGATATTGGTAAAATAATGAAAAATAATCCTGACCAAAATCTACCAGATACTTATTAGTTCCTTCCTGATCTGCTCTCTTTTGGTTTGAGAATTGGAAGTGAATATGTATCGTGAACATGAATAGCAGGTTATTGAATAGTCATTTTAATTCCATCACATTAAATGCAAGGATGTCTCTAAGTTACTTGGTTAAAAGAGTCAATTTAATTGAAACACAATAGGTCTTAGCAAGCCAGCTATTGTAGGTTTTTTTCTAACCCTTCACCCCTAAGGGGTTTCCTGTCTGGAATTAGACAGTAAAATCCACTGGTGTCACTCTTGGAGGCAAAGGGTCTAAGAGGACATAATTTTACAGTTTTTGAGTTGATCCTTTTGCCCATAAGGGGCTCCCATTGACAAGTAAAACCATCCATTGTTAGACAGAAAATTCTGCAAGTGTCATTCTTCCCTGTCAAGTTTATAACTCAAGTTATCAGTGCTTTTTGCAAGTTCTCATTTCGTATTTCTTTTATTTATTAGCAGGTATCTATTATTCACCTCTGAGCAGCTAAAGTGAAAAAGAGGCCTCCTTTAACAACCTTTACCTCCACTTAAAAAGCTATGTCCCCCTTTAGGTGGGGGTACTTGTTAAATTCTTTTCTGCATATCTTGGGTTGGGAATCCACAGAAGCACACCTTCATCCACTTTGCTGATGGTTGGGGTCATCTCAAACTTGTCCTGGATGGAAATCCTGATGTCACACCTTTCTGTCTTCTGGATGGTTGAACATATCATATCAATTCTCTTGCGCTCGGTTTTGACAAGCTGTTTTCCCAGCAGCTTGACAAGTTGCGGTGAGGCATAGGAGCTTCCAGTCCAATAATGCTTGGCATGTAATGCCATCCACTTTGAGCACTACGACTGGATAAGTCACTGCTTCAACAGCGGCCAGCAACATCTGTTGGGGTTCTTTATCACAGATTGATGTGTGATGCTTTCCCCCACATTTCTGACAACTTCTGGTAATACAACACTCAGCCATCCAGTGCATGATACCCGTGCAGTTGAAGCACAGCCTTTTTTCACTGAGTTTTCTCTTTGTCTCTCTGCCGAGGTCGCGATCTTGTCACAGTCAACCGATTTGTGTCCACTAGATCCACAATAAACACATGGTTTAGGCTTCCAGTCTTTTTGTGGATCATCTTCTTTACTTGATTCTTAGTGAAAGCCCTCAATTTGCTCGTCAAACTGCAGTCCCTTTTTTCTTGAGTCCCAGGTATGTCATCTCTCATAAATTTCAACACTCATAGCTTCACTTTGATTTTTTGTGCTTGCTCAACCTCAGCCATTGCTGATTTTGCAATTCCTTGCGGTCTATCGGCCAATGTGTTTCCACAAGTTAAGAATTCTCTCTCTCTCTCTCTCTCTTGGTGTAAGATCCCTTCATTGATGTCATGTCAGGGTCACTACTTTTGTAGGGAATTGGTCCACAACCGACAAAGTACTCACGGTTTTGAGTTTTAAGCTATTTTAATTCCGCTTCTCACTCACTTTGAAAGGTTATAAGAACTCAGAAAACGATGCTCAAATCTTATCCTCTTACCCATTGACCCCTGGGAGTGACACTTAATATATTTTATTCTGTCCAATGCCAGAATATTTGGGTGGGTGGGTGGAGGTCAGGAGCCAATTTGTAAAACAACCTCTACCTCCACTCAAAAATCATGTCCCCTCTCATGGTAACAATTATTGCTCCAGTAAGTAGGTTGTTGGTACATTTCATATTCAGCTGATGTGATATCTTCTGTGGTATCAGTGTTGGTTATTAGGATTTTAGTATTTGCCATGCTACATCTATAGGGCCATGGTGGTTTAAATGAATCCCATCTGCATTGATCAGTGGAAAAGATCAGTCACCATCAGATGGCTGTATTGGAAAACAAAGCTATAAAAACGGCAGGTTTTAGTGTCAATCTAGAAAGGAAAAAATGCTCTGTGAAAACATGTCATTCGTTTATTAACCCCTTAAGCCTTAGAATCAAAATGCACTTTATCTGAAGTGTTTTCTATTCTTGGTTTGCATCCATGTGATGAAACGGCCATGTTGGTGTACAAAACAATAGAAAATGGTCCCACAAGTTTTGCATGATAATAGGGTCAATTTTACTGCATTTTTCTGTGCACTAACATGGCCGCTGTGACATGAAATTCAAACCATCAATACATTAATTTTGTTTCGAAGATGCTGAGAAATCAAGACATTTTATTTCAAGGGATCATTATTTTATACTTGAGTAATATTGTTATGAGAAATCAGCTGGTGGTTTCTAGGGGTTTAAATAAGGGTTCAATCAATGCCATTTTCAGTGAACTTGCCTTTTTAAAAGAATGTTATATTGTTGCCAATCATGTTAACCCTTTCCCTGCTGAAATTGCCAGTGAGAGATATTACTCATCAGTGCGGACAGGGTTAATTAGGCCTCTTGTGATGCTTTCAAGAGGCAAAACGGTATCTCCAGAAGTGCATATAATTAGATGCATGATGATTTTGATAAGCGTCAAGAAGTGTCCCCTTGTTCTTCTTCCTACTTGTGTCTGGGAATCCAACCAATAATAATCAAGGTCACAAAATGTCACATAAACTCCAGTCATCAATGAAAGACAAACAGCTGTATTTACCCTCATCAAAATAATGATGCCGTTACAGTTACCTTATTGTTAGAAACAGATAGCAAATGCATGCATAGACTTAAAAGACACACTTCATTTTGGATATCAAAATTGGAGCTGCATCTAATTATATGAATTTCTGGACATGAGTGGTAAAGTCCACAAGTGAAACAACCATGAAAAATCAGCAACAAGTGATCTGAATGTGCAGCAAGACTTTAATAGCAACATTGGAAACACTGAATAAAGGCAGGACTGTCAAGTTGATGACTATCAAATAAGCATACTATTATCCGAAAATTACAGAGAAATTTGTATGTAGCAAGGGAGACATTTGCGATGAGGGGACAGGGATGCCCCTTGAAAGGCCTTGATACAGACGTGGCTGCTTTCGTATTATGCTAACTAGAATACATTTTCTTAGTTAAACACTGAAGAAGTCGTTAAAAGGCTTGCTTCCTTTCACAGCCCAAAGTTTTCTCCTTTCTGAGAAGCTTTGTACTTTTCTATTTCCATCTTTACTGTATTACACAGTATTGTTTACCTCCACCTATTACACAACTAAGAGATCACATTAAAGAAACGTCTATACTGTTACAACCGCCGACATGCAGAAGTTCCTAACTCCCAACTATATGGCACTTGAGAGTGACACCAGCATCTGTATGATGTATGGAGAATTTTTACCCATGTCACCAGAATTTGCACAAGAAAAAGAGTTCTGTTCCCAAAAGAATCATTTGCTCTTCCATTATGACAACCGTTTCTTTGTCTGCTCCTCCAACCAGGCTGCTATGATGTCATAAACGCTAGATTGCCCTCCCCTTTTTTTCCCCTCTAATACTTTACAATGTCTTAACATCAGTAAAATTTTATCAAAGAGTGCTAAAGAATTCTCGGAGAATCTGTGGTAGATCTTGCTCTTTGTAATCCTTCACAATGAAGTTTTCATCTACTGCTCCACGGATCATTGCTGAAAGATCTAGGTGGTTGAAAGGACCAATGAACTTGTGTTAAAGCCCAGCATGTAACGTGCTTGGTGTGTCTTAAAGGAAGGGTAATTTGATAACTTGACATTCCCTGTTAGTTTGGGCCAGCTTCAAACAAGAAAAAATTGTGAAACTGTAGGAAAGATGTGGAATGCCAAGTTTGTTTTTGTCCTGTTTCTGCAACATGTGCAGTAGTTTGTACAGTAATTTAGTTTGAGTTTTTTTGTTTCGGAATAAGTTTATTTTCATAAACTCTGGAGAAATTGATGAGGAGGCATTTCAAGATCCCAAGCAGTGCAAAATGTTATTTTATTTTGTTAGATTATTGAGGTGGCATTGGGGTCTTTTAAAACATTGTGCTTCAATAATCGTACAAACCATCAAAACCAATAATTAATTTTTCTGAAACTGTAAATGATGTACATGTAATTCATAGGTAATAATGTGAAGGATATGAGGTTAAATCTGCATCACAAGGCTAATTCCAGAAATTGGGACTAACGTTGAAGAATGTGCACAAGGCTGCGGTTGCTGAAACTCAAACAAACACCAAACAGGAAAAAACCACAAACCATAGCCTACCAATGGGAAAAACTGCATTAGATACTAAAACCGAAAAATCAAAGTTTTTCAGCGCAAAAACTGGGCTAATAAAAAAGGCAAAACTGGAACCCCAATGCCCCCCTCATTATTGGTTTAAGTTGTATTGTCTTTAAAGTGGATTCAACTATTCCCATCAATGAATTAAAATGTCCTTGGTTCCGAATCTGTTTTATTAGCAAAACTACTTACATTTCCCTGTCTCTGGCCTAAATAGGCAAAGTATCTTCTTTTTGTTCTCTACAGCCCTTCCAATTTCATAACCAACTCCTAAGGAAGCCTGGGTAACTTCAGCAACTAAAGCTGGAAACACAGAAAATGATTTAACAGATTAACCTTATATCTACTCCAACTTTTGGCACATCCTTGAATGTCTCATAGGGACATGCAATACACCACTTCGGAAAATACCATAATACTATTTTTTTGTCCCCCCCCCCCCCCCCCCCCCCCCCGCAATTGGTTATAAGCATTGTTTCCAGTTTCTCTTGGGACTTACAATCATGGTCCCAAGAGAAAACAAAAACAATGCTTATGCAAAATTTGGGGGGACAAACAAAGAGTATTGTGGTATTTTCCGAAGTGGCCTATGACAAGCTTAGCTGGTCTGTGTGGAATAATAGCAACCAGTATAATACTTACTTCACTCGTAAATGGGATGACCATGGATGAATGGTCTCATGTTGTAACAAAGTGAAACATGTTCAAATGTTTAACCAACTTACCATCAGATTTCAAGAGCCATGACATGTCCTGGTCGTGAATGAACTTATCTGTACCTAATGTAATCAGAAAATGAAGTTAAAAGTAGTAAATAAGTGTCAATGGCAGATGACAAAATTGTGCAGAGGGTAATCATGGAGTGTGCTTGAAAGGTGAATTTTAGAGCCAGTGCTGCAACCGGTTTTACCCCATTTCCGAATTATTTGAATTCTGACATCATTTGCACCAACGATTTCAAACAGACCATGTCATTCCTGTAGACTGCACAATCGTAATCCAAACTTAATAACTGAGTTGTCCGGCCATATTGTAAATTATTTTTCCACTTCAGAGTATCATTATGGCTCAAGTGTGAACACTCACTCGACAGATATGTCCAGAAATACACATGGATTTTGATAAGCATCAAGTATTGCTCTCACCAATTTTAACATCACAAACTGTCCCCTAAACTCTTATCCTCAAGTAACGAGAAACAGCTGCATTTAACCTCACCAAGCCTCAACCTTAAGGAGCAAGGGTGGCACAGTCGGTTAGTGCGCAGCCTTAGTGCAACATGTTCCGAGTTCGATCCCCGGATCTCACATCCTTGTTTCGACTTCTTTCCTTTCAGTGTAGCCTAAGTAGCTTTAAATACCCTTAAAACGGAGCTTTGATGGAAAGAGGGGGGTAAAATGAGTGCACTGTTGGCTTCCTGGGAGAATACTCTCTAGAGAGTAAAGGAGCTTCCGACGTTAAATAAGATGTACCTTTACCTTTACCTTTATAGACTTGGTTCTACGACCAAAAAAACAATTATTTTTTTCTTTGGATTTCAAAACTATGTTAACTAAACTAAACACTAACTGAGTTTAAGTTCTGATTTTAAAAAGACACCTGTTTATTTGAACTGGAATTTTCTTATTTATTGGTCCGCCATTACTAACTTTAAAATCTTGAGAGAGCTGGGTTGAGGAGAAAATGAAAGACTCACTAGTTTAAGAATGCAATGCGTGTGTATGCGGCTGAATTAATATGCAGCACGGGAGTTCCGGACTTTTAACCCATGTTTTGCATATATAATAAATTGCGTTTACAGTGTACACCCTGAAATTTTAAGCTAGTGAGTAAATGACGTCATTTTCTCTAGATCCAACCCTCTGAGGTCCAATTGGTCAGTTTTGAAAGTGAGTAATGGCGGACCGTAAAATCCAAAACTTACACTCAAAATAAACAGCCTTGGATAAAACTCAAAGCTCAAAATTTTGCCAGTTAGGTGTTAAGCGACACGCTTTCAAAATCTGAAGAAAAAAAGGAAATGATTTTTTGATCATAGTACCACTTTAATTAAGGAACACTTTGTCTTGGATATCAAATTTGGATGTGCAGCTAATTACGTGCATTTCTGGACATAGTCAAATCACCACTACTTGAAAAACAACGCTTTTACTTACAACATGGCCTGGGAAAACAAGGTTATTAAAAGATTTATTAGATCTCTTGGCAGTCAAATCTTGCGGTACAATAAAGACTACTATAAAGTCAAGTGGGCCGTGCTGTTCTTTGTCCCAAGAGTGACGTGATATCATGGTGGTCATCTACATCTACATGTTCCAGCACTCGGCAAAGTCCCTTTTGAGATGTGTCTGTTTCTGCTTAGGTGGCCTCGTACACCGTAAGCCTTTTTAGAGACATCACTACCAAGCCTGTCACTGCTGGAGAGGACAGGACAACCACAACACTGGGGACTCCATCCCATACTCTTTTCAAATAGTGTGTAGTGCTCACAGTCCCTTCTGAGTTAATAGTCAAACCGCTCCTACTTTGGTCATGCAGGCACATTGAGAGGAGAATGCTCGCTATATCACCATGACCAAAGCGGGCGGTTCAACTATTAACTCAAAAGGGACTGCAAGCAGTCTAAATAGTGTGTGGGTTCATTAATGTCCCACAGGGAACTTACGAACGTAGAAAATATTAATTTTGTGAAACAGGGCCTATGGTTTATAGTCCGAGAAGACTTGAAAGCCTAACCATTTGCAGATGTCATTATAAAGGCAGCACTTTCTTCTCAGTTCTTTTAAGATCCTGAGTGTTGATTCGGTCAGGGTTTGAACCCCCGACCTCCGATGCTCAACCAACTGAGCCACCGGCAGGTACAAAACACAGGTCACAGGTCATTGTTTTACCAATGCAGAAGTTACCCTAAACATTCATAAAAGCTAACCTTAGGCCTAAAAACGTTTGTTTAGGCCTAATTAGGCCTAAGGTTAGCTTTCATGAATGTTTAGGATACTTTCTGTATTGGTAAAACAATGACCTGTGACCTGTGTTTTGTAAATGCCGCTGATCAAGCCACCGGTGTGCGGACATGTTGGCCATGTTGGTTGGCATGAACAATAACCTGTCTCTCCACTGGGAATTAAAGGTATGCAAATTCTGCAAAAAGAAATTGTGTTGTATTGCCAACCAACACGGCCGCCTTGTCACGTGGGTCTAAACCAAGAATATGCAAATGAGGGTACAGCCATCCAAGGTTTATATCTAATTAACTTTGAGACTTTTTAACTTAATATAGTTTCCTGACAGCTTTATACGTTTTTCCAGTATACAGCGAACTTGATACATTGATCTTTGAGGCAGTCCGTCATGCGCGATCTGGGAGAGGACGTTTGGTTACCTTTCTCCTTTTCCATTAGGTTGGGATCGCCGATGTGTTCTGTTAAAACTTCACCATAATCTTTCAGTTGATCGATTATACGCTTGTATAATGCTGCATCGTCCCTACCGGCACGAATGCTACCGCAAAAGTAAATCAGTTTTTTTGTTTGAGCATTCATTTTTACTCAGCACTTCTTCTTACAAAATCTACCAGGCCCTCTAGGCGAGGACCCCTAGTTGAGACCCCATGGTCACGCAATCTTTCATCTCAGGCGAGAATTTTTTCGTCACGACACGTCAACATGGCCGCTAGGAAACTTCCCGAGACTTTCCGCAAGCTTGTTATCACCAAATTCTCCACCAACTACCGAGAGGCTGTAGAAACGTTGACCGTACCGATGATACAACCGAAACCAGATGAGTTATTGGTGAAAAACAGGTGACAATATTATGAGAACTGTTCCAGGGTCAGTTGGGCATTCTTCACCTACTTCAGTACTTGGTTCGAAATAAGGGCATTATTTGATTGAGACTTTCTCTGCAAGGGGATAGCGTACATGTTATTAATTAATTCATTCTCACCAAGAATTTGATCAGATTCGTGTCAAAAAGAATTTTCCGGGATTGAGTTGACAGCGGCAGCAATGCCTTATCCAACGACAAGGGGGGAGGGGGTGGGGTAACACTGGGCATGACGTAGGTTAGCCTTCCTGTAGGTCTAACCTTGGTTTAGGTTAGGCTAACCCTTAGCCTCACCCTTACCCTCCTAATAGCAATGATGGGACTAACAGACCAGGTCCACAGTGGAGCTCCATGGACTGGGGTTCCATATTCATGAGTTTGGATATAATTCCTCTTTTTCTGGTTGCTTATGGCACATTGTGCCTGACAACGGAATTTTCTCTTTTTTCAACTGTTGTATCAAGATATGTTGGAATAAATGCAACTGATATTAACCACTCAGCTGGTCGATATGATCCAGGTAAATCTCCTCCCTTGGATGCAGGCCTGGAGGTAAGTGTGTTTGAGAAATAAGCATCTTCTATAAAATATACCAGTCGTACTTAGTCTAGTACCCTAATAACCTCTAAGTAAAGCATTTGGTCACAGAAAACCCTCAACACCCACTCTTTTGAAGCATTTGGGGAAGCCTTAGAACATCCAGGTGCACTGGGTTATTTGCAGCATAACTCGTCTGAACTTATTTAAATTTATGCCTACAGTTGATCTCTCAAATAGATCTAATCTGCCTGTTCTTATATCACATTTATCAAACAATCTTAAATTTGAAAAGTTATAATGGTTGACGCTGCTATCAAAACTATAAACATCATTGCTACCCCCCTCCCCCTCCCCTTCCCTTTAGATGGGGTGTTAGTCCATTGCAGTGCTACCCTCAGCAGTAGGGGCATGTCACTTTGTCATTGTAACTCATTTATACACTTGGATGGAGATAGGAAGTGTGTGGAGGCACAATGGTATAACTGCTTTGTGTGATGGACTCCCAACTCCATGTTCACTGGTTTAAGGCCTGGTTGTGTCTTTTTTTTTTTTCTTAGAAAAAACACACTGTCCCTGAGAATAGTACAAGTAAAGGATATTGGTTGTTTCAGTTTACTGAAAGACACCATAGTTTTTACCTGATCAAGAAGGCTGATGTTGGGTTAAAAATTCCTTTCTTTAGGGAATCGGAGAGGTGATACTAACTGGGGAAAAGTGCACTAACTTTAGTATTGGCCAGGCTGTTGGCTATTTAAAGAATGGAACATTTTCGGAATACATGGTATGAAAACAGCTGTTGTTTTTTTTTGTTAGAGGATTACAAAATGAGCCTTATATTAAGGGTGTGATAAAATAGCTTTAGAGCAGGGTGTAGAAACTATGGATGTCATTTCACAGCAATGAACACCTGTGTGTACAAAGAAGGGATTGTGGTTTTTTTTTTTTTTTTCAAATGTTGGGCATTTAGTTCAACAGAATTGACCCATTTACTCCTGAACTGCCCTCCATTGACGAGTAAAATTGTCTGGCATTAGACAGCGTAAAATTTATTGAGGCTCCCTCTCAGGAGTCAATGGGTATAATGGAGGGGGCATTAGGCGTTAACCGTCAGAGTGTAAAGTGATATGAATTCCCATGTAATCCATTTAACCATTAGCTGTAGTAATGGCAACAGGTCCACATACGTAAGGGCCAAAAAACACTCACCGCTAGCTGGCATTCCCTTCAAGTCACTGGCATGGCCTGTTTCAATATCCCAAGGGAGGTGAATGTTCCAGGGGAGACTCACTCCTCACCTGTCTTACTTCCTTGTGGGACTGAAATGTTCTAACACTATTATATAATAGCATAGCAGCTAGTCCCTGATGTGATTTATAATTATTGCTGTAATCTGCAACATAGTTTAATATAATTTAATCGAATGTAGCAGTCTGTAGTATTATAATATTACATGTATTTATAAACTATAAGAAAACAACCAACAGAAATTTATGCTCTGTTTAGATC
Source organism: Montipora foliosa (assembly GCF_036669935.1). NCBI lineage: Eukaryota > Metazoa > Cnidaria > Anthozoa > Scleractinia > Acroporidae > Montipora > Montipora foliosa. The sequence continues at coordinate 35,149,281 of NC_090877.1, read as the reverse complement.
GCATGTATCTGTATGCCTTTGTTATTTGTGATATAGTAAATAGTATTTGGTGCCTAAATTCCTGAAGGGTTATTTCATAAGATTGTGTTGATATGGAATTCTTATAATTAAAATGTGACCTGTTATTAAATAGGGATAACATTTTAACTAGAAGTGTATATAATGATTTACAGAAGTAAATACCTGCAACCTGAACACTGAATTTTTGTTGGCTGTCATCTGCATGAATTAATGATGATTTTTAGAAATGCTGATACAGTTACTCTAATTAGTATTGTGTCCTAGGGAACAAAACAAGGATTTCTTTGTTAAGTTTATTCCCTGGAGCCTTGACGTGCCCTTTGACCAAATTTTAGTCTATCGACTTGGACAAAATTAATCATAACTACCACATGAATCTTGTCGTAATATAATATTTGTGGCAGGTACCCTCATTACACTTGAACAGCAAGACATTAGTGTTTTATCATTGCAGACAATTCCTTCAAGCCATGCTTTTCCCCTTCCAAGGCTGGATCCTGCTTATGTGTCATTACTGATTAGTGGTTTAACTGCAATTATAGCTCTTAAAAAGGTTAAGTACTGCAATAATTGCTTTCATCCTGATTGTACTGTCCATGGCATTATAATATTTCTTATTTCTACCACCAACACATCTCTTCCATTAAGTTGGGGATCTTGCTTCTTTCTGCAAATATAGAGGTGTAGAGTCAGTACTACACTGTATAAGTAATGAGATTAGTGCTTAATTTGAAAAGGTCATATCACATCCTATTAAAGCCAGAAGCATATACTTTTAAGGATATAAATATGACTGTTTTTTACAACAATGTTTGTTGATAATGTTGGATTTTTTATGTAATGTTTTTTTTTCACCTCCTTGCTCTTTCAATCAAGTATTTCTCACAATCCTTAAATCAACAACAGCATGTATGTATCATCTGATGGTAGCTTTCAAAGACCAAACTTAGAATAGTATTTGGGACAAAATGATGCAATTCTTGCAGTCTCTTCGAAAAATAGCCCCTTCAAGAGAGATTGAGTTTTAATAATGTTTTTTTTATTATTGTTATCATTCATTGTCATCTTAATTTTACCCTAGGTTGGTGAAATAAAGAGCAAGGAGACAGTTCTGATAACAGGTAGATCTAAAAAGACATGCTATATAATACAGCACTAATTTATTAAATACTGTACAAATAGGGTGCTTCATTAATGTAGATAGTTAGGATTTAAGCAGGCCCCTTTGGCAGTCTGTTTTCAGTTTAGGGCAACTAGCTAGTGTTATGATGAAAAACTTTAAGGAGCATTGTTATGGGTAACATGCACCTCTGGAAATTTTCACCTATATATATATGGTTGCTAACGCCTACACTAAAAGCCCACAAAAGGATGAGCCAGAAAACTGCAGAGGCCTGCTCTAGGTCCCAAAATTGAGGTTCTTGTCTTTTGCACTGCAATCTAATTAACTTTGAAGTTGAATAATCAGGACCAAGTTGTTCTCATGAAGAATAGCACTTCATGGTTTTTTGTACCTCTGAACCCTCACATCTGAATGAGCAAATTATATTCTAATATACAGTAAAGCTAAGAAATTTATTCTCGTTGAACCACAGAAAGTAATCAGGTATTTTGTTAGTTTGTGTTCAGTCCTTGCTTTCTGTTTGAGCCAACTCATCACATCTTGACTTGTCTCATTTTTGTTTCAATTTCGCTTGTGTTCAATGGCTCGTTGACTCAGAATCGTCAGAATTATGAGCTCAGATGTTTTTAAGTATTTTTATAATAAAGTTGGAAATTTTTTAGGTAGCTAAAGTAATACCACTGGTCTCCAAATCAACTTGCTGATCCATGACCCACAAGGCCATCTCAATTTTGCAGTTTACCTATTGGGATTAAAACGCATTAAAGTTAAGATGTTTTCGGAATTTTTCTTCGCAAATTAATCAAACATTTTCTCTATCTATCTAGCTGCAGCAGGAGGGACAGGCCAATTTGCGGTAATCATTGAGTTAATTTCCACAAACGTTTGCTACTTGCTAATAAAGTACTTTAATTTAATATGATTATTGTTTGATAGCAATTTCAAGACAGTAATTTTGACCATGTATAGCCACCCCTAATTGAAAGACAATCATGTTTCACAGGTTCAGTTAGCTAAACAGGCAGGATGTCATGTGATAGGTACATGCTCAACAGATGCTAAAACTGAGTTTCTTAAGGTAACCATTTCTTTTATCTTTTTTGCTGTCATATTAAGTGAATGTTTCAAGAGGCCCTTACAGCAAAACCACCTGTTATAATTACATGTATTATAATAATTATTGTCTCTTATGACTGCTCCATTTGAAGAGGAGTGTCACTTTGATTGATTTGTGATGGATCGTAATTTGAATCTTTCTAATTTTAGTCACTTGGTTGTGATCGCCCTGTTAACTACAAGACTGAAAATTTAGATGAAGTTCTAAAAAAGGAATTTCCAGTAAGTATGGAATAATCCAACCATCTTCGTAGCTAGACAAACAAATTACATGTAGTTGATACCTTGGGACTTGTGCAGGGCTGTAACTTACAGCACCTTTTTACGAAATATTTATTGATTGCTTGTGTGATCCTCACCATGAGGATGATGATGGTGATGATGATGATTATTATTTCAATTTGAGTTAGTACCAGGTGACTTCATGCTTCCTTAGGTATCCTTGACCTTCCTGGTTATTCTTGCTTTTCAAGGCTATCAAGCTTTCGGTAAAAGAAGCACACTTCTCTCAAGACCCACTTTTTTCATCCACATGTCAAGTTGGGGGCTTTATTGTTCCTAAAGCACTAATTGTTTGGATCGGATCAACAAGGACCTCATAACAATTTCATGGACACTTATTATTATCATTACTCAAGTTTTATTCTAAGCGCAAGTCTTGTCTGATCAAATAACATGTCATTTTTTTAAATAGAGCGTGAACCTGTGACCCCTGACTCAGTTGGTTGAATGACCATCAAACTTTCATGCAGGAGATCGCGGGTTCACAACCCAGGTCGGACCAACACTCAGGGTCTTAAAGTGCCCCTGTGATTAAAAACGTAACTTCCTTTAGTAAAATATGAAAATGTTACACTGGTTAAAAAATATTATTGAAAAAAGATCTTGAAATCCCAACGTTTCGGCTACTAACGTAAGGCTTCTTCAGGGGTAATAAAAATATACAAGGAAGTGACAAGTGTATTTAAAATTGCGTAGATGCTAATAAAAACAGAATATATTATAAAGTCAGTTCTTGTCCAATAATGCCAAGGCCCTACATCATCGCGGTTGAGCGGACTTTTGCATGTGTTAATTTCCCATGCCCCTAAGAGGCGTCGGGTTCGCCAACCAGGACTGGTACGTAATATTGTAGATGATTCCCACGAGATAGTGTGGCCAGACTGTAAAGAATGTTTGGCGAGTGCAGATTTCTTGGGGTGTTCTTGTTCGACCGCTTTTTGGTGTTCTCTGAGCCAAGTATTGAACTTCTGTTTGGTCTCCCCAATATAGAGATCAAACGCGCTGGATAATTTACTCCATTCCTTGCAAAGATTGCGGCAAACTCTACATCGGGGAGACCAAATGGAAGTTCAATACTCGGCTCAGAGAACACCAAAAAGCGGTCGAACAAGAACACCCCAAGAAATCTGCACTCGCTGAACATTCTTTACAGTCTGGCCACACTATCTCGTGGGAATCATCTATAATATTACGTACCAGTCCCAGTTGGCGAACCCAACGTCTCTTAGAGGCATGGGAAATTAACACATGCAAAAGTCCGCTCAACCACGATGATGGCATGTACCTGCCCCAAGAGTACAGGGCCTTGGTGTTATTGGACAAGAACTGATTTTATAATATATTCTGTTTTTTATTAGCATCTACGCAATTTTAAATACACTTGTCACTTCGTTGTATATTTTTGTTACCCCTGAAGAAGGCTTATGTTAGTAGCCGAAACGTTGGGATTTCAAGATCTTTTTTCAATAATATTTTTTTAACAAGTGTAACATTTTCATATTTTACCATGGAACCACCTGGTTACAAATCAGTTTTTAAAAATAACTTCCTTTCTTTCTTCAAATGTTTAAAGTGTGTTTGCTTAACAAAATTTTCATCTTTGATTTTTGTTTTCATGGTCCGCCATTACTCACGTCCAAAACTGACCGATTGGACCTCAGCGGGTTGGATCCAGGGAAAAGTGACGTCAAAGCTCACTAGTTTAAAATTTCAGCGTGTGAATGCAGCATATTGTATATGCAAAACCCGAGTTCAAAAGTCTGAAAGACCCAAAACTCCCATGCTGCATATTAATTCTGTGACGTACACACACATTGCATTCTTAAACTAGTGAGCTTTTGACGTCCTTTTCTCCTTGATCCAGCTCTTTCAAGAACTTAAAGTTGGTAATGGTGGACCATTAAATAGGAAAATTCCAGTTAAAATAAACAGGTGTCTTTTTGAAAACTTTGGTTGCTTATTGTTCACTTAACATAGTTTTGAAATCCAAAGAAAAATAGGAATTGATATTTTGGTCACAGGGGCACTTTAAAAGTAACTGAAGAGAAAGTGCTGCATATGAAATTTCATCTGCAAATGGTTAGACTTTCAAGTCTTCTCACCCTGCTAGCAGAGCCTTTCTTTTGCTTGCTCGATTTTGGTGTTCTCAAGAAGGGCTCTGCATGAATCGAGTAAGATCTTTATTGAATTTGCGCTGCATGTTGCCAGGATACAGTCTCAAACCCAAGCCTAATATGCCAGATCTCGCCGCCATCTTGGTTTTTCATGATACAGCGGGCACAATTTAATATAACCATCGGTTTTGTCACTAAACAGACGCTCGCACTGGAAAAACCGGTTTAACGAGAGAAAACAAGATTGACTAGTCCAAAAGTTCAGGCTGCGGCGGCTTCAAAGAGTTTACGCGATTCTGGCAGAGCCTCCTTTTCTCCTCCTCAGTAAAGAAAAAGATAAAAGGAGGCTCTGCTCGCAGGGTGAAGTCTTCTTGGACAAGGATTAAATAAGCCATAGGCCCCATCTCACTGTAACTCTTCTTGTTAATCAACACTGCATTATGTTAAAGAACCCACACACTGCCATAAAACTGATGTGATATGTGTGGTATGTATAACTCCATTACCATTAGAGCGAGTTTCAATCGAGTCAATCGTTGTCGTAAAACCAAAAC
>NC_090877.1:35136571-35139071 GCF_036669935.1 Montipora foliosa | reverse complement strand
TAGAGTGAAGCGTTACGGTTGGCTTATGAGGGACTTAATAATAATAATAATAAAAAAATTTATTTATACCGCGCAAATTCAACTATACAGTTTTCAAATGCGCCTTACAATAAAAATAAAAAAAAAATTAAAAAAAAATAAAAAACAATATATAACACTATATAGTCAAAAATTACACGAATGAATAATTATCTAGTCTATAAATTACAATACTATATCAGAAAAAGCTTTTTTAAAAAGATGAGTCTTCAAATTACGTTTAAAAACTCTAAAATCAGAAGTGCATCTAAGATCTAACGGAAGATTATTCCACAGTTTTGGTGCGGCGGCCACAAAGGCTCGATCGCCAAGAGTAGGGAGAGTCCTGAAATCTGGATTTGAAAGCAGATATTTGTTATTTGATCTGAGGCTGTAGGAAGAATTAGGTTTAAAATTTACGAGAGATGATAAATAATTAGGAGCTGTACCATGGATTGCTTTGTGAGTGATTATAATAATCTTATAATCTATTCTAAACGTTACAGGTAGCCAGTGTAATTTGTATAGTATAGGTGTGATATGGCAATACCGTGGTGCTAGATATAGGACTCTTGCAGCTGCGTTTTGAACACGCTGCAGTTTACTGAGAGCGCAGTAAGGTAGTCCGTATAAAAGTGAATTACAATAGTCCAATCTGCTTGTGATGAAAGCGTGGATTAATTTATGGGCAGATTCTATACTTAGATATTTTCTGACGCGTCTAATGTTGTGAAGATGAAAAAAAGCACTCCTACACGCTTTGGTTATGTTGAAGTTCAGGTTGAAATTGCAGTCAAACCAGGCCCCTAAGTTTCTAAGGGGTTCCGTGCTCGGAGAGATGATGGATTCGCCGATAGTTAGAGTAGCGCGTTTAGTTTTCTGTAGCTGCGCTTTCGTCCCAATGAGCATGAACTCTGTCTTGGAATCGTTGATCATGAGTTTATCATTGATCATCCAGTTACGGATGTCACAGAGGCACGTTTCCATTGCTGCAATGGCGGCGTCTTGATTGGAATCATCATTTGGATTGAAAGCCAGATAGATACCAGTATCATCAGCATAACTGTGCGCTGTTGGGAGGTGCTGGCTAATCACATCAAATAGCTCACTGGTGTAAAGGGAGAACAGCATTGGGCCGAGACAGGAGCCCTGTGGCACACCAAACTTCAAATCAAAACTGTCCGACTTTGCATTGCCGATTACAATACGCTGAGATCTATTCGACAGATAGGATTTGAACCACGTTACTGCTTGATCTTTAATTGCAAATTTGTATTCCAGGCGCCGCAGTAATATGACATGGTCTACTGTGTCGAAAGCAGCGCTTAAATCTAGGAACACTAATAATGTGACTTGTTGTTTGTTCATGTTGACGAGTATGTCGTTGCGCATGCGCAGTAAGGCAGTTTCCGTACTGTGATTTTTTTCTGTAGGCTGATTGAAATTCCGGAAACATCTGATTGGACGACACGTGATCGGAGATTTGTAGTGCAGCTGCCTTTTCAGTGATTTTTGAAAGGAAAGTAAGATTGCTGACGGGCCGGTAATTTTTCTTTATCAGATCCATGTTGGCGTTCTTTAACTTTGGTCTCACTAAACCCTCTTTCCAAATGTCCGGAAAGCGACCACTACTGAGCGAAAGATTAACCATGTTGGAAATGGTCGGTAGGAGTTCGTTAATACAGTCTTTAACAATCTTGGTAGGTATGGGGTCATTGTCGCAGGTCTTGTTTGGGGCATTCAGCACCAGCTTTTTGATACCTTCTAACGACATTGGCTGGAAGTTATTGAAGGGTGTGCCAGCAAACGAAGACTCTTGAATGCTACTTCTGATCGAATGGTGAGGGTGATTCAATGAGGAGTCAATTCTATCTAGCTTTGAGCGAATGACATCGATCTTTTGTATAAAGAATCTCCCAAAATCATTACTAAGCAAAGTAGGGTCAGAGTGCTTGGGGTATTTTTCCTGTGACGACCCTCCTAGCAGTGCACTGGCCGTCTTGAAAAGCTTTCTTTGATCACCATCGTTTTCATTAATAAGGTTGAAATAATAGTCACGCCTTGCTTGCTCTATAATGTGATTCGTATGATTGCGTGCCTTAATGAAATTAACCCTGTCAGACTCGAGCCCCGTCCTTCGCCATATTCTCTCATACCGTCTACGTAAACGCTTGGCTTCTTTGATTTCGTTCTTGAACCAAGGAACCCGCGGACGAACCGTGATAGTCTTCTTTTGGAGAGGAGCGTGTTTATCTAAAAGGCCAGTCATGGTTGAACCGTAACAGGAAACAAGATCAGTAATTTCATCGGGTGGATTCTGGCATAGCCTCGATTCCCTGAGATCATCCTTGAACGATTCAATGTCTATAGCCTTAGTCTTCCGGTAACAGATCTCTTCAACAGTTGTAGCCGGCATACGGAGAGTTAATTCAGATAGAACAGTACAATGATCTGACAAGAAACTGTCAGAGATGGGCGTGGT
>NC_090877.1:35126571-35131571 GCF_036669935.1 Montipora foliosa | reverse complement strand
AGTGACGTTGATGAATCTCTCCATTGTAAAGTCGAAGTTATAACAGGCCATCCAACGAGTGCTGTCTTGAGTGTTTTCCCAGCCAAAGAGAAGAGATTTGATGAACGTCTTGGGGGTTTCCAGCCCGTGCGATGTATTTTCTCTCCTTCGGGTCAATATAAATTCCAAATTTGAAGTAGACATTCAGAGTTCCTCTGAACTTCGCAGCTGTTTGCTAAAAAATTGCAAAAATCTTCCGGTTACATCCTTTGTCCTGGTATACCAGATTAACAGGACATTGTGCACGATTTGCGAGTGAAGCCATGCAGCAAAATAAAACGATAAAGCGTGGCCATGGGAACCTGTAGGGATAGACCAATGCAGGTTATGCAGCTGTGGCACAAGCCAAGAAAGAATTATACGGAAGACGATGAAATCGAGAAAAGGGCCTGTAGCGAATGTAAACTTGTACGTGGTCAAGGAGAGGAGACTACTCGAGGAAAGAAAACGAGCGAAACAGCAAGATGCCTCGACACGTAATCAATTACATCGATTACTTTTCCATGTAAAGGTGAAGATCTGCCATCTTAGCCCTGGAAGTCACACTGAAGTCAGCGTGCGAGAAAGCTGAATGTACGACTGGAGAGAAAGAACAACTACATACTGACGAATGGCAGATAGAATGAAGATGTCCACATCACTCAGTGTTAGTGAGGACCAAAGCATCGAGTTGGTAAAGCTTATAGAGTGTAGCAGTACCAGCAAGGAGGGCCAGGAAGCCTTAAATACAGTCTTCAAAGAAGCCGATGTCTGAAACCCGGGGAGAGGAGCTGTTTTGAAAGAACTCTCGAAGACGGAAAGAGAAACTTTTTGTTAAGACCAACGAAAAAACGACGAGGCTCAAACATTTCTATCAAATGATAAGATATGTTTTCACAGACAAGTATTTACTTTTAAGAGTCAAAGAAACGAATTAAAAACCAAATACATTGAAATTATGGCTCTTGACTAGCACTATTAAATGACGTTTAGCCCAAATAGTTATCGTAAAAACGAATATTCATGCGTCAAGCATGCGCAGTCGGGTTATCGTCAAACAGGTTATCGTTTTCAAATCGATTCATCGTATGCGTGTGGACGGGCGAAAACGATGCGAAAACGGTACGTGTGGACGCGACTTTTCTTGAAAACGGAGAAAAAATGTTGCATTTTCAAACGAATAGGGATGCGTGTCGACGTGGCCGAATTCTTGGCTGTGGTCTCATAAGAGTTCACAACTTGAGTAAAACCTTGACACATAACTTCTCGGGAATTATTATAAACTTCCGTTTTGCTCCGTTTTCCCAAAGAAAATGCTTAACTCACCTCAAGCTTTGCCTCCCAAGTTATCTTGACTCGAGCCCTAAAGATATTGCATTGGGCCCCTTAGTCAATTAGTGACCGAAACACTTTGGCCGCGTTTATGACCGAAATCACACTTGAATTTTCTAATTGGGGAAGAGAAGAGGCCTGCGGTCTCTAATGAGCCGCGGTATTAGTTGTTACGCTGTTTCTTGCACAAAATAAAGGGTGACCAGAGTGATATCATTTCAAGAGGGAACGTCGCTGCTCCTCTGTGCAAACACGAGTTGAGAATTACACAGTAAAAGTTTATGTGCTGTCCGCCTCGTCCAGCGCCCCCCCCCCCCCCCCCCCGGAGCTGGAATGAGGTTGTTGACGAGTCGGTCCGACCCATCCACTTCAACAAACCGAGTTTTACAATCAGCTTTGTTCAAAACAACTTGATTTTTCAAAGAAAGCGAAATAAATGAATCTCGGAATCGCTCAGCTTCTTGTTGAAATTTCCTTGTCGCTGCCGTCTTGAAGACTCGTGAACGGTGACGTGTTACTGTTTCTTTGTTTACATTAAACAAAAGCGTTTACACGTCACAATTATTAAAGATTGCGGCCCACAGAAAATTTGATATTCGCCTTGAACATCTCGCACTCTTTTCTCAACTAATACACCTTTATCACTTGGCGACCATTTTGGAATTCGTGGGGAATAAAGGCTTTTTCTTTGCATTGTCTTTGCACGTCTAGCCTCACACTGAATGAGAGGTTAGAAGTGCAAAATCGTTTGTTTGGACATTAAATGATATAGGTCTATGGCAAGTACAAACCAACTGAAACTTGAATGGGGGCATAAGTTGACTTTGTTGGTTATGTACTCTGTTCTGAGAGGTTCTCCCCGGTTTTCCCCTCTCCTCAAAATCCAATATTTGCTCTGATCTAGTGCCTATGACTAGGAGCGAACAACTCCCATACTAAGCCTCCCATACTATGTCAAGGCATTTTACAAACCGATCTATTTTTATGAAGGGGGTAGTTTCTAAAGAAACTGTGGTGCTGCGTCGGTGGGGAAGTAGTATACAAAAATTTGGTCACCGTAGGTGGCCAATTTACATTATCAACTCCGCTGATAAAACCAAATTTTCGATCTATTTTTAGACTACTTTGATTTTCCCCAAAAAACAAAGGCATTTCCGGTTCGGTGACGCCATGACGTCAAGTTTTAAATAGTTTCTTGCGATTGGAGATCGGTCTCCTGCGGAAGTGTCATTTGCAGGAAATTCAATCTAAAAATCCCCCCGGAGGGGGTAGGGGGGTACTTGGGTCAATTTTCGCTGGGTATGTGCTGCTGACCTCTCAGAACCCCTACCTCTTTATAGTCTATTTTATGGCCAATTGTAGAACCCATCTTGGTCTCTCTTTTAGATAAATGTAATTTAAGCGACCCCAACTAATCACATTCTGTTTACGTAAAGCCGTTTAATTGTAATTTCAAAACGGAGTGTCATGCGACAAGTAAATATTAAATCAACAGCGTTACAGTTCTTTCTGTAACAACTGTTTTTTTTTACCGCGAATCTAGCCAAAATTTTCTTACTCTCAAAATCCCGACAATTTGCGACCCCATTCTGGTAACTCTGTCTGGAACTTTGTTGAAAATTGAACCCCACTATAGTCAATCCAGTCATGAAAATGCGACTCCCGGCCAGCGGCACATCCCCATTAGCTCATGAATAGGAAGTATTTCCCCCCCCCCCCCCCGGGCTAAAAATAAATCGGTCTGTTAAAACGGGGTGACAGGAATATATGGAGTATATGGCTGTTGTTCCGGCTAGCTCCTGGTCATTGGTTCCTGCTTTCACCTTCACAACATTGGTCATTTTCCTATTGAGCTTGTTGCATGGACAAACGAATGCCTGGTGTCGACTCACATCAAGAATCCATGATGGACTCTTGCTCACATAATATAGTCAGCAACGAGCTTTTATCTAATTGGGATGAATGTCAGTGAAATAATTACACCAGGGCCTGATCAGGGCCGTAGCCAGAAAAAAAATATATGACTGAGGCAGTGTCCGTGGTTTAATTCTCTTCGTAGGTATTTTAAGTGTTTATGATGAGTACATTTTAAAGACAGCACTGAAATCACGCTTTATTTTAAAAGTTCACGAAAAAATGACTGAGTCAAGTGCCTCGGTTTGCCTCATACTGGCTACGGCCTTAGAGAGTAACTAGTTAAGCAGTTGCATATTCCAAAATTTTGGTTTTATCAACGGAGTTGATAACGTAAATTTGCCACCGTACAGAGATTCTAAAAGCTGACGTTTCGAGCGTTAGCCCTTCGTCAGAGCGAATCGAGGGATTATGGGTTACGTGTAGTTTTTATAGTAGAGTAGGAGCTACGCTATTGGTGGTAACATGGCAACGTGAAAAATAGGAATATATTAGTTAAATGAAAAGCGTTCGTTAATACCGTGAGGATTAAGGGTGCCGATTTGAAAGATGAATTTTTATGCAATAAATTTTTATGCAATAAATTATACATTGGTGAGACAGGTAGACGACTAGGTGACCGATTCCGCGAACACCTTCGCGATGTTGAGAAGAATGACAAGGATGCATCCAAGCCAGTCGCTCGCCATTTTAATCTGCCTAACCACTCCAAAAAACACATGGCTATCTGCGGCCTTTCCCTACATCTAGGTACGACGGAAAGCCGCAAGAATCTGGAACAAAAATTCATCTTTCAAATCGGCACCCTTAATCCTCACGGTATTAACGAACGCTTTTCATTTAACTAATATATTCCTATTTTTCACGTTGCCATGTTACCACCAATAGCGTAGCTCCTACTCTACTATAAAAACTACACGTAACCCATAATCCCTCGATTCGCTCTGACGAAGGGCTAACGCTCGAAACGTCAGCTTTTAGAATCTCTGTACGGTGGCAAATTTACGTTATCAACTCCGTTGATAAAACCAAATTTTTGTATACTACTTCCCCACCGACGCAGCACCACAGTTTCTTTAGAAACTACCCCTTCATTCATTTGCATATTCCAAAAGACTGCAGAACCATCTTTGAGTCCAATTCAAGCCTGGATGTTTTCGGGCTTACTTTCAATCGAAGCACCTCAACATTACTTAGGTGGGTCGCCTAAAGAAAACAATGCTACTGAAGTGGATAATTAAGGGTACATTATAATAACTTTATATGAACTTCTATAGCAATGCATCAAAAGTTTGCTGTCCACATGGCGTATGGTATTGGGGGCGCTGCATTTTTCGGCCTCGCTCTGGAAATCGTTTGATGGCGGCTGCCATCTTCCGTGTCGGATTCAGAACAAGAGTAGGAAAACACCTCGTTCCTTCCCTGACAATCAGCTGCGTCCAACGTTTTCCACCAGTAGGGCCTCTTTGTCCAATTTACAACGCTGTAGATTGTCATCTGCGGAGATTACATGTGCATCGGCGCTCGAAGCGGGGGTACTCATTGAAGTGGGCTGTGTCAGTTGAAGACATTGATATTGCGGTGGAATTATAGTACACCATTTTCATATCATGCCTGCCGTAAAGGGAGAAGGAATGCGCGGCTTAGCCGTGTTTATTTCCGACATTCGGAACTGTAAGTTAACATAGCAATGTCTATTTTCGTTAACTGTCGCGATCGATTTCATTTCTCGGCCA
>NC_090877.1:35101571-35121571 GCF_036669935.1 Montipora foliosa | reverse complement strand
AGGTGTTGTCCATCACTATGCTGATGATTACAAAGGATGTGTCCAACTAGCAGTGTCAAGACTAAGTAGGGTAAGTGTTTGTGATCCACTAATGTAATAATAATTATTAGTAGTATCACCCAACTAGTGGACTAACGCAAATATCCTGCATTCTGATTGGCTACGCTACTAGAGGACTATTAGCAATAGTCCTTGAGTAGGGAAAAGCGTGAGACGTGTTGTTTGGTTTTATTCCCAAACAAGTATTTCTTTAACTTGCACTTGCTAACTTTATTATTGCCTTTTCTGGCCAACTAGTTGGGTGATACTAAAACAATTCTTCACTCATGGGCTATTGACCTGTAGCCCTCGTGGGCGAAGGGTCTAATTGGTAATTAATCCATACAAGGTTTGCACAAAGGTTCTGAATCAGTTGAGGTGGGTCCAATGCTTGCTTGCTTCTTCTTACGTTTATGAAATCGTCAGATTTTTCTTAGAAGGGGAACAACTTTTTCACCCAATACGTTTTTGGCAGTTAGTTTTTATTAAAACAATAGAGTTTATGTTTACAGGTTTATGTTTTGGGCCATACTCAGAATCATTTTACGACAAGGGCTAAAATAAAATGAGATCTGAGAAGGGCCCAAAACATATGTATGCAGAGATGTATCCAGAGTGCGTCATTGCGTCCTGGGACGCACTCGTTTTCGTTTTGGACGCATAGATTATGGAACAAATGGTCCAATTGGACGCAGAAAAAAATCGAATGTACGTTTATGCAAATTACAAACGCCGGGAAAAACATGCGAAAGGCGTATTTCCCAAGAAAATTGAACATTCCCATTTCTCACAACGGAGAAATGATCGAGTTCCTTAAATTTCAAGGTAAGCTGTTCTTTACGGATTTTTGTAGTCGAATAATTTCATTTATCAACCATTATGTCCAGCTTCAGGAGTTCAGTTTTGAGTTCGCACGTGTTGCGTGACATGATCTGAGCTGTTTGTTAGGCGAGACAATCGGCGACACTTTCGATCTGCCGCCGGTGATAATAAAACATTTCAGTCGAAGTTCAGTTTATTGCATGCTTTTCAAGTGAATTTCAAGCATTAGTTCGCTTATCATGAGCGAAATGACAGAGAATCCAATGGCGAAGTATGTTAAATTTTTGTTTTGTGCGACCCTGTTGATATTAACTCCGGGCGCGCACGTGTCATCGTCTCGGTTCTTGTCTTGCACAGAATTTTTCTGTTTGCAAATTATGCAACTTTTCTTCGGAGTTAGTGTTAAAATTAACATCTTGAACATGAAACTTGAATGTATTCAATCACTCGATTATTAACATTGGCCATGGCGAAGTCAAGGCCTCACGGGCTGACGATGAACTGTGTATCGATCGCTTACATTTGTTTACTCTTTTGTTCCTAAATTACACCTCAAGTGTAGTTAAAATAAATAATGCTCTTTTACGGAAAATTGAGATTCAGTTCTGTTTTTTTTTTTTGCTGTGGAGATCTAGATAGTTTATCAACTGGAGCCAACAGTTCCTACAGCATATGGATTCCTCAAGACGTTTTCAGATGTGATCGATGGAGCTTTGACAGCCCATATATTTTGATTGATGAATCAATAGGCACAACATTTTCAAAGAAATTGATCATTTTAAGTACATATTCGTTGGGAGGGATAAGACTTTATATTTGTGCAAGGGTACTGCAGCAGCAATTAAGAGGCAAATTATAGATCGCATATTAATTCTTGAATATTAATTAGCTGGAGCCCCAAAATTTTGCAATGGACCCCCAAATTTTTCAAAAAGGGGTCCAGAGGACCCCCAAATTTGAAAACCTGGATACATCTCTGTATATGCCCAAGATCATGAACTGTATCACTAACTTCTTACTAACCGAGCGTGAGAGCCGTACTGGGGAATATTGGCCCGAGGTCGTGGCAGTACGGACCGAGTGCAGCGAGGTCCATACAAAAACAACCGAGGGCCAATATTCCCAGTATGGTCCCGAGCAAGTGAGGTTAGTAAGTAGTTTATTATATGGCTTTTTAATTACCTTTTGCTTTGTTTTTGCAAGCCCGTAATCGGCCCATGGGCATTACGGGAGAATAATGCCTTACAATTCAGTCACAATTAGCCAATCAGAGCACGCGTTATATCGGCTACAAACACAGGCCATATAATACCGGTAATATTAATTATTGTCACTTTGGAGGCCATTGAGAAAAAAAAAATTCAAAAAAGACAGCAAAACAGTCTGATCAATCATGCGAGTGTTAAGACGTTGAATGGCTTTTATTTTCCGTCAATGAAAATACACCATCAAGGGGAGCTACAACAAGTTGCAAAAATAGTGGAGACACTTCACCTTCTTGGGGTGTTATTAATTTACCTATTATCTCTCACACTGCAGCCCCCCTCCCTCCCTTATCAGTGTTGCTAGCAAGACAAAAAAATTGTTGCAAACTTAAACAGTCAACATTTAAAGGGGAAGAGGGGAAGGGAAGTGGAAAAGGTTTAAATTCTAGATACGGTGGCTATTGGAAGCTGGAAAAGGTGTTTTTTAATGAAAGTGTCTCAACAATTTTGCAACTTGTTGTAGCTCGAAGTTACAAAATCTTGCCGTTATTTT
Source organism: Montipora foliosa (assembly GCF_036669935.1). Lineage (NCBI taxonomy): Eukaryota > Metazoa > Cnidaria > Anthozoa > Scleractinia > Acroporidae > Montipora > Montipora foliosa. The sequence goes on along the minus strand of NC_090877.1, from coordinate 35,118,952 downwards.
GAACAACCCACAAAAGTTGATATTGGCAGTTATGTGAATATCGTAAAAAACTGTTGTATCAGCTGCATCTTTTTGCCAAAATATTGGGCTCGAAATCCTGGGTGCAGCTTATATGTGAGACCATTGAAGATTAAACATGTTCTTCAATCGATCACTTCAACACAGTCTAATCTCTCCACCGTGTGCAAGAAAACAGTGAACTCACGAGGCAAATGACTGGCTGTTTTGTTGCCCTTCATTACTGCAGTCCATGGGTAAACTCTCAGTTTAGCGACACGTTTTTTCTCCAATCGATGGCTTCCATAAACATGACATACACACACAGACCAGACTGTAAATAACTTCATGGTTACTAAGCATGTAACGTATTATATTGTTCCCTACGCTTTATTTTTTGCCAAATTTCATCATTTTTAATTCAACTTTGGGCTCTAACAATGAAGGCAAGTGTTGTCAGTCCCAAGAATTAAGAAATGCAAGTAAAGATAAGCTTTTAAAAGGTATTTTAAGAGTTGATTATCTTCTTAAGTTTGCCGCAAATACACAGCATTAGATTTCGGCAAGCTAATCATGATTAAACAAACAACTTTTTTTGCAATAGTTTTTATGTTAGTTTGTTAAGTATCAAATCTGTTGGTGAATTTGGCCTCCAGACGTGGGCTTTGAACCCCACCCTTTTTTGACAGTATTTACCCCCACTATCTGCGAGGTACATGTAGAAACAATCTCAAGTAGCAGTTTTAAATGGTCCTAACTTTACTAACTTTTCAACAGATTGTGACATCATCATACACAGACCTCCAAGATTACACTTATTACTTTGTTCCAGCACCATGGCTGTGTGTCAAACTGCTTAAACTTTTGCAGCTGTATCCTTCACCAGGTTGGAAATCCATCCTATCTTGTAGCACAATGTATTGGTTTTTTTTTTCTTTTAATGGAATTTTGACTTTTGATTTTTCAAGATATTGCATTTGTACCATCCACCAGATTGGAAATTGAGCTTATCTTGCATTGTGTTGTGTTCCATGACTTGTTTGGATGCCATTAATGAAAAGGCACTAAATTTACAATGTTTTTCCAATGTGTAAAATAGTACCCTAAGCCTGGAGATCTGTGTCAAATTGAAAAGAATTCTGACTTGTTGTTGAATAGGGCTTGGTGGGATAATCTCCACAAACAGGGGAATAATAAAACAGTCTTAAGGTTTGTATGCTGTGCATGTGAAGAAGACGGAACAAGAGATGTTTGTTTTTTGTCTCAAATGATTGCTCAGTAATTTGCATGGATAAAACATAATGCTGTGAACAGTTTCATTTTTCCCCTGAATTCACTTTCTCTGACTTCAGATGATCCAGCCATCCATGCACGATTAAATGAATGTCTTGAAACCATTTTGAACAAAGCACAGGTAATTAAATCTAGAGCATTGTATAAACAGATCCACCATAATATCCCTCTCTTTTCCATAAAATTTAATTAGGGGATTCAATTATTATTGACCAGTCATACGGTAATTCTTTTAATGTTTATATTTCACATGAAGTATCATCCTATTATCTTATTTTATAGAGTGTTCTGACTGAGACATTACAGTACAGCTGTAGATCAACTTTATTACTCTCTGACAAAGATAAATTTAAAATTAATCCTATAGTTGGGAAGAAAAAGAAGCACTAAGGTAGCTTTGTCTGATATATACATGTACATGTATTCATGTTGTTTGAAGTTTGGGTAATTGTTATGGCTTGCAAGGATGGCACAGTGGTGAGAGCACTCGCCTCCCACCAATGTCGCCTGGGTTTAATTCCCAGACTCTGCATCATATGTGGGTTGAGTTTGTTGGTTCTCTACTCTGCATTGAGAGGTTTTCTCCAGGAACTCTGGTTTCTTCTCTCCTCAAAAACCAACATTTGACTTGTAGTAGTTTATCGATGGATCGTGCGTGGAATTAAAGGGAGATTTTACAGTCAAGCTTTGTCATGCGTGACCAGTATCCACAAATTAACTCGGAGCTTCTGAGATTTGAATGGAATCTTGCAGATTTTTCTGAAAGTTGCTATGAAAAATGCACAATAACTGAACATTAATTCATCAAATGCTTGAAATAGTTTTCACTTTTCAAACACCGTTTATTTTATAATAAAACGAAAGTTTATAGTTAGCTATTTTCAATAATATTATATCTTGGAAAATATCCATGAATCATAAGTAAGTGTGATAAAAGAAGTGAAAATAAACCAGAAGACTAAAAAACAGAGCTGTTTTACAGGTTAATTAAGGTCTTTTGTTTCAAACATGTCCAAATTGTTACTTTGCGTGACTCCATGATACAAAGCTGTTTGGTTGCAAAAAATGTCTATCCCTATGAATCTCAGAAGTTTGAGCATTTCAAGTGCATTAGGAGATGTGTCCATACTCATGCATTTTATCTCGGGAGCGAAAAGTACCAGTAAGTGCTCTCACCACAAAGTGAGCTCCAGATGTTTTTGTTGATTGCCAGCAGACATATTGGTGGGTTGGTGTGTCCATACAAAATGGACAAATAACTCGAAAACATTTTTTGGATGTGTGACGGTCAAGGCTTCTGTGTAATGAGCAATTTGAGGGTTGTCCAATACTCACAAATAGACTCCGTTGGTGTTAGTGGTGATTCTAATGGTTCTATTGGTGAAAGCGAACATCTTTTGTGTGGTTGGCTTATAGAAAGAGGAATATTCATAACTATTAGCGCGTTTCTACTTGGTGTAATTTAAGCGAACTTGTTTTTCACCAATAACACCATTGGAATGAAATTTTCTATCGATATCAATCCTACCATTCGTACCAATGGACCATCGGTTTGACGAGACGAATCGTATCTGTTTGGGTATATTGGACATGTATGAGCAATTTGGTCTGACTGTGCATCTTAAATCCTCCATTCGCTTAGAACTACAATTCCTTGCGCCTTTGACCATAATCCTTTGCATTTCGAAGTAAAAAATGTGTTCTTCTCCCGATTACAGAGCTGCCTTGTTCGTTTGCTTCAGGCTCACTCACTGCGGCAGCAATGAGGAAGAAGCATCCTTTTGGCCTTGTTTTATTCTAGGTGCATTACCATGGTAACAACCTGCAGAACACATTGACTGTCAAAGTGTTAGCTTCTAGGCAAAAACTGCATAAATATGGCAGAAATGGCAGTATAAGTGCTTAAAAACTGTATACAGTCACCTTAAGAAATTTCGCCCCAATTGCAGTCAAATTTCATCCTAAAGATGTATTAGGGTAGGTTGTGGCTAGATTTTGCTATTTTGTGTGGCTGATTTCTGTGGTTTGCTAACTCTTTACTGTCCAGGTCATTCCTTTTAAGGACTTGTACAGAAAATGAGATGATACTCATGCTTATAATATTCACCCTGGCCTGTCATTTTTGAAAAAAAGAAAAAACTTGAACTAATCCTGATCCTTCCATAGGAGCCACCAAAATCCAAGAAAGTCCAGCACTCAAATGCAAGAAATGCTGTACTTTTTGAAGCTATAAACCAGATTATTCACATGGATAGGTATGGAGTATAATAGTTGTATCATTTGGTACGCCATTTTTTTCAACTAAATACATGTACCTTAAACACCAGCCAGTAAACCAAAGCCCATATTAAGAGCTGTTGGAAGAAAGATATTAATTTAAAAAAAATGGCATGTCCAGGACAAAAAGTTATTAATTTTAGTGGTTTCCAACAAGCTAACCAGTAGTTTAACCCATTGACCTCTGGGGGTTCCCCATTAACGAGTAAATTGGTCTGGCGTCAGACAGAGTAAAATACTAAGTCTGGCCGGTTTAAGCCAGTTTGGGTGTTAAAGGGTTAAACTGTGGGGAAATACAGTGTACATCTAAGTGAAGTCATTGTCAAAGCTGTATCTTCACTGTAGATTCACTGTAAGAGTCAGTTAAAGGTTCATTAATTTTGAACAAGAATCTCACTCACAACTCTACTGATGCTTTATGACCCTTGAAAATCAAAAGAAATGAAACCAGAGATTAGTAGCTTACATTTAGTCTTCATTCTAGCTTACTTTGAAAAAGCCAACTGATATGAAGGAAAATAGTTCTTTGATGGAATGGGGTATTATTCTTTTGTGACATCAACTCTGTAGAAAAGGGCATTGAAACTCAAAATTACAAATAATAATTATGTCATACAGCAGGTGTAGTAAAGGATTTTTGATTCCATGAGAATAGCCAATGGCCAATTCCTACACTTTTGGTGTTGACAGAAGATTGGATTATTGTTTGACTACATTTTAAATAATTTAAAAATTGGAAAGTGAAATTATTTCAATTTTGTCAAGTAAATTGGGCTTGATTTATCAGACTTTATGAACTGCACTCCAGATTATCTTGTGCAGAAGGTACTGTACACATAAGTCACATCCCTGAAGTGAGAAAACAACTGTGACTAAGGGCGCGTTCGATTGACCTTATTCCGGAATAAGAATACGTGAAGTGATGATTTAAAATGGAAGGTCTGGCGTTTTGAAGCAACAAGGATGATAACGATATGTTTAAAATAGCATTTTAGCAAGTGTTTGACAATTTTCATGTGTTTTTCACACTTCTATTCCATGTATTCCTATTCCGGAATATGGACAATCGAATGCACCCTAAGATTCTTCTGTTTTGGTCCTTTTTAGTGTCCAACTTTTTTTTAGATGATATCATAGAAAGTAAATGAATATTTCTGTTGTTTTTGTTTTTTTTTTTTTCACAGTGAACAAAGTTTGCTGATCAGAGGGTGTAACCAGCTGGGTCAGTTTTTGACACACAGGGAAACCAACCTTAGGTATGTTCACTACTTTGGTTCAAATTTTGGCAAAATGGAATTTAAAGTGACTGCGCTTTCTTTGATGAATCAGTGAAATTTGACAAAGACAAAGAGGCTAAGAACGATCAGAGGCAACCTGAAGGCTCCTTTTTCAATAGCTTCTACCACATGTCATCCTGGTAAAGTTGAGTGCCACTCCTATCCTATTTCATGCACAACTTGTCCCCAGTAATACTGGTACTCATTTTACCCACCTCAAATGGATAGAAAGCTGAGTGAACTTTGGAGCGTATGGACAGACAGGAAGGTTGGGATGCAGTCTGAAAGCAATATCCACTATACTACATGTACACCACAGTACTAAACACTCTAGGAATTGTTGGATGTATACTTATTAAAAGTGGTCTGTTGTGATAACTAATGATTATTATCTTCCTAAATATTTAATTTACAGATATCTTGCTTTAGAAGGTCTTTGTTTAATGTCCAACTCCGAGTTCTCAGCTGATGCTGTCAGAAAACATCAAGAGACTGTTGTTTCAGCACTGAAGGTGAATTTATCTCGTTGTTTACATTTTCCTGTTGCTAAACATACATTAAATTCATTTCCAAAGAAGTACATGCAGTCAGTTTTCCAGATAAAGACCAAAGGATGCCTCCGATCAGTGGATCTGGCTAATGATTGAAACCCCTACAAGTTCAATAATTATTGTTTATTGTTCTTGATTTGTAGACTGAACGTGATGTCAGTGTGCGCCAGAGAGCAGTTGATCTTCTTTATGCTATGTGTGATAAGAACAACGCTGAAGAGATAGTGTCAGAAATGTTGACGTACTTGGAAACAGCTGATTATTCCATCAAGGAGGAAATGGTAATGAATAACGTAGAAACATTGTTTGAATGTTTTAGATTCTGAAGCAAAATTCAACTAATAAATTTTCACATTGTGTTTACTGGCTCTGAACAATTTTCCTTCAGGTACTAAAAGTTGCAATACTTGCTGAGAAGTTTGCCACTGACTACTCCTGGTACATGGACACCATCCTAACACTAATCAGAAATGCAGGGGATTATGTCAGCGAAGAAGTATGTAGCGGAAGCCAAGTCTTGCTTGCGTGACAGTGAATTAAAGGGCAGCATGAAGTAACCATTATAAGTGAATTAAGTTCCTATTTTGCAGAACTAGATCCCACAATTAACTGTAGCAAGTTTAATAATATAGTGGAAAATTGAGGGCAGCTGGGCGAGAGTAGGAGAGGGAATTCAAAAAAAAAAATTGTATTACTGGTACGTACAATCATGTTAGGCCTCGTTAAATGCAGCTTCAAGTTAAGCAACAATAATGTGTCCATCAATAATATTGTCGACACTAACTAGTTTGAACTTGCTGTGTAGGTATGGTATCGTGTGATCCAGATTGTCATAAACAGGGATGATATCCAAGGCTATGCAGCTAAGACAGTGTTTGAGGCCCTGCAGTCACCATCGTGCCATGAGAATATGGTGAAAGTCGGTGGTTACATCTTAGGAGAGTTTGGAAATCTTATCGCTGGTGATCCACGCTCGAGGTAAAGCAACTGCCTCTTTGAATAATGACCTATGGTATGGGTGAAATTCTTCTTTTTAAATCATGTATTCATTATAATAGCAACCTACTCATGTTGGTGCTTTTTAATTTTTTTTTTTTTTTTGCCTCCCTTGACCAGTCCAATGGTCCAGTTCCAGCTTCTTCATAGCAAGTTCCCATTGTGTTGTTCTTCAACAAGAGGTTTACTGATGTCAACATATGTCAAGTTTATTAACCTTTTCCCAGAGATCAAGGGACACATTCAAGAGGTTAGACCATTGTCTCTAGCTACAGCACATACCCAAAAGCTTATACTGTACATGTAGTTTATACAGTTTAAAGTCACACAACACATGTTTTGTCCAATCCTTCGTGTCAGTCTTAAAGCTAATGGGAAGGTCCTGCTGCAAGGATATAAGAAATGGCCGCAACAAGTTTATTCATCACCTGTATGCCTACTGAGCTTGTTTGTTAACTAACAAGTTTTGCTTTGCCTCAACAGATTTTGCGAAGTGATTCTAACCTCAAGAATTCGGATGCAGAAATTCAGCAGAGAGCTTTGGAATACTTGAAACTTAGTACTGTTGCATCCCCTGATGTATTGGTGAGTTTCTATTGACCTTGATTCTTTTGCTGTTCTTAATGCTTATAATTATGTGCAAGTTTCTTTCCACTCTTGTTTACAAGTGTAAATGTCTGTAATTAACTACCGGTAATTTTGAACAATTGATGTGAAATACAAGGTAACATAGTACGGCATTTCCCAATAGTTTAGGATGCGTCTTATAGCTGAAGATTTAGGTGTGATTTTCAATGTTATGTAAACTTGACAGAAACAAGATTGAACGTTAATGGTGCATCTTGTAACCGAGTAGCCTTATAACCAAAAAAAAAAGATACACTTAATTATAACTTATAACTTAACAGTCATTCTACCACCTGAACATCCTAAGAAAGTGACACTTCAAGTAGGTGAATACTTTATTTCTTTGCTTCTAGACCTTCCTGACACTTTTTCAACAATGAACAGCATTTTTATACTAGGATTGGGAAAAATGAAAACGACTTCGAATTTGGTTTTCTTAAGCTCGGGCTAAAGTGTTTTAAAGTAACCCGCATCACACAGTTTTTAATCTAACTCCTTACCCTGTCACTGAGAAGGGCTAAAAGTCTCACTACCAGGGGCTAGAATGCTGGTCAGACGTGGATTCAATCGCAGGCCATCGGCTTAGTGCTACTCTTGCTTCAGACACCCGGGGCCTGTTTCTCAAAAGTCCCAAAAACTTTTCAGGCCCAAAAAGCCATTTTTGAAATTGCCAACCGCTTATTTTGGAAGGCCGATCTTTTAACATGTTTCCAAGGTAACAAAAAGTAAACTGACTGTGAAGTTTGATGACTAAAATCCTCTCCGTTCTTGAGATACAAAGGGGATTGTGACACTCGAAAATGGCCCCTAAAGTTTCGGGACTCTCGAGAAATGAGCCCCTGGCCCTGTTTTTGCGGTGAGCTGTACCTGTTACTGTCTGAATGATCACTGATTCCAGTTCAAGTTGGTCCTAGATAAGAGATACAAACCCTTTGTTTATGGAGGGTTTGGAATGCTGTTTTATTTCTCAGGGGAGGGTTGGGCTGGTACATGTACTGTTGGTCTGATTTAAACTCATTGAAGTGACAATCTCCGAATATTCTTGACAGGCTACTGTGCTTGAAGAAATGCCACCTTTTCCAGAAAGAGAATCATCCATCTTGGCTAAGTTGAAGAAGAAGAAACAAGAGAAGACTGGAATAGTCGAGAAGGAAGAAAAGGCTGAACCTGCTGAAAAACCAACAACAAATGGACAAGTTCCAGTGGCAAATGAAGTGCCTGTGCATGTATGTTATCGACTTTACTTTTCATATGTTGCCTTTGTGTGATCTGATTCATCTTGAGCTTTAAGAAATAATTATGCTCTTTAATATTGTAAATATACAACAATGCCTGCCAGCTATCTTCATTTTATTTTCCAACCCTATGCATGAGCTTGTTTGCTGTAATACCTTTCTGAAAATGTCAATTAATTTTAATACAGATATTTATTCCTAGTAATTATTGATTTCATCTTTCCTTTTTACAGCTCCCTCCTTCAAATCCTGCATTACAAGCAGGTATGTAATGCATACGTTTTCTTAAGGGTTCAGTGCTATTGTGTGAATTGGTGAAAGTGACTAATTTCAAAATGTAATCAACTCATGTTGTACCATGTTTGCATAATATTGCTTGATGCTTGCTGAGAGGCTGAAAAATCTTGCCTGGCCTTCTTGGCATTATGTTAATTGCTTGGTAAAGTGCAAAGGGATGAATCAAAAAGAAAATCAAGCATCTGGTAGGTTGCTGCCTTATCATCATGAATCATACTTTATTCTTATTAAGCAAGTCGGAGGTCTGCGTGAGAGAATCGTTACCGAGGTCGCCAGTACAGACTGAATGGTGATGTCTGTATCAGAGAGTGCCAGTGACCTACAATCGTAGACAAAACCGTTACGAAGATTAGCACTTTTGACGTCTTCTTTGCTTCTCTCCTAACCCCCCTGATTCATTGTTGTGTAAGACTGAACGGTTTTAAAAGGAAATCGTTGTTCCCTTCCAACATTGAATGTGTGGGGGAGGGGGGAAGGGGAGCTATATAAGAGAAGGAGAAACTATTTCTTGTGGGCCTTAACAGAACCGGGTTGAAATCCAGCTCTTGTGAAGTTCATTTACATAACCTTCCCAACTCGATGATTGTAGCTTGGTTAGTAAGATGTTGATTGTATGGCCAAACGAAGAATGACAGAAAATTCACTGAAAGGCGCTTAATGTACACGGCCATGTTGTTTATGAACGGTGATGAAACATTTGGACAAATGCTAGAGCTCTATGGCAAGTGTGTTCTTGAACTCGCAAAATTTCTTTCATGTTTTAAGTCGCTGCGCTTGTGGAAACGTCTAAATTTTTACTTCATTTTTGCTCCAGGCTTCCCTTGCTGCACTCAAATTTGCCGACAAGTGCTCGTTCTCTTTGCTCGTTCTCTGTGCTCGTTCTCTGTGCTCGTTGTTGAGGTTTACAGTTCTACTTGCACCTCCCTTTTTTTAATGGTTAATAGGAACAAGCCAATTTTTCCGGTTTTTGTTTGTTTTCAAATTTTTGAGGAACGTTTTTTCCACCAGAACAGTTTAGAATCTTGGCGTGGTGGAAAAGTCGAGACCACGGACAATATAGATTTTATTCGTGTAGTTAGAAGGGTTAGTGCTACTCCTTGAAGTCCTCGAAAAGCCCTGGAATTTTAATTTGGACTTCAAGGCGCTTGAAAAGCCCTTGAAAAAAAGGATTTGGTGGGAAACTGCTTGAAAACTCCTTGAATTTTTGCTTGGGTGAAAATTGTTGAGATTGCACCATGCTAAGTTAAAGAAACATTTCAAAATTGAGCCCAAATTTTACTATTGGAGAAAGATTAAATGCAAAAAATAAAATGTCCGTGTGTGCACTTAACTCACAGGACTGAGTTAGTTGTTTTCATTCGTCTTGATTCACGCCATATGAAGTGTACCACTGACCATTGGGACAATTTGTATCAGCACCTAGAAAAACGACCTAGCTCATCAGTAGTCCTTCTTGTTCAATGGTTGGATCACCCAGTTGTTGTTGTGGAGGTCATAGGTTCATTTCCTTCCTGGTACCCTGATTTTCTCTTTTGTCGCTTTGTTCCTTGGCCAAGGAACTACAATTTCTTCTTTCACAAGGGTACATCATCTTCATCGTTATCACCTTGAATAGTTCCAGTTCTGAGGTGCTTTCCCTGGCAGAGTTTTGGCTGGCTGCTTGTGTTTGTTTTGAGTTACCGTTAGCCTTTCGTGATTGTCTGCATCTGTTCTGGTGGAATTACTTTGGTTTTACAGCACTCAATCGAAAACTTGACCTTTTTCAGATCTCATTGGCACAGGAAATGCTCCTTTCGTAAACAACTTTGCAGCTTCAGATACTGCGGGTGGAGGGCTTCTTGTCGACGTGTTTGACATCCCAGCAGCAACACCAGCGCCAGTGATAGGGGGTATTCCGACCATTAACCCTGGAACAGAGGAGAATCTTAAAAAGTAAGATTTGATTATTTTACGGCCCCCAACCTCAATTTTTTTTTCTTGCCGAGATATATCCATTCATCCATTGTGAAATAAAAAAAAGAAAAAAGGAAAGGAAATTTATGAAGTGTCTAGTCTTCTAGCGCTGGAGCACTAATTGGAGACACTGTAAACTTACTGAAATCAAATGTTGGTTTTTGAGGAGAGGGAATATCCGGAGTACCCGGAGAAAAACCTTTCGGAGCAAAATAAAGAACCAATAAACGACTCCAAGTCTGGGAATCGAACTTGCTTTCGTTTTGTCTTCAAAATCTCAGTTTTAATGTTTCATAAAATTTGATAAAACCATAGGTTGTTTGTCTTACTGCGAAGTTAGTGCGAGACTTGGGCCTCTTCCTGTGGTGACGTAAAAAACGCCTATTCATTGCAAAAATTCTTTTAAAACTGGAATGGAAAATCGATTTGTGATTGTGTGCCAATTTTGTAAACTCGTGTGGCCTTTTAGAAGCAAAATCGAAAGACAACGTAAAATACATATCTTGTGATGATAAAATTTGACTTTTTGCAAAATAAAAAATGTTGAGGTTACGGCTCATTAGCAGATATGGTTTCGTTGTTTGTGTTCTGTTTTAACTGGGAGTATCTTTAAACAGGTAGTGTCAGTTTGGACTGACATTCTGAAGTGTATGCGTTTTTGGTAGTGGATTCCTCCTCTGAATACGCATTATTTTTTGGCAGATTTGTGTTCAAAAACACTGGCGTTTTGTTTGAAAACGACATTCTCCAAGTTGGAATCAAATCAGAATTTAGCGACACAAAGGGTAAGTCTTGTCACTTTGTGTTGCGGTGGCAGTATTCACTTTTGTCTCCATGAACCAATTTGAAGTTTCACCTTATCATTTTATCTTTCAATAGGAGCCATTGGTATATTTTATGGCAACAAGACGTCTTCACAATTTGTTAATTTCTCCTCCACTGTTCACAGTCCTGATGATCTCAATACTCATATCCTTTTACATGCCAGATCAATCTCGTTTCCTGTCTCTCTCTTCTCTGCCTCTTTTGTCGTTGAGGAGAGAGACAAAGGAGGCAGAAAATAGAGACCCTGGAAACGAGGTTGGTTCGGAAAGATAATTGATGATTTATCAATTTGTTAAGAAGACATTGCGTCACGCAATGTCACACAATGTCTTCTTAACATTTCTTGGCTTTTGCGAGTGCGCGCCCAATAATCACGCGTCATGCGAAAGTCACAAAGTTTTCTTTACAACCCATAATTTTGTGGTGTTCTCGTAACCTTAGTCGTCGTCCTTGACGTTAAAACAGGGACGAGTCGTTATGGACGAAAACGTCACGTCAAGATATAACTTTACTCCATCGAAAGTCTTTCGCGATCACTGCATCTCATTCACGTCGTACAACCCCGTAAGAGCGGTCTCAGAGTAAGATATGTCCGTAGCCCATTTCCGAGTTGCTACATGCCTCAAATGGAGCCCTGGGCCCGGTTGTTCGAAAGCCGATTAACTTAATCCAGGATTAGCGTAAACTATTGTTTCATGTTTTCAACTTTTTGGTGAAAGTTTCTTTTGCTTATTTTTGTGTTTCAAGATTCACTTCTTCTTATGTAAAGTTTTGCCGAATATCAGCGTTGAACAGCATTTGGGAATAGGGAAATGAACTCCTTGGTTAATTTTTAATCTGGGATTAGCGTTAATCGGCCTTTGAACAACCGGGCCCTGGTGCACAACCATTGGGTATTCCTATGCAAATCAAACTCATTTCCCTTGCAATAGCCCTTTTCACGTTTAGTTTTTCTCATTTGCATTACAATGCAATCTATCATGTATGTGAGGCAATTTCGAGCTATTTTGTAGTTTTAACCCAAAATTGCCTCGCACCCACGTTAGATTACATTGGAATGCAAATGAGAAAAAACTAACCGTGAAAAGGGCTGTTGTTGAGCTCGAAGACTCATTTCGAAACCGAGACAAACAGCAACTCGGAAATGGCCCATTAAATGCACACCTATTTCAATAAGCGTCACGAAGTGTCCCGTGGCACTTCTCCTTAACTTCAAAACCACGTGTGTCTCGGAGTACAGACAGTCGACGTCACAACGTGTTCCCAAATGATTCCCCTCAAGTAAAGATGCTCTAGTAAACAGCTGCGTTTACCTTAACCAAAAAATATCGCTAACCGTGAGCGTTAACTTATTGTTGAAATAGGTAGCAAAGGCTTGGGTGTGCATCTAATTCGGTCAGAGTACAAAGAGAGATTGAAAGGCTCGCATGGATATGCTCATTGACCACTTTCATAAATGGCGACCAACTTTACATTCTTTTGTATTTATGTTAATTAGACCTACTGCCCTCGTTTTAAAACAAATATTCTTTTGAAATTTGCTCGTCGTAGCGAGGTTAGTAGGGCTTATTAGCATTAAAACAAAAGAGTAATTTATTTGGCACCCATTATGAAAGAGGTCTATGCTGTCACTGAAACCTCAAATTTGGTGATTTCACGTCGTCGTTATGCAAACTACCGCAAAAATACGAGTATTTTTCCCCTTTCAACCAATAATACTATCGTTTATTATAAAATAATTAGGATAGTACGCCCACTCTCATTTGTCAATAGCTGTGTTAAGATGAGAGTATGGAAACACGGCTGAGACATCACACCAATGTAGTCAGACGCGCGTTTTGATTGGCTGGTAGGAAATATGTGCCTGTATCAAGAAAAACTGTTTCAATCAAGAAGTAAAAGTACCCGGTATCAGCATATTCCTTCATTTGTCGAATTATCTTTGAGGAATATTTTATAAAAGCATAACTGTCTCGAATTCTCCAAACTCCCCCTCGTGTTTAGATGAGGCTATGGAAACACAGAAAACGTCCTCTATTGCTTAAATGGCGTTGTCGTTGTCTTCGCCGCTATTGTTTCTAATTCTCCCAACAGCGTCCAGTAGTTATAGTTCCTTGACTCATTTCACGTCTACAAGTCGACACCAATTCTCCGCCCCAAATCGTCGAAGGTGGTGCTCAGATGAAACAGATGATTAATGTAGAGTGCATCATGGAATTCAATGCTCATCCAATCGTAGACCTTCAGTTTAGGTAATTGCACAATGAGCTTCTTGGAATAGATAGGTAATAATAATAATAATAATAATAATAATAATAATAATAATAATAATAATAATAACTTTATTTCAGTGTCAATCTTCTAGCTAGCCTGTAATAGGCTTACTAATCGGGGACACTATCCTACATAAAAAATACAATAATCTTTCGAATTTACAATAATAAAGAACGTATTTAGTAACTAAAACTTATTTAATTAGGATCTATGATTTTATCCGATTATAAAAATTTATATTTAGCAAGTGCATGTGGGACAATTACCATTACAAAAGTCGTTCTCCACCAGGCTACCGAGATCTCTTTTTCTAATATTGACCATGAAGGCCGTTAACGTCTGTCTTTCTCTGTCTCCTGGGCTAAGTTTGGACCAAAGTCGTGGTCTAAAGAACGTCAATGAATGTTTCCCATGCCTGACACTGTTGAATCGTGGGATATAGAAATCAGAATTTCTCAGATGGTAATTAGATGGCGTTTCGCTGAATAAGTCCAGAATATTCTTAGGGAGTAACTTATGCTTGACCTTGAACATAAATATTGCTATATCTTGAAGACGCCTATTATATACGGAAGTCAGATTAGCACGTTTTAATAAGTTGTTGTGTGACAAATTCCAATTACAGAAAACCGCCCTGAGACCTCTTTCGTTCGCGCGTTCCAGTTTCTTTCTATCCGACGCCTTACAAAAATGCCAGACTAGGCTGCAATATGTAAGCTGATTTAATCGCTGTCTTGTAAATCTGAAGTTTAGCTTCGGTAGGGATCAGTTTCCTGAGCCTCATTAAAACACCAATCAGCCTACTTGCTTTTTTACAGGTAGCTGAAATATGTTCTGAGAAATGCAGATCCTTATCTACAGTGACACCTAATAATTTAAGTCCCTCAGTGATGTTAATGAGATGGCCATTTATGTGAAACGTCAGCTGAGATGGCTTGTGTTTACTTCCGATAATCATGGCTTGATATTTGTTCAAGTTGCCAACCAAATGGTTTTCTTTATACCACGACGACATTCGTTCCCCTTCATACTTGATCCTCTCCATAAGGACATTTATGTTACTATGAGCATAATAAAGTTGGTGGTCGTCAGCATACATTGAAAGACTAGATGAACGGTCCAGGTAGTCGAGATCATTTTGGTAAATGTTCCATAAAAACGGTCCCAAATTGTAACCCTAGGGACAGCCCATATTGGTTGGTTTCCAGTCGCTGACCACAGCTCCTAGTTTAGTCCTTCCTTTGCGGTCCATGAAAAAGGAACGCACTAATGTTAGCGATTCGTTAGAGAAGCCGTATGCCTGAAGTTTAGCCAACAATAGAGTTGGATGCATTGTGTCGAAAGCTTTACTCATATCTGTCGATAAAACGTCTACGGTTTTTCCTGTGTCAATAGCTTGTTTCCAGTCTTCAACTAGACGAAACAGAGTTGACTCACAGCTGTACAGCCCACGATAGGCCGACACAAAGGGATCGTGCAGCGATGGGCAAGCTTTCGATTGCGTGAGCAAAACGTTTTGTCCGCGAAAAGAAAAATCCCGTAACCCGACACTAACCCTTGCTCCCCAGGGTGTCCGCTTACGGAAGGTTCGACTGTTCAAGCAAGTGACAAAAGTTGTCACGCGACGTCACCCGTGTTGTTCTCCTCGTGCATGTGGGCGAAACGCGCACGAATGCAGAAGTTGTCTCTTGGATGTTCTCTTACTATTTGTTCGATTCGCTTATAGCTTTTGTCCGCTAATCCTGGAGTTTGACGTTGCCTATTTGTTACTTTTTTTCCTGTTTACTAGTGTGAACGGCATGGGCCAAAGAATTGCTCTTCCTTTGCCCGTGTTTGCGTCCAAGTTTTTTGCACCCACGGACATGAATTCACAGGACTTCTTTTCTAGATGGAAACAATTAGGAAAGTAAGTATTGGTTTCAGCTTGCCATATCGCTCAGGTCTGTCAGCAGAGAGCGTGAAGACTTCCTCTCGAGTAATCAACACAAACGAAGTCTTTCTGTTACCGTCGTTCATTATTTTTCCCAGGTTTCGAGAGATGTAATTGACTACTGCAAAGTGACGGTGTTTTCCCCTTTAATTGGAATTGTTTTAGTTTGCAACAAGAGTCCATCGCTCAAAGAGCAAGATTTAACCAAATTGGATTAATCTCCATCAGCGTCAGAAAAGTGTCAATTTGCGGGAAGTTTTGCGGGAAAATAAACAATTCACCAATTTCGTATCCAATTCAAACCCTTTGAATGCTATATCAGTTGTGGTTACACACACCTTGGGTTTGGGGCCTTTCGGACGGTAAATGGCTTGGGTTTAATTCAGCTCAGGTTTTCATGTTACTCTTTGGGATGCGGTTACACAGTAAAAGACTACCTTAATTAATATAATTAGGGATCTTCGTGTATTGGGTACGTTCTTGCGTTATGATTGGCCGAGCCACCTTAGCGAGCAGATAAACAGTACTTTTCAGTTCAGGAACTGTCATGGGAAGTTCTTTTGTTCTTTTTGATGTATCCATGGAAATAACCCTAGGGCAGTTTCGTTCTAGGGAAAGCGCTTACACACAAAAACGTCCTTGCCCGTGGGCAAACGCTATTTACGAATGGGTGAAAGGGCTATTGTAACCACGACTATTGTAATGCAAATACAACACACAAAGAATCCCGGGCGATCTGAATTGGGTGCAACATTGAATTAGACAATTTTTCTATGATTGTTTATCTTCCCGCAAAACTTGGTTTAAAAATAAACACTTTTCTGACGCTATAGGGGCAAAGCTGATACCAGGTTCTTACTCTTGATTAATGGACTCTTTGAAAGTTCTTTGGCGATTCCTTGGGTGTTGCTTGGTTTCGCTAATGGCTGATAGTGACAATAGTTGCGGTTACACTCGCCTTCTGCCCGAGCTAACCCTGTGGGTAATTGCCTTGGGCTGGGATCGGTTTGGGTTTCCGGTCAGGTTTAGTCCTCCGGTTAAATTGCAAATAATTGCCCAAGGTCAACTTTTGACCTGGCAGTATTTGAAAAAGAAAAAAAGAAAGAAATCGAATTAATGGGTATTTAGAGCAAAGACAAGTAAAATATACTCATTTTGAACTTCGAAAGTTGGCCATGTTTGATACCACGTGTAATGAATTTGGTACGTGCCAGGATATTTGCCGCAATTTCAGCGCAACACCACAAAAATGTACCCAGCATGTGCTGAGGTTTCCGGAATTAATTTTTTTCTTCCACCCGATTGGTTGAACTACTCTTGTGGTTAGATAAACCAAGACTAAACCCTACGACTTGGTTCGGGAAACGTCATGGGTTATTCTTTTGTTCTTTTTCATGTATCCATAGTGATTCCCCATGGGCAGTTTCACTGTGGGAATAGAGGTTACACACAAAACACAGACTTCCCATCGGTAAAGTCTCACTTTCCCGTGGGCAAAAGGTCTAGTGGAACCGCAACTAATGTACAGCAAATTTTTGGTCGAATCAAACCTAATTGCGCCTTGCCAGTACGTCTTTCTCGCTCGTTAGACGCGCCTTCAGATTGTAATTGTTTGGTTTATCCATTGGTTCAGGACTGCGCGAGCACTTGTTGTAACTGGATAAACCGCTCGCAATATTCCTGTCGGTGACGAATTAGATTTCCTGTGCCCAGTTTATACCATACCATATACATGAAATCACTCTGCTATGCCTAACCTTGGTACTGCGAAGTAAAACAAACTCTTTAATTTTTCCTTGTTTTTATTATTTGTCCCAGTCCTGGTCAAGAATGCCAGCAGATCTTTAAG
>NC_090877.1:35089071-35096571 GCF_036669935.1 Montipora foliosa | reverse complement strand
ATTTTAACTAACAATAGCAATTGCTGTAATTTTTGTAGCCAATAGAATCGTTAAATTTTTATTTAACATTTTTTATTTTTTACAACTTTCTTTTGTACATAAGCTAGCGTAGGATCTCTTATACTCCTTGAGTTTTTATCATTCTCCTGTAAATTGTCAAATTCTTTAAGTACCATATGTTAATTAGTGTTGCTATTTTACTAGTGTCCCTGGTTACTTTTACTTTACTGTACTTTACTTTTAATTACTTCACTCCTGGCGGCTCATGCCAAATTCTGAAAACGATGTGATCAGTGACTACGCGACTGCGCAAAAACACAGTACAGCCTGGCCGGTCCTTTCTGATAAGATGAAACGTTTTGCTCAGATGTGAAAAGACGCGTTTTGCCTTTCTGATTGGCAAAGAAAAATCCCAAAACGTGGTTGAGGGCCGGAAAGACTAGAACTACATGTAGAAAACCCTATTGATGACATTGTATAGGTACAAATCTCACTGCTTTTTTCATATATGTGCAAACGTTAAGACTTAAAACTCGATTCTTAATGTCTTCGCCAGTGCAAGGTCACCGGCAGCGTTGTTAAGACTTTTAGACAAGATCACCGAGCGAAAAACAATGATTTGCGATTACGCCGCAGTTGGGTAGCAAAAACGTTTCATGTCTTAAATTTTGCCTGTAAATTTTCCATCATTCGTTGTTCATTTTACTAATTGATACCTCTTTGATCATCTTGTGTTTTTTGCAGATGTTCAGATTGACAATACGAAGTTCAAGGGCTGACGTCGCCAAATACCTTGTAGATATATTGATTGACCAGTTTTAAAACCAGTTTGTCCAGGTGCTGGGCGCTTTAGAGTTTGCAGGAGGAAGACATTTATTACAGAGTAACTTGTCATACTTACCGGGTATTTTAATTTTTGTGCAAGTGGAAATGTCTAGTGAAGCTTCAACGCAGCTTCGTGTAATGTCGTGAACGTTTTTCGTGCGTTTGAAGTGGTTGCCACGGTGTGGATTGCTGGCGTTATCCTTCGCAAAATTTGTTGGTCCATCGTACGCAAACTGTTTATTATCCAACTTCTGATTTTCTCGAGTTTTGCTCGGATTACGCGTGTTCGGAAGTTTTACTCACGTTCAGTGTTTTCCGATTTTCCGTTTCTCTTGCGCTTTGTAGTAGTATCACTGGTTCCCTCTCGTTTTGGTTTCTGACGTAAATCTGATCGACTCTGGGTTCCATAGACCGTATTCATAAATGTGGCCAAGAAATATTCTTTTGTCTTTATGCTAATCATCCTTACTAGCCTCACTTTGGAGCAAAAAATCTTTTGAATTTTGTTCATGCTAACGAGGCTAGTGAGGATGATTAACATAAAAACAAAAGAATAATTTCTTAGCCGCCATTTATGAATACGGTCTATAGTAGTACCGATGCAAGAAAAATGAGTTCATTATTTCACACGCAAACTGCTCACCAGATATTTTAGAGCTTGTAAAAGTCGTAATGCTTACATGAGAAGTGATGGAGTTATATTAGTCCACCCGATGCGGTGTATGCTTAAGGCTTACTACCACACAACTTACTACCATAAAAAAAATCATTCTTCTTTGTCTTTAAATTCCGAAAATTTGTTTGCTTTTGAAACATTGATCAAATGGTTGTGGATTTTACGGTCCGCGAAACTGACCTGTGGGCCCCAGAGAGCTGGATGGAGCAGAGAATGACGTCACTCCATTTAGAATGCAGGTTATCGACTATGGAAAACGCTAATAATAGTCTAAAAGCCCGAAACTCTAGTGCTGTATGCTAAATCAGTCGTGAACTCAAGTGACTGTTAGGCAATCCAGTCTTTTACTGTCATTTCCTTTCCCTCACAAACTTTTTAAGTTAGTAACAGCGGACCGTCAAATAAATAGAGGATATTACATGGCTGGGCGGAGATACGAAATTTCTCTGCGAATGTTGAGAAATCCGAGTAACATATTTTTCAACACGAGAAGAGAAATTTCGTATCTCCAAGCGGTCATGAAGTGTTCTGTTTATTATATAAACACTAATGAAATACCAAACCATTTCACTTTAATATTTGTAGATTTCTTATGTAACCATAGCAACGGTGATCTTTTCACCCATGGAGGAAACATGTTTTTCACACATGAAGAGTTTTCGCGCAAAACCTCACCTACCATTTTATTAGTGTTTAGATAATAAACTTTTAACTTGAAATAAACTATCTTCTGCTTCAAACGAAGGCTGAAAAACGTCGCCGGTATAGTGATAAGCACGCACCCTTTCAAAGTGAATAATAGGAGTGATATTCTTTTTAATCTAAGTAGCACTTGGAATACAGTCGAAGCTGGAACAATACCAGCAATAGCCAGTTAGCGAGAGCCGCAGCATTATTCACTCTGTCACTTTAACATTTTTTAACTTAGACCATTTTATTAGAAATTTCGTGGTAGTCCATCAATCATTCTCTCTTCCTTAGGTTGTATTTAGTTGTGCACAAGTAGTTTACAGAACTTTCTTCTTGAACGTGCATTGATCATCGTATGGACCTAAAACAAAATAATTTCAAAACGGTGAATACTTACTGCGCCTTTCAATAACCTGCGGACTCTTAAATTCAAAGGTCAACCGACAAATGCGTTTTTCGCTACTGTCAATCAAATGTTCGGCGGCTCCTCCCAGCTTCCGACTATGTTGACTGAACTGGGCTCAACGATGTGATTTGATTATTGCGCGCTCGACAGTAGTCGGAAGCTCGGAGGAGCCGCCGAACATTTGATTGACGGTTGCGAAAACCTCATTTATTTTGTTGGTTGACCTTTGAATTTAAGGGTCCGCATGTTATTGAAAGGCACAGTAAAAAAAAGTTTGCGCGCCTGCATTGTGAGGTTTATAAACGCCAGGTGATACTTTTTTTTTTGCCCTCTGTCAATGTCCTGATTTGTCAGGCAATATAGTTTTCTTTGAACACCGGTCGGACGTACGGGATGAAAATTAATCGCACCTGCGACTTGATTTTGCTTGCGAAAAGCTATTTTAAAGCAAGACAAAAAAGTAGAGAGCGTATTGTACTAGTTAATGACTGGCTGTGGAAAGTGCTGTATCTTACTCGACCATTAGTTAACGCAAACTGTCATAATTTGCATAATTAACCTAGGATTTTTATATAAAAAAATAAAAAACAACATGTAACAAACATAAGTAGAAGTCATTGTCCAGGGGTCGAGAATCGCCTGATGGAAAATAAAAATACAAAAAAGCTTGTGGGTTTGTTTTTTTTTTTTCGCGGCTTCGTCTGTTCCAACCGAATTTCCGCGTTTGACAATCGAAAAAAGCCTTTCCAAGCGTAATTTTATCACCCAGGACGGTTCATCCCTAACACTGATCATCTGTCCCTAGCATTAATCATATGTCCCTAGCAATGATCGACTGTCCCTAGCAATGATCAATTGTCCCTAGTAGTGATTGACTTTACATAGCACTGATCATCTCTCCCTAGCACTGATCAACTGTCCCTAGCATTGTCTCCAGCACTGAAAAACTGTCCTTAACTTTCATCAACTTTCTCTAGCACTGATCATTTGTCCCTGGCGCTGGTCATCTGTCTCTAATACTGATCAACTGTCCCTGGTACTGATAAACTGTCACTTGCACTGATCATTTGTCCCTAGCAAAGATATTTTGTCCCTAGCACTGATCATTTGTCCCTAGTACTTCTCCCCAAACTCATCTGTAATTGCAACTTCTGAGAAGACAAAAGAAAAGAATAGGCTACGTAGTAATAGCATATTCCCTTATCGCTGGATCTGAGCCGAGATCCTCTAAAGAGAGGACACGATGTTTAGAAGACGTAAGTTGAGGGGAACGTAGTACCAAGCATTTCATTTAAGAATTTCTTCTCAGGTTATATACCAAAGATAGCCTTGGTCAAAAAGAAAGCGAAAGCATACCCCCAACCATTAAATTCACTGTCTGTTACCAGCTTGTTGTTGTTATTCTTTAGGAAAAGATTATTTTTGATCAAGTTTGATTGAATAAGTACATGTCGGTGATACAAGACTAGTTACTTTTTTGTTTGATTTTACTGCTGCAAAAACTAAATAAATTAACAGAGTAAAGAAAAATTATTTAAAAGCAGATTTTATTTGCCATGCAATGCCTGTAGATGCCCAGGAAAGGGTTTTCCAGATCATGATACTTTTTGTGATTTTTAGCTGCATGAAACGTGTTTTCTGGAGTACATTAGTGGACATTGAAATATTTGTTGGTCAGTATTGCACAAAAAATAGCAAAAAGAACTGTAGAAATAAGAATTAAGTATTGGTTGAATATTATTGGGGGGGGGGGGGGGGTTTAAGGAGAGTAAGGACAGATGATCGATGCTAGGGAAAGATGATCAGTGCTAGGGACAGATAACTAGAGCCAGGGGCAGATGATCAGTACTAAAGACAGTTGATCAGTGTTAGGGACAGATGATCAGTGATAGGGACAGATGATCAATGCTAGGGACAGATGATCAATTATGCTAGGAACAGTTGATCAGTGTTTATCAGTGTTAGGGACAAATGAGCAGTAATAGGGCCAAATGATCAATACTGGGGACAAAAGAACAGTGCTGGGGGACAGATGATCAGCGTTATGGACAGTTGATTGGTGCTTTAGGGACAGATGATCAATGATAGGGACAGTTGATCAGTGCTAGGGACAGATAACAAGCGCCAGGGACAGCTAGATGAACAGTGCTAGAGACATTGGTGCTAGTAAAAGTTGATCAGTACTTAAGGGACAGATGATCAGTGCCAAGCCGACAGATGATCAGTGCTAGGGACAGATGATCACTGCTGGGACAAATGATCGGTGCTAGTGAAAGTTAATCAGTGCTTAAGGGACAGATGATCAGCACTTAGGGACAGATGTCGAGTAATAGGGACAGTTGATCATTGCTACGGACAGATAATCACTACTAGTGATCAATTGATCAGTGCTAGGGACAAATGATCAATGCTAGGGACAGATAATCACTACTAGTTACAGTTGATCAATGCTAGGGACAGTCGATCATTGCTAGGAGCAGATAATCACTACTAGTGCCAGTCAATCACTACTAGGGAAAATTCATCATTGCCAGGGACAGTCGATCACTGTTAGGGACAGTTGATCACTGTTAGGGACAGTCGATCATTGCTAGGGACAGATGATCAGTGTTAGGGTCAGTCAATCACTAGTAGGGACAGTCGATCATTGCTAGGGACAGATGATCAGTGCTAGGGACAGTCAATCATTAGTAGGGACAGTCTATCATTGCTAGGGACAGTTGATCATTGCTAGGGACAGATGATCAGTGCTAGGGACAGGCAATCACTAGTAGGGACAGATGATCATTGCTAGTGTCAGTCGATCATTGCCAAGAACAGTCGATCACTACTAGGTACAATTGATCATTGCTAAGGACAGTCAATCACCAATAGGGACAATTGATCATTACTAGGGACAGTCGATCACTACTAGGGACAGTAGATCATTGCTAGGGACAGTCGATCACTACTAGGGACAATAGATCATTGCTAGGGACAGTTGATCAGTGCTAGGGACAGATAACAAGCGCCAGGGACAGCTAGATGATCAGTGCTAGAGACATTAGTGCTAGTAAAAGTTGATCAGTACTTAAGGGACAGATGATCAGTGCCAGGCCGACAGATGATCAGTGCTAGGGACAGATGATCACTGCTGGGACAAATGATCGGTGCTAGGGACAGGCGATCACTAGTAGGGAAAGATGATCATTGCTAGTGTCAGTCGATCATTGCTAGGGACAGTCGATCACTACTAGGGACAATTGATCATTGCTAAGGACAGTCAATCACTAATAGGGACAGTCGATCATTGCAAGGGACAGATGAACAGTGCTAGGGACAATCAATCACTAGTAGGGACAGTTGATCATTGCCAGGGACAGTGGATAACCGCTAGGGACAGTCGATCACTACTATGCACAATTGATCATTGCTAAGGACAGCCGACCGGTGCCAAGGACAGTCGATCTTTCCTAGGGACAGATGATCAGTGGTTGGGACAGTCAATCACTTGTAGGGACAGTCGATAATTGCCAGGTTGACACAAGATCAGTGCTAGGACAGGCAATCACTAGTAGGGATAGATGATCAAAGCTAGGGACAGCTGTCATTGTTACGGACAGTCGATCATTGCTAGGGACAGTAGATCAATGCTAGGGACAGTCGTTCATTGC
Source organism: Montipora foliosa (assembly GCF_036669935.1). Classification (NCBI taxonomy): domain Eukaryota; kingdom Metazoa; phylum Cnidaria; class Anthozoa; order Scleractinia; family Acroporidae; genus Montipora; species Montipora foliosa. Next base: position 35,090,321 of record NC_090877.1, on the reverse strand, counting down.
CAACCTGAGAGACAGTCAATCACTACTAGGGACAACTGATCATTGCTAGGGACAGTCGATCAGTGCTGGGGACTAATGATCATTGCTAGGGACAGGACGATAAGTGCTAGGGACAAATGATCATTACTAGGGACAGTCGATCATTACCAGGGACAGTTGATCATTGCTAGGGACGACTGATCATTGCTAGGGACAGTCGATCACTACTAGGGACAATAGATCATTGCTAGGGACAGTCGATCATTCCCAGGGACATCTGATCATTGCTAGGAACAATTGATCATTGCTAGAGAAAGTCGATCACTACTACGGACAATAGATCATTGCTAGGGACAGTCGATCACTACTAAGGACAATAGATCATTGCTAGGGACAGTTGATCACTACTAGGGACAATGGATCATTGCTAGGGACGATTGATCATTGCTAGGGACAGTCGATCACTACTAGGGACAATAGATCATCGCTAGGGACAGTCGATCATTCCCAGGGACATTCGATCATTGCTAGGAACAATTGATCATTGCTAGAGAAAGTCGATCACTACTACGAACAATAGATCATTGCTAGGGACAGTCGATCATTGCTAGGGACAGTCGATCACTACTAGGGACAATAGATCATTGTTAGGGACAGTAGATCACTACTAGGGACAATGGATCATTGCTAGGGACGATTGATCATTGCTAGGTACAGTCGATCACTACTAGGGACAATACATCATCGCTAGGGACAGTCGATCATTACCAGAGACATTCGATCATTGCTAGGAACAATTGATCATTGCTAGAGAAAGTCGATCACTACTAGAGACAATAGATCATTGCTAGGGACAGTCGATCATTGCCAGGGAGAGTTGATCATTTCTAGGGACAGTCGATCATTGCTAGGGACAGTCGATCACTAGTAGGGACAAAAGATCATTGCTAGGGATAATTGATCATTGCTAGGGACAGTAAATCACTAGTAGGGACAATAGATCATTGCTAGGGACATTCGATCATTGCAAGGGACAATTGATCATTGCTAGGGACAGTCGATCACTACTTGGGATAACAAATCATTGCTAGGGACAGTAGATCATTGCCAGGGACACTTGATCGATGCTGGGACAGTCGATCATTGCTAGGGACATTCGATCATTGCTAGGGACGATTTATCATTGCTAGGGACAGTAGATCACTACTAGGGACAATAGATCATTGCGAGGGACAGTCGATCATTGCCAGGGAAATTCGATCATTGCTGGG
>NC_090877.1:35079071-35084071 GCF_036669935.1 Montipora foliosa | reverse complement strand
AATATTGTCTGTTTAAAACTCATTGCAAGTACTTGAAATGTGCAGAAAAACGAGAACTGATTTTTTTTTCATCGTAGTAGCACTATAAACAAAGTGATCATTATTTGAATGCTTTGTTGTTATTGTTTGCAACGAGTGGAGGAGTTATAATTTTTCAAGGAGAGGGGGGTGTCTTTTGTCAGTCAGAATAAAATCCATATTATTATTATTATTATTATTGTTATTATTATTAACTTCTTACTAACCAAGCGCGAGGGCCGTACTGGGGTATATTGGCCCGAGGTCGTGGCAGTACGGACCGAGCACAGCGAGGTCCGTATAAAAACGACCGAGGGCCAATATTCCCCAGTACGGCTCGAGCCAGCTCGGTTAGTAAGTAGTTTATTATATGGCTTTTTAATTACCTTTTGCTTTGTTTTTGCAAGTCCATAATCGGCCCGTGGGCATTACGGGAGAATAATGCCCTAACAATTCAGTCACAATTAGCCAATCAGAGCGTGCGTTATATCGGCTACAAACACAAGCCATATAATAATATTAAGTACCACTCTTTTGGGTGAAGAAGTAACTTGATTAAGTCAAGATGGCCAGAACTAAACTGAGATAGGACCAAGTTGCCATGATATGTGACATTATCTATTCCATAGAAAATTGAGAATATTAGATGATATTGTATTATTCTTTGATTTTGGTTTTATGGTGGCCTTTGATTTTTGTTTTATGGTAGGGTGAATCCATGGTGCTAGAGACATGGTGCCTTGGCATAAATGACCGTGTTGATTTAAATGCAAAAGTGACATACGCAGTTTACAACAGAATCGGAATGCTACTCAAATCTCTTGTGTCAGTCACAAGAGTGACACCAGCCTATCAGCTGTCACGAAAGCAGGGGACAGACTTCATGATGTGCTACAAGTGAGTTGAAATCTGTGATTTAATTTTTGAATTAATATTATTTTATGAATGTTGCTGAAATTGAAAGTTTAAAGTGTACCAAACTTCAAACTGTTTTCCATGGCTGAGATAAAAATTAATGTCTTCTTTTGTTACAAGTTACATGTTTTTAGGTTGTGTTCTATTGGGATCAACCATTTCAACCCCAACAGGTTTACATTGAAGCGGTGAGGTTTCCTAATAGAATACTTTTCAGACTCATGGGAATAGGCATTACCAGACTTCGCTGCATTGACAACTTGAGGGAAAACAACATGACTGGAGCCCGCGGCCAACTTTGAAAGGCCCTCGTAGACAACAGCGGTCGCTTCCCATGCTTTTTCAACTGTGTCAACCTAGTTTGATGGCGGTTGAAAAAGTTGATTAACCAAACCAACAGAAAGCGTTTTTTTTTCCAATAGAACCAACCTAAATTGGTTGATCTCAATAGAACCTGGAGGGCCCTAGTGTTCATGGGGGGATTTCTCTGTTTATATTGCACTGTAAAACTGGTCTGAACCATTTGACCTCTGACCAAGCTACTGAAATCCATGGGTCTATTCCTAAGCTGTCCCCACTAATAAAATTGTGTTGCGATGTAAATATTCTTTTAAACCCATGCATTCTTCCCACAAGCCTGACCACTGCTTAAATGACTCCCAATAATTTATGTCAAGGTCATGTAACTAGACTAAGTGCTGTCCATTGATATCACTATTTCAAGGAGAATACGCAAAATAGATTTGAATGGCTGGTACTGACAAAGATGTAATGACATATTAACTTAAGATGCATTTTGCAGGTTAAGGGCTCTTTAAGACCTCTAACCCTTTGGACTCTTAAAATGAACATGTCAGATAGTCTGCAACAAGAGCCCTAACAAGATAAGGTTGAATTACTACAGTAACTTTGTTTAAGGACGTTCGCGCCCAGAATGTTCCCACATACAGATTTTTTTAAAAATTGCCACGCAGAAAGGTAATGATCTACTTTTGCTGAAAAGGCAAAAAAAATGGGGGGTCACCGAGCTCGTTTTCGAGATTATGAGGTGCACTTTTAAAAGATTGCGTTACTTTAAGATGATCTTAGCTTACAACTATCAGCAATAAAAAAGCTACATTAGTGAAATTTAGATCAGGTAAATGTACTCAATTCAACATAACTAATATAACTAAATTAACCTTTGCAGCTAATGTCTTTTTCTCATGTGAAATAGACTGTGAAAAACGATACATATTAGTCTAAGAAAGAAAACTTCGGATGCATGAGAACAAAATATTTGTAACTTCTCACGCACAGACTTTTTTGTTTTTTGTTAAAATGGACAAAATCAGAAAAGGAAATGATCTACGGAAAGAAAAATAGGGGTCACTGAGCATTCAAGAGAGTAAAATCGCTGTGAAGTTCTCAAAGCGATGGTATATTTGCACTCTCACGTCATTGCATGACATTTCCCAGAAGACCTGGGTCCATAGCTATCCCATGATGCCACACACTTTCACGTTTCATTCAATGTTTGTGCCTTTAGCATCGTGTTTACCTTCATGGTCTGCGATGCATGATGTGTGCGTGACATGCGCGAAGAAATGAGCAGTAGCAATGGGCGCGAACGTCCTTAAATTTTGGTTATTGCAATGATTTTGTAACAATATTATTGTATGAATTTTCAGGGTATATTTTGGAGAAGTTAGATTTCAAGAGTTGGGAGAAGGCAAGTAAATAAAATACATGTACAAAACCATTGATTGGTCTTTCCCTTTAGAGCCCCACATCTTTGCAAGGTTTTAAGCGTGAATGTAGCTTCATCTGTGTTGTGAAGATTACCAGTAATTTATCTTTTTATGAGGTGTTAATTTAAACATGCTCACTCGAGAAAGCCAAACATGATAGCATTTGTCTTTCGCTATATACTTCGTTGACTGGTGATAGTTTACTCTAGAATCATTTGCAAAGTTAGTGATTCCAACACACTATCCTGAGCATGCGAGAGAATGAAAATTCAGATATCCTAGACAGTGAAGACTGCTGGCTGGAACATGGCATCAAAGATTCATTAACATCGGGGTTCTGAGTTAAACCAGGAAGGGGTAGAAAGTGGGGAAATACTGTACCTTGTGTCACATGTGTGGGATCATACGTTGAAGTCATTTGCTAGTTCTATTTCTGCTTCTGTTGCTCCAGAGTCAACTGCTTAAGTCTGCAGTGACAGGTTATAGCTTTTATGCAACTTTGCTTTCTCAAGTGTAGGTCTCAGTGATAGTGATCATTGCAGTTATGATTCAGAAGCAACTTTAATTCACTCCTCAGCCATCCCAGGCCACTCCCACTTGACAAATAAAATCTTCTGGCATTAGACAGAGTAAAATCTGCACTTTGTATTCTTGGTAGCTCAGATGATAGAGCAAGTGCAACACAGATGCACACACATGGGCTCGAGTCCCATTCAAGACTGGATTTTTTTGGGTTTCTTTTGCAACTTCTCCAAGTTGCTTCATATAAACTGTGATGATCACAGTTCAAATAATTATGTGAACAATTTGATTAGCTATTACATATGTGATTATTGAAAATTCTCTGTGCTGATTGGTTGCAAAGTGGCTGCAAGCGGTTTTGTCTAGGTGACAGATGGAGGGCGTAAACTGCTGCACAGGTTAGGGTTGCAGGTCATTGTTTCACCAAAACCCAAACTTTTAATAATCATGCTAACTTTAGGCCTAAACACTTTCCTTTAGATAATGTCTAAGCCTAAGGTTAGCATTTTTGTGAAGGGTTTGATTGTTTCAGTTTTGGCAAAACAATGACCTGCAACTCTGATCTGCAACCTGCAACCTGCAACCTGCAGTTCTGCACTTTACATCCTCCGGGTGACAGATGAAGAAATTAATTGTTTTAAAGAAAGTGCATATTTTTCAAATAATCACCTATGTAATTATACTACAACCAATGATTATCATATGGCCCGTACGGCCCCGCACTCACTTTAATTGTGAAACTGTTGGGAAAATCCCTGCACAAGGGCTGTACGCATTAGCGCGAGCAGGGCCGGAAATTGCCTTACAGACCTGCTAGGAACACATACTGTTCTGTGGAATGATTTTAGAGGATTTTATCGTTTTTAAACATCCAAGTCATTTACAGCCAGAAAAGCAACGTCACGGCAAACAACATTTGTTACTTATTTTGTCCAAAGCTTCATCCTCTGAGTGCTCATGAATAGTGTAAAGCGCCCATATGATACATGTAAAATGCTTATTGACTAAGTTTAGGTCGGGCCAGACAGGAAAATATTTGGCCTTGGTCATGGCGCACAGACCTCTCTGCGCTTGGTCCAGATGCCATGACCTCGGGCCAAATATTTTCCTGTCCGGCATTCCCACTCAGTCAATAAGTACATCGCTTTTGGCGAATAATGTTGTTTCTATCATTTCTCAATCTGTGTCAGTTGTTCTGTGTCAAATGTATTTGAAGGCTTGCAAGTCTTTGTTGCCGTTGCCACCGTTGCCGCCACCTCCCTTGAAAATAAAACATTTATTAACCTTATGTGGTCAAGCTTAAAACAGGATCTGTTTATAGTAATTTGATTTTCTGTGTAGGTTTTCAGAGTTTAAGAGTTGGTTCGATTGGTACGCCTGTAGGATCCATTACATTGTCTGCAGCATACAGAACAAAACTGACTTTACCAGAAAGGTTGGTAAATCCATGTTGACTTGTAGTTTCACACCAGTTTATTATTATTTTTTTGTTGATGTCCTTCCTCTGGTTTTTATTTGGTGATAAATTAAATGGGAATCAATTTAGTTGAAATCATTTTAATGCAATTTTGACTTGTATTTTTAGTGTGTCTCAGAATCAATGTGCATAGATCTAATTATCTTCATTTCTTACTGTACCTATTTGAGACCTCAACTGGTAAAGCAGAGCCATCACTTGAAGTCTGAGCCGGCAGGTGTGTCATGTGATCAACTGGATGGTGTTTTGCAGTGTATGCCAGGTGCCTTTGACTTAACAGCTGAAGCAAGGTATGTTTCTAAGTTTGTATTCTATTGGGATAATTTGCTTTCAGTTGG
>NC_090877.1:35059071-35074071 GCF_036669935.1 Montipora foliosa | reverse complement strand
CAGACGTGAACTCGGAAATGGGCTATTCTTTATATAAAGAATAGTAATGAAGCCCGGCTTGTTTTTCTTGTACGCTAATATCTTCCTCTCACATTTTGCACCATGGAAATGATTGCCTGGACTCCAAAGGGACACGCCTTTTGTAGAATGTTTTTGAAGGCGTTCAATAATCTCACATGTCGTGTTTTATCGGGTCTAAAACCACTCGGCTGCGCCTGGGGCTTTTAAACACTCCTATTCGTCTATTAACCAGTACAGCAACCTACCTTTTCCCGTTTTTGGTAAACTCGGTGCTAAATATCTCTCTCTAATCTCTCCACTCACCCTGCACGTGCGTTTAAAGGCCCGTGCAAACGCTCGCAACATTGTTGGCCAAGAAGACGCAACATTGTTTGGCCCAACATGTTGCGAGCGTTTGCCCACCATGTTGTGTGTTGTTGCGACTTGTTGGAAGTTGTTGGATGAAGTTTGAAACTGGTCAAACTTCACAGCCAAGAAGTGCCAACATTTCTATTGTTTCGCGGTCATCGAAGCGTGGTCCAACAATGTTGCGTTCGTTTGCACAGCATATCCAACAATGTTGCGCCGGTGCACGCGCACTACATACCACGTATCCACACAAATGCATGCGAACAAGAAATCACCATGGCGTCGGAGATGGAAAACGTCCCAGAGTCCTTTGTACTCTCATCTAAAGACCCAACATGTCGTGACTTGTTGCGAGCGTTCGCACACATCGGCTAACATCGCGCAACAAGAGACAACATTGTTGGGCCCAACAATGTTGCGTGTTGTTGCGAGCGTTTGCACGGGCCTTTATAATTTTTGTTTTTGTTTTGTTTTTTTAGCCGGTGTCGTCCTAACAACGACATCAAATGGCCAAATTTGAGCTACAAAGTACACGCATGTTATATCAGTTTAAGTCCTGGGCTCAGTTGTCCAAAGCCTGATCAAGCTAATCTTCAATAACGGGAAAGATGAATTGAAGTCTGTTTTCTGATCAGAAATAGTTTCCACAACAGTTTTTTTGACGGGCAAAATTTAAGCCTGGTTTTGTATATAATCGCGGATCTGTATTAATCGGTTTTTGAACACAACTGGTCTTTGTATAGTTTCTACAGTTTCTTCCGAGACAAAGGTACATTAAGTTGCGATGATGGCGAGTGTCGTGCGCGTATATTTCGTCGTAAGAGAGCTATTTATATGCTGTTTGAATTTTGCAAGCTCACCGTCCGATACTTTCATGTTCATTTCATCGACTTGGAGGAAAAGAGAAACTGCGCGCAGAGTCAGGAAAGAGGTGGAGCCTTTTGCTGTCTTTTTCCTGGCAACTCTGGAATGTAGCTTAAAGGGGCTAGGTCACGCATTTTTGGGCAATTTTAGCACTGATCGAATGGTCATAGAATTAACTAAAATATCAAAGTAACTGTTCCAAACTATAGAAGAACTCTAACAAAACACAGGGAAGCCAAGAAGGGACATGGATGGACCAAACTGGAGGGGATTGAAATAGATTGAATTTGGGTAAATTTGAAAAACGTCGGCCCATTTTTTTTCAAATTTATATCAGGCTATATCAAAATGTCATTTACACAGCTGGAAAATCATTCTCAGTTGTTACGTGGCCGTGATTTTGCAAATGAAAGACTCTTGCTCTGCCAATGTGACGTTCAGAGCTCATAATTAACAAAATTGAACAAAATTACCTAAAATAGCGTGACCTAGCCCCTTTAAGACGTCTTTGAATTTTAACCTTAGTTTTAAGCTACACTCATAATAGAGCGTTTTCATGTGACGTCACGGCGGCCATGTTGGTGTTCCAAAACAAAGAAAAGGCGACCATGATAGTGTACCAAACTAATCCTCCGGGAATTGATCTCTATTTTTATGCAAATACTTTCTTTTTTTTTTTTTCAGTAATCCAATATGGCTGCTGGTCACGTGTGTGAAAACGCTCAATAGGCTTGTTTCGAATTTTACGGTAACAAAAGAACAGAGTCGACGTTCAGGGGAATAATTTGCATTTATATTTCGTTTGTTTTGGGCAAAACAAAAACTAATTATTTAGTTTGTTCTTTTGTTGCAGCACAATTCGAAACTAGTCTAATTCTTCAAACCTGAATAGTATGTGTTATTGCCAATCTGGTTGCAATATTAACCCGAAGATTCGCCAGTATTGCAATTCACCTCCTAATGGCTTTCTGTTTATAGTTTACGTACTCTTTACAGTTTTTTCGTTGTCTCGACAGCCCATGTTTACAAACTTGTCATCAACTCCGCCGTTTGCTTCGCTATTGCGGCACGAAAATGACAAACCAATCGACTTACCCTCAGATGACAATCGGTTGAATCCGCCCTCTACACTCAACAGAAGGGTACGTCATTGATTTGCGTGTAGCGTTTTTGAAAATGTTTGCGTTCTTGTGTTTGAATATCTTCGCGGCGCTTAACTCGACTGCTGGATACCCAGCCACTTAAAGCCCAAGCAAACGTCTTCCACTTTTGCTCCAACCGTCGTTCGATTTTGTTACACTATAATAAAGAAACCGTTAGTCACCTCTTCAGGTGTGGTGAGACAACATAAACTTTCATTTGACGTTCGTTTAAAATTTCTCTTTATCGCAAATGTTGGATGAAGTTGAAATCGTTTGCCATCCTCTTTTGTCATTGTTAAGTTTGAACGGAACAGATTTTGAACCGTTTTCCTGTCGCTTATTTACGTTCTATTGAATGACAAACTTATCTATTGTATCCTGACGTCGCCCAGCGGTAACAATGGTGGCAGGGTACTCTGCAGTTTCGTAATTGCGCGCTTTCCTGGGAGCAGGGCTAGCTGGCGCAGTGGTGAGAGCACTCTCCTCCCACCAATGTGACCCTGGCTCGATTCCCAGACTCGGCGTCATACGTGGGTTGAGTTGTTGGTTCTCTTCTCTGCTCCGAGAGGGTTTTCTCCAGGTACTTCGGTTGGTGGTGGTAGTGGTAGTTGTCGTGGTGGTAATGGTAATGGTAGTCGTAGTGGTGGTGGAAGTAGTGAATTTTCTCGTTCCAGTCTTAAGTCACCAAGCTGCGCAATCGAACTGCAGGCTTTCTGGCGACATTTATACTTTCTTATTTTTTTTTACCTTTTAAAGGACAGCTCATCAGATACAACAGAGAGAAGACCGCCAACATCTCAGGCAGTTCTACAAGCCCCCAGTCAGCAAGGGTGGGATGATGACTTTGTTATGGTTGAATTGGTAAGTGGTTTGTCCAGCTCTCTGACTCACAAGCGAAGAATTCTGGAAGAATCAAACTTCTTGAAAATTAGCAACTGGTACGATCATGATTAAGAACTGGTTGACTATTTCAAGGATCAAAAGCTATGGAGTGTCATTGCCACTTCGACGGTTCGTTTGCAAAAAATACTTCATGGGAGGAAATGCATCAACTTCTTCATGTCCACACGGGGACAACTATTATTTCCCGTGCAAGGAACCTTTTCTATGTTTGTTACGAATTTCGTCCTTGAAGTTGTGTTTTTAATTTCGCTGTTCGTTAGCGGTTCCCAGGCCTTTTTGCGTGGAACCTTTTTTGTGTAGCTTCTAGAACAGTTAACTGTGCTCTATTTTGGAGTTCGGGAATCTCTTATAATTTCTCTCCCTTTTCCACATCACGATAAGATCCGCATTGGTGCAGTGGTGATAGCACTCGTCTTTCACCAGTGTGTCCCAGATTCAAACATAGGACACAGCGTCATATGTGGGTTGAGTTTGTTGATTTTACCCTGCTCTAAAAGGACTCTCTCTTCGTCTTCTCCGGTTTCCCTTCTCAAAAAAAAAAAAAACAACGTTACTGCACAGGCGACTTTAGGACATTCCTGTACCAGACTCTCTTTCCTGACCGTCTTCCCCTTCCCTTCCAATTAATGTTGACCTCAACCATTAAGCATGAACGTTTGGATGTTCAAGATTGTACTTGGGGGAACGGGGTGGAATTAATAGCGCATTATCACATGCAAAATACTTTGTTTTAGATATTTTCTCGAAAATGGCGTGCGTTTCCCAGTTAATTTGTCTTGGATTGTAGTTACAAACAAAAAAGGGTTGTGCCGGCGATATTTACTCAAACCGAAATGGAATCAAATGAAGGGACGTTCTTTTTTTGATGGTGACTTGGAGATACTCGGAAAAAAAATCCTTGAATTAATTATATCATGCATTGACAAGCTGGTTGCTAAAAATTTTGTATGGACATTTCCTAGAAACCGGCCTTTGCATCGAATTCAGGGACTTCCACTGGGGATCTTGGTAGCTTTTTTCGAGAGTGTCAAACGGCTCCTCCTCTGAGCCTTTTCCAGGATACTGAAATAGCAGCCGTGGATAACATCATGGTATAGAGATTGCTCTTACATGTAATTTTTTTTTTCAGTTCAATATGAATTCGCGCCCGGGCCAATAATCAAACTGGAAAAAAGGTGGTTCGAAAAAACGGGGGGATATTTTCCATATATTGTATCACTTGGCAGTTGAATCAAGTGGGAGAGCATACCATAAACCAAAGCGTGCCGTGTTGTGTTGTAGAATACGGCCGGCCACGCGTATTTGAAAAGGTGTGATACAGCTGTACTGCGTAGACTGTGCTGTAGTTTATTGAGCTAAGCTGTAATCAGTTGGAAGCGCCGTAAACTCGAAATCCACATCCAAACAATTTTTTTAAAGTTTTTAAATATGGAAGAACTTTGTCCTTGTTTTAAGTTACAATTGTGATAAAATTCCACTTACGGAAATTGTTCGTTTGGGTAACTCGTCGTTGAATTGAAGCATTTTTTAAGTAGTCGAAGTGGATTTAAACTGCAAGAATATTCTGCTTTTGTTCTTGTCTCTGCTGTACAAAGCCGTATCTCGTCAGTTCACAGACAAAGGCGTTTTCGTTAAATAGTCACTGTTCAACACGCGTAGCTATATAAAATTGTTACAAAAAGTCTGCTCATGCAGTAATTTGTTGTGGCAATTTCTGTGGCAATTTTTGTGGCAGTCCAATTTGAATCATTGAAAGACTGCCACCAGAACAAAATCGATGACGTTTTCCTTTTTTTCGCCAGGAGCACTTGGAAGGAGAACTTTGTGGTTTCCAACGGAACGCTTCCAAATTTGATGAACTCTTAGCAGATCTACAACAGACGTGATCCACGTCTATCTGTATAATTTATTTCCGGATTTGTGCTCGTCCCTAACACATACGCAAACGCTACTCAGTGCAAAGTGAATCCTGAGCCCGCCTGGCTTGCATGACGCAAACAGTGCACGGTCGCTATAACCTGCGGTTGAATCGGCCTAATCGTGGAGTTAATTTTAACCGCAGGTCAACTTCTTTTAAGAAAATTTAATTTACCCTCGGTTAGCCCTAACCTAGTCTAGAACAACTGGGCCCAGATAATAATTGATTCACCAGGAAATGGGCGAAGAAGATTAAAATTAGCAACGCATGGGCAGTTATTTGTTGTGTGGCTTTCTTTTAAATGCCATTTTGTACAGAGACCTTTTTACTGTTCTAAATTCATGTAATATGCTACTGAACGAATTCTTTTGTCTTTAAATGCAAATATAGTTCTCAATCTAGTCCATTGCCATCACTCTACCTGTAATTTCCCTTTGACTGTATTGAATGTAATAAAAAATAATAAATGTTAACAGAATAAATAATTGTATGATCCAGAATTATGTAAACAAAGTTTCGTTTTGTATTCGGCCACACAGCTAGAGCTCGGTTCATTGTGACAGTTTTTGGACGTGAATTCTCCTTTATGATTGTTTTCCAAAAGCGCTATTTCGAAATAAAAAATTTAAAAAAGAAGAGGGAACAACTTGAATATGGGACACGCGTTTCTATTTTTAAAAATCTAAAATGAAAATAATTAATCCAGGAGTGTTGCAGAGCGCAGGTGGAAAATGTCGTGATTTGAAAAATAAGGCAACCAATAACTCTTTCATCATCCTTTTTTAGTTAGGAAAATCGTGACTGGATCCAAGGAAACTTTAATCGATAAACTATAAAAGAACTATCTATCGAGTATCTATTCTTGCGTATTCTCTGTCGATAGTGATCCTATGGTTACCATGCCAACCGTAACCCAGATAAAAGCAGAAGTTGTCATTTGTTTGTCACTTGTGCGCAGGTGGTTTCTTAGCGATATACTTACAATAGATTATATATTTTCGACCATCTCACACGTGTGGGTCTGATATCTTTACGAGGACCTTTCTTAATTGTTGCATTTTATTTTTACTGTCATTTTCAGGGCTCAACGATAATCTGCTCATGCGTAAAGGGTTCTTTGGGAATAAAAGGAATCGAGATTTGTTTTCGAATTCTCTTTACCGCACCTCGAAGACAAATATTCGCGTTTCTCCGACCCAAATATATTAAAGCAAACCTATCGCGCATAATTATCATCGTATCGCGGCTATGGGAAGGACCCTTAAAGTTTCGAGAAAACTATCTGGCTTATCTTTTGCTGTGTATTTAGTGTGACAGAATATGTTGCACAAACACATCATTAGTTTTTGTCAACAAGGCCTTCGCAGAGCTTAAGAGGAAAAAAAGCCACGATACAACTGAAATCGCTTTTGTTAATTTTCAATAACGGGATTTTATCATTGATAGCGCATTCGGGCCATATCCTTGCCAATATCCTGGTATCAATTTCTGCGAGCGTCTAGGCAAGGACAGTTTACATTATCCATGACGAAAATAATTCTTGGATATGGAACCTTGCAGCCAAGAAACGGAGAAAGACACAAGCCACAGCAATAATGCCGAAAAGGAAGACGATTCTGAACCTGTAGTCCACGAAAATGAATTTGAGAAGTGTTTGCGTAAAGGCAGACGAGACGCCTGCCCAGATATTCACTGCAAATGCGTTGATCCTGAACATAGCAAAGAGTGCTTATTTCACAAAGGAGTTGTGGACAGTAATTCGACAAAGGAAAGCGTGAAGGAAAATACGTGAACTTTGAAATGCACCTTTCGCCGAGCTCCGCTTATTTTGCTTTCTTCGACGTTTTCTTTACATACCACATTTTTGTTTTTAGTGGGTCGAATGACATCGCACTGGCCGATGACTAAACAAGATGAAGCGGAATTTTCATAGACATGGCGTTTCCAACCCTCACTTCAAGGAAAAACCGGCACATTTTAATTAAAAAAAACTTAAAGAAGTGAAGTTTGTTATTTGCCTGTCGAACGCTGGAAAAGGAACTTTAATAAGCGCCAACGAAGCACAATGCTCTAGCCCGTGGAGAAACTTTTTATTTCGTGTTTTTATTCCTCTTTGAGCAGGTGAAAAAAGTCATGAAGGTGTCTTGACATCCATGGTTATGCAATTCTGAATCAAACCTTTCGCCAGTGTCCTGTAGTGTAATTTAATAACCAGAAATCAGACGGCCTTGAAGTTCAAAGCTTTAAAGAGACATGTTCTATAGGCAGTTGTAATTTTTATGCCTAAAAACTGTAGTGGTTTGCAAGGCTTTCCTTTGTACGGTTTTGTACTCGACCTTCCTTAGCTTGGCTTCCACGCAGAAATAATTATCTTTAGATCAAGTTCTCGTGCATTGTTTTGCATTACTTTTAAAAAAGAGTAAACCAAATTTGTTTATATTCATGTAATAAACCACCAGTGTTTTGTACGCAAAGCTTATCATATAAACAAGAATGCCTTTACGTTTGCTTGCACATAAACAGAATTTTAAATTATGTGAAAAATGGGTTATTGATTTAGCGATCAAGAGATAACTCGCATTTTTGACAAACGTACCATAAACGCTATCTACAGGAATATAGGATCATAAAACCTAGGTACTCGAACTTCTGTATGGATCCCAATTTTTTGCAATATCTGTATGTGTACTTAAAATGATAAAAGAAGGAAATCGACTGTTCTGCAAATAATTTTAAACTACTTATTGTGATTCTTTCCACTTCAGAGGCATTTTCTATGCTTTCCTTTTCTCCAAAGAGATCCATACACATTTCATGACTTGTACGAAATTTCTAGTCATGGCATTTTTTCCAATAACATTTCAGTTTGTTTTCCCAAAATCTGGTTTTGCGCCCCCCTCATCATTTTATTGTCGGCGGCGTGGAAGGCTGACTTGCCTTTTACACCAAATGTTGGGGACATGTAAATTCAAGTCGTCCATCAGTTGCACCTGTCTCCTCTTCCAAAAAATGTGACCTTCAAATTCAATATATTTTCTAAAAATATATAAATTGTAAAGAAGGAGAAAGAGCTTTTATGTTGGGCTATAAATAAACGGAATTACCGTCGGGGACTGAGCAGGGTTAATTCACGCGCACAGCGATGGACACTTTTCTTTTTTGGAGGATTGGGGGGGTAGGCTCGATTTCCAGCCGTTTTGTGAGTGCGGTTGTCCTCCTCCCTGGGGCAAGGAACGTGGGCTCACAAAACGGCTGGAAATCGAGCCTAGGGGGGGAGGGTGGTGCCGAGGAATATTTATCATTACGTCAAAATATTGCCACTGATATCCAGGCACGTACGAGAAACAGGTACCATAAACAAAACCACCGCACCCTCCATGACAAATGTCCACCAATTTGGATTTGGAAGTCTTTTAAACTTGTGAATAGCCCACCGGACCATACGCGGGAGCTCATGACTAGAAGCGAACAACAACCATATATTCCTGTCACGGCGTTTTCATAAACCGATTTTTTTTATATTGAATTTCCCGCGAATGAGACTCCCGCAGGAGGCAGATGACCAATCACAAGAAACTAACTTGACGTCATGGTGTCACCCAACCGGAACTCCCTTTGTTCTTTGCGAAAAAGGTAGTCTAGAAATAGATCGGACAACAAAAAATGTCAAAGTGGTATCGGATTGCCATGTGTATTTCGTACTAGGCCCAAAGCTGGTTTTAGGTCTGGGTTAGCTAAATTGAGGGTTTTGGGTTAAGGGTCTTCGGGGTCTTTGTTTTTAAGACACCCGGCGGAGTTATTGAATTTTGCCCGCCGAGATGGGGGAAATCTAATTGTGATAAATCACCGAGCCCAATATTCACTTCTTTTCAGTGTTTTTAAGCCACGGAAATCAAAGATGCCTCTGTTCGCAGATCAATACACGTTTTCCATATATAGTTTCTTCAAGGGCTTTCCATAAGTTGCTCGAGATTTCCCAAAACGTTGCCCTCAATTTCTCAAAAAGTTGCTCCAAAAACAGTCGAAAGTTGCTCCAAAAAAAATTGTTTTTTGTTTCTTTCATCTTTTACTTGGTCTGATGTGTTGTAACCAGCGTCGTGAAATAAATTTGTTCAAATAAAAGTGTTTTGGAGTACTTAGTCTTGCCCCTGCTTCTGCGGCTAGCCTCAACGGATCAGAATTGACCTTCGTCACTCAAATCGGTGGAGTGTCTGTATTTTCTTTAAAAAACCGGTGACCTCGCATCCCCGGCTGCATGGATCTTTTGCCCATGATCTGCCCCAGGAGGAAGGACATGCTCCTTTTTCACAGGAAATTCACTAATTGTCTACTGGAACATTGTGAAATGTGGAAGCATGGCCAATTTAAGCACTAAAAATTGCTCCGATATCTCAGAACTTGTAGAAAACTATAAATTGCTCAGAAAGCAAAAAGTTGCTAGAAGGAGAGTTAGGGATGAAAACTGAAACCCAAACCTTTACAAAAATGCTAACCGTAGGTCTAAAAATTATCCAAAGCATATTGTTTAGGCCTAAGGTTAGCACTTTTGTAAAGGTTTGTGGTTGTTTCAGCTATTGTACCGTTCACCATGTACCCCCACCCCCTTCACCCCTTGAGCAACTTGTGGAAAGCCCTATTCATGACTTGCTCCCAGTTGGCTCAAGAGAACTGTGCCAAAGGTCTATGCAAAAACCAGAATACGAAACTGGAACCGGAATCAGAAACCGAAACGAGAATCGGAACACAATACTTTGAATGTACAAAATAAAAAACCGTAATTGTCTGCTATTGGTGTTGGCAATATACCAAGCGAATCTGGAAGTCCCCTTCTGTCAATTGCCTTGCCTTTAACAATTACCACGGCAGGTTGAAAGTAAAGTGTTATTTATCGGGCGAAGTCGGTCCATATAATTGCAAAACGTGCTCAAGATCTCGAGCACAATCTTAAGCACAAACCCCGGCCATTGATCAACAAGCACGTAAAATTACACCAGCCAATCATAGACTAAATTATAAATTTGTTTCAAGCTTGATGTCATATTTTTGGTTGCTGGCTAATTACATGGGATGCCAATGGCAGGCAGCCAACGTCAAAAAATGGGCAGAATTCCGTTTTCATTTCATCACATACCGTGTATATCCAGAGTATGAATGTGATGTCAAAGGTGACCACAGCACCCATGCACCCCAAACAGGCTGTGTGGGATAAAAACTGAGGATAATCAGCTGACTGACATAGGCATTTCTTTAAAACTAGACACTTCTTTCAAACATTAACTGCAAGACCTTAGTTGCTTCACATGATGCACACTTTATTAAACTTCAATTTAACGGTATGATTTCTGGTAACGTGCACGAGCACCAGGTCCTCCGAACTTCTTGGCCTCAGCACGACGAGGATCAGCCACCAGCAAAGAACGGTCATACTGGATTAGAATGTCACGGATCTCCTTCTTGGAAACCTCATCCACATCTATAAAATAACCAAATAGCTTAATGATATGCATTAAAAAACTCTCGAGACAAAGGCATTGTCAGGTGGAACCACTAGGAAAAAAGGGAGGGGGCCTGGGAAGCATTTTGCAGTTTTCCTCTCCCCTCCCCCTTCCCCAACAATGTTGCAAGATTTCAAATAGTGAGATGGAAGATGTGACCAAAGTAAAAGGTAATTTAATTATACATGTATACGGTGACATCTGAGGTCTGAAGCTGGTGAACTGTAATTAAGGGTAACAATTTAAATGAACTCATCGGCCTTCAAAAACCCAACATGAACGACGTTACTGGTAACAGCCATTTACACAAAATGCTATTTAAATCTAATGCACATATACCAAGCCTGGTGGAGTTAATTCATTACAGGACAGCAAACACAGTAGCTGGTTTGAGTCTTACATTAATGCAGAACATCTTTAAACAAATCCTGCAGTTATCCTGCAAATCTTTGCAACCTCTAAATTCATTGGATAGGTATATGACGCTTATTCAGAGTTTGTGCTGGATTTTGTATATAAAATTCAAGGAGTTTTCAAGAACAAGAAATTGAGTTTTCAAGGAATCTTTGTAAGAAGATTCCTATGCCATACATCGTGTCGCAGTGTTTGCTTTGCTGAAAAAGCCTACCTTGATATTCTTTCCCACGTCCTGCGAGTTAAGTGCACGCACAGACATTTTATTTTTTGCATTTAATCTTCCCCAATAGTAAAATTTGGGCTCAATTTTTGAAATGTTTCTTAACCTTTGCATGGTGCAATATCAACAATTTTCATCCAAGCAAAAATGCAAGGAGTTTTGAAGCAGTTTCCCACCAAATCCTTTTCTTCAAGGGCCTTTCAAGCGCCCTTGAAGTCCAAATTAAAATTGCAGGGCTTTTCAAGGACTTCAAGGAGTAGCACGAACCCTGCTTATTGCATTTAGGATTAGACTTCATTGTTTCCGTTGTATCTTTCGTGTGCTTATTGTTTTCTAAACCAGTCAATCTGTCATGAGAGTTGTCATAAGTGCTGTGTCCTGACCCAAATCCCGCATACCTGTAACCTCCCCTTGCAATGAGTAAGTAGGAAAAAGGAATAAAACAGGCAAGCAGAGGCACTTTTCCAAGTCTTCCATTATTTTTCCGAACTGATCACATCCCCAGTTTTGCTCACTGTCCCTGCTCGTTCAAGATTACATACATGTATACTTACACTTTTGATAGTAAGCAACTAAGCATTTGGCAATGGCTTGTCGGATAGCTGCAATGCAACAACAAATAAAACAGTGGTACTGCTAACATTTTTAGAAACACAAATAGCAAGACAACAAAAAATAATAAAATGATGTTGTTGGAGGATGGATAGAGAAAACAATAGATTAAAAAATGATGTAATAACATTTACAGCAATCCGGCTTATTGGCACAAATTCCTATTTTGCTGTTACACAGTAGATAAGGTACCTAGCAGATGCCTGGTTGAGAGTTGCAAGTGCTTGGAGTGCCACATGATCACAGTTTGTATTCTACAGTCAGCGTTCACTATATCCACAAGTCCAGTTTATGCCTTCGTTAGGCTGTATATGATAGTGTTCATTTACATCGTAGATAGTGTTTTTTAATAAGAATACCCTAGAAACCCAAGAGTCGCACCACTGCCTTCGTCGTAGGCTCGACTTCCGCCGCTCACTCGAGTTCGGGTATCCTCCCCGAGAAGAGACGGCTGGATGCGTGAGCGATAGATTGTGTCTGTGACGTAAATTCAAAATATAATTTATGCGAAGTTAATAGTTGCGGGGAAATAGCATTAGACATCCCAAAAACACTGATTTTAAGAAAACAGAAATTACATATCAATGCTTAAAACGTCTGTGCGAAGTTTCCAGATGATACGAGCTTGAGTTTGTGGTTAAATGATCGAATCATGTGAGTTTGAATTCAACCAGCGAATCATCAACAAAATCTTCGGCTGCTTTAGCTGTCAGTCGACCTCATCGGCCCCCTCGTTTTGCCAGCAATAAACTCAGCAGTACTTTCAATTGATCTTGAGGAATTTTACTTGCTCTTACATTAGCGAAGTATGAGGAGAAAATTGCAATAGCAATGGATTTGAAAACCGTATTTTGACCTTGGCGTCAACTGGAAAATCAGTGAAGTTTGCGAACTCAGGCAGTAGAAAACAACACAATTCTCATTCTCCAGCTTCTCGAATACTTTTCGTTGTCGCAATCTTGGATGTTTCCTATCTTAAAGCACTGTAAACCTCGAACAGGCCGGGTCAAAGAATACCTTCGCTGCCAAAACATATAATTTATGC
This sequence comes from Montipora foliosa, assembly GCF_036669935.1. Lineage (NCBI taxonomy): Eukaryota > Metazoa > Cnidaria > Anthozoa > Scleractinia > Acroporidae > Montipora > Montipora foliosa. The sequence continues at coordinate 35,061,086 of NC_090877.1, read as the reverse complement.
CAGACGGATTTGTGCAGGCGAGTTTCTGATTGGCAGAGATTAACAATGGCTCACCTCACGCGTCCAGCCGAGATTTCGGGAGTCAGCGCTGGCTTATTTCCCAAAACAGCGGCTGGTAATTGAGCCTACCTTCGTCGGGGGTACAGGTTCTCCGGTTTTTCTCCACGTGCTGGTTTTCAGGGGTTTTTCGTGTCAAGCTCTGGTGCATCACTCTTCAATTTATAATAGAGTTGACGTATAAAATGTTCTTGTACCTATTCCAATGCTAAATAAATGGCACAGTGGCTTAGCTTGCCAACACACCCATATAGTTATCAGCTAGCTTGAGTGTCCAGTTGAGTAGTGGAGGCAAAATAAGTAATTACAAGTCATTCAAACAAGTATGAAAATCTTGGTTAACTTCTGGCCCATCCACAGGTCAATCTTGCTTCTCACAAAAACATCCTTACCATATATCCTGGAGACCTGTCCACCGCCCTTCACGCGAACACGAATGTCAACACCTTCGAAACGTTCCTTTCCAAGTAGGAGGATAGGCTCCTGGACCTGAATGACAAAGTGCAGGGCATCACCAGTAGGTAATCCTAACTTAACACAGCGCCCCTCCCAGGGGATTTGGATAAAAAGGAAACAAGGCTACCGTAAACACCTGCAGATAAGCTGCACCCTAAATTTAGAAATCAAAAGAAATCCACTGTTCATCGAAACCCAATAGGCCACTTGCACTAAGAGGTCACGTGACCAATGCTTCCATTAAACAGTGAGTTGTAATCTTGCTGTTGCCAAAAATTGACAGAACACATAAAAATTATCTTACACGCGAAATTTGAGAGGAAACGCATTTAAGGGAGATATTTTGTGGTACTTTGATTTTTCAACAAAGTAGCATGATTTGTCTTGGCCGCCATGTTGGAGGGCATACTCTTGCCCTCCAACATGGCGGCCAAAACTACTTTTTGCTTATATCTTGTTAAATGTTTGATAGTTGAGTTCAGATGTGCCATAAACGTTACCACATCATCTTTTCAACATTTTCCTTGAAGTTCAAGTGCAAAATTTGTGTCAGAAAGCGGTAATTCATAATTTTAAAAAATCAAGTTTTGGTCACGTGACCAGCTACGGACATTCTCATTTTAAGCAAATGGTGCGGGTTTGAAAAACCAAATCACTATTATTTTGTTTAAGAGATGACCCACTAATAGTGTTTCGAAGGCAAAATCATGAAACTTTCATTTTCGTAAAAACGATGTCACATGACCTCTTAGTGCAAGTGGCGTATTGAAACGGAAAATACTTCAACGTCTTACCCAAAATTTTAGCACTTTTATATAATGAACACCCTTTCTACCAACTTTGACATATGATTGATCTTTTTCTGGTATTTCCATTGATTTTTGCATCACAACAAGAATGAGGGCAGAATGTTTGTTGCTTAGTAACCAGGCATTAGATCTGACGCAAAGATGGAAAACTGGACACCGGAAGCAGCCTTTTTCAAATGCTCCCACAGATAAGCTGCACCCCGAATTTCCAGTGACAAATTTTGGGAAAAAGGTGTGGCTTATCTGCAGGTGTTTACGGTAATTTGAACTGGGGAACAAGGGAACATAAACAATTTTAGTGATCAAAAATTTGTGAACAAGGTTGATAGAAATTTGGGAAACAAGGGAACACAAGCAAATATTTCAAGTGGAACAAAGGAACAAGGATGTGTGGTTGCAGTTTATTTTTTAATGTCAAGACTCCTGGCTTTCAAAGATTGCTTGGCTACTAAGTACACTCCTTCTGGTTTTGTACTGTTTACTACAGGTAAGCAATAATTAAAAGGGAAGTAATCCCCACACCCTGGAGAATCGCCCAACTTGAAACATGGTTAATACCTTGTATCTAAGGGTTGCTGGCTCCACTAAGTGAAGAGGGAATCCATTTATCTTTAAAAGCCCATTTCCACGCTTGCAAAATGCAACAGCGGTTGCTGTTTTCTGAAAGCAAACACCCAAAAATTTATCTCAGAC
>NC_090877.1:35019071-35054071 GCF_036669935.1 Montipora foliosa | reverse complement strand
TTACTTGATTTCATATTTGCAGTTCAGTATACGATTCATGTCATATATCATTTCGTTCATTGATTCATTCCTCGTGGTAAAATTAGAACCCACAAATGACCAACTTCCAACGTCAGTGCCTTCATAGCTCAGTTGGTTAGAGCTTCGCACCAGTATCGCGAGGTCACGGGTTCAAACCCCGTTGAAGTCCTTAATTGTTCAGGCTTCTCTATGCAATTGCTAAAATTGCGTCCATGACTCCAAGAATCACAGCTTTACTTGATGTAGTTTTTATCGTGGTCAGATATGGCAATTAGTAACGTGCCTGTCACGAAATTGTTGGCTTTACTTTTTTCTCGCGAAAGGAAATTGAAAAAGCTCACACGGACTCCCAACTCACACACCACTTCCATTCTCCGAATTACTGCGTTCTCTGACTGAATTCGCCGAAGAAAGTTTCCTTCAAGAGACCTTCGTATGCTCTGTTCTAAGAGCTAGCAACCTAACCCTCTTTTGAAATCGATTTTGTCGATCAAGCGCGATAGAGCAGCGATGAACTCGAGAATATTACACCTCTTGCCTTCATTTCCGGTTCCCACCGTACATAAATGTTACTAAAATTGCATTTATTGAATGTGAGTACATACAAAAAAGACTGATTCATGAACTTGAAGTCGCGAAGAAAATATTCGATTCTCATCACACTTAACCTTCCTTAGCACTTTTACCAAGTCCCTTGTGACTTTCAGTTGGCTTCAGGGATCAGTGACATTTGCAACCGACATTCGCATTGTACACAAACAGCAGCATCCCACGTAAACGCCATCAGGCGTCTTGTTTTGTTCAAAGGAGAATACTGAACATCTAATACTTACAGACATCACCCTGATCTAGTGTAAACTCGAACTTCTCGCACTCGTTTTCACACTCATCAACTGGATAAAGACCAACAGAAGATGAGCCAGTCACTTGAGCCAGCCATACATTGTCAAATGTACCACGAGCCTGAGGAAGAAAGTAACATTTGTAAAGTTCTACTTGCTGTTTTTCCTAGCCTTCCCTTTAAATCTCTCTCTCTATACCTGACTGTTTTCCACAAGATTGTCTTTACCAAGATTTCTTTGTCCTTATTGTTTACATTCTTCTCACAATCAACATTTGGGAAATTTCTTCAGTCAATATGGGGCAGTGCAGTGTACCGGTAATATTAAAAAAGAAGAGGATGAAGTACCATCCCAAAAATTGAAAAAGCTGATCATTACTCAATTTTTTTTTTCAATTTTCCCCTCTTTTATCTACACTCCTGTATACATACTGCATCAGCAACTAGTTGGGGAACTTCAGTGGCTCCATCCGATATTTGCTTGGCTGGTTGCATTAAATAAATATTCTTGTCTAATGCCCCTTCACTGTGAATGCAGTATGGACGAGGAAACACACTTCGCAGCTTCCTTAAACCCTTTCCATAGCAAGTCTTCCTGCAAAATATAAAATTAAATGTCTTGATTGCAGGTATCAGTGGAGGACACAGGGAGAAGTTTTGCCTTATCAAAGCGTACATATGACTCATAACAAGTATATAGCTACTTGGCTATTTGCAAACGTGGCAAAAGGGTTTGAAGCTTCAGATTCCTGTGTAGTGGTAAAATTATATTTATTAATATACTAATCATTAAATCATTTTATTATATGACTAGCTCCGTGAGCGGGCAAGATGAACCAAATCCTGTGCTGTGATTGGTTACTTGAGTGGGTAAGATGGAGCTACTTGTATCATGCCCGCTCAGGATTTCTCACTTGGTTCCGCAAGATCAAAGATCAGTCTTTGGTGTTTTAGTCCACATAATAAATCCTTTATTGACCAAGCTTGTTTGGTCCAGATGGCTGGATATTGGCCTCGTTCTTTTTTTGCGTGTAAAAAAATAACTTGGCCAAATTTATCCAGCCAATTCTTGACCTAAAGCTTGGTCAATAACCCATATATCTTAATCGTCATTTTTCTAACAACAACACCCTCTTTTTCAAAGGGGAGCCCCCTGGCCCCCAAATGAACCACCTCTCCTCGGAGGGAATTGTCAACTCCGAACCTCTGGTTAATGATCAAGTCTATTGCTTTAATTATTTGGTAGCATCATAGAATCATTACTTACCATGCTATGATATTTCCTTCTGGTTTGTAGTGATCCCAGCCCTCCAAAAATTCTGTTACATTTTTCACAGACTCATTTAAAGCTCCATTGATGTAAAATTCACAAGCGTCTTGCTCCAATTCTGCCTGGTTAGCTCTGAAAAATTCCATGAACTTTTCAAAACTGTGCTCTGCGTTTGCATACTCCGGCATGTCTCTGATTATAACAGGCAGACCATTGTCATAAAAACGTTTCTTGAAGGTAGACTTAGTGAGATTTGCACTGGAGCGGGTGACAATTTTCTTCACTGTTTGGCACAAGGAGCAATCAGGCTTTTCTAAAAGAAAATACAGAACAGTAAACTAGATGAAAATTAACAATACATTGGAAACTCTTTTAGCATAATGTAATCACTGCTTCATGCACAAGGCTATTTTTGCCATAATTGGCTCAAGATCATACTATAAGGGGGTTACATTTATATTTGGGGTTTACTATTAGAAACAACAAAATATCACATCACACAAAACCTAAACAATGCTCAGTATATTTTTTCCTGAAGTGCTTGGTCCTCATTCTAATTTTCTTTAAGTCGATAGATATCAAGGGAAGACAGAAATAGTATATTATTGGGCCATTTACTTCCTGCACAATCCCATAATGCAATACGTTTTGGGGAGTTCTTTACATAAAAACAATACAAGTCAACTACTCTTGGGACTCTATCCTCCTTCAGTGAACTGGATATTCATTGTTTTAATGCAAATAACCCCCCAAGATTAACTGTACATGTCTTATGGCATTTGCGCAAGTAGTGAATAGGCAAGTTTTAATCTAATCATATGGTAGCTCAATAAAGAGTTGGGTGTAAAGAGAGTTCCTTATGCTTTGAATAAGACACTTGCATTACAGCCTTGACTTTAGGGGGCAAACTTTGCGTTTGCGACAAGCTCTGGATATGTCAGCCCATAAATGTGATCATGGTAAAAATCACACCATTAAGGGGAATCATTGCTGATGAGGAACCACAAAACAAAATTGACACCACATCCAGAAAACCAATATTGAATTTTTGCCAAAAACCAAATGTGATCAAAAAAGAAATGAAAAAAAACAGAAACAGACCATAAAACTGCAAAACCATAAAAAGGGATGTAAAACATGTCGAAACTCGTAACCTAAAATCCTAAGGCCCCCTGGGTCCTTTAGATGTGGAATATGTAAGCACAGCTGTTCTGCCTCTGATAATTTAGTGGCTGATGATAGTGGCACTCATAACAAAGTGGTCAAATGAAAGTGACTACTCACCAAACTGCCTGATAAGCCTTTATCTTCAGTTTTAACAGAAACCTTATAATATGACCCCAAAATCAATTCATACAAATTAAGGTGACATCCTTTCCTGACATTAACTGTTGATACTACCATTTACCTGGTACAAACAGTGGATTGTCTATCATACATTCCCATTCACTTAACTTTGACATGTCAAAGTGGCGATGTAGAGGAAGAGACATGAAACGAACCATCCTCTGCACTGGGTACTGTAAATCTGCAGTTAAATGCCCAATGTACAATCCAATCTTTGGGCTTGCTGCACTCAATGCTGCCACAATGGTGTAAAGCACAATAGGCAACAAGACTATCCATGCTGTTACTTTTAAACAATAAGTGAAGCGGCTACATGGCTTCTGTTTAGATTTACTTTCATCCTTTGAATTAACATCAAAAGGAAGTCTCTCTACAAAAGAACAGTTCACAAGGATTTAATGGTCTTAATTGTTAAAAAATTGATTATTTATTCCTTTGTTTAAACACTACTGTACATATATAGAGATTTATACCTAAGATACATAAGACAAATTTACAAAGAGCTAATTACTGAATAACAAACATGTATAAACAATAGCGGACAGATTTAAAGGAGAATAAGCCACGTGCTGTAATAATCAGGTAGCGATTTATTTGCAGGCTCTCTAAGAATTTCAATGTTAAGGGTGACCCTCAACTAAATTAATTTGTGTTGGTGAACCTCAAATACCAGCCAATATAGTAAAAAAAGTGACTAGTTCTGGATCTTAAGTTCATTTTCCTCTGGCATGCTGAAGACAAGAGGCTTTCAAAAAGGTTTTTAACATGCCTTCATTACTTGACTTTTTCATAGAGTCATGTCAATTGTTTGATCTTTTCATGAAAGGCATTTTGGGCTGAGAACATTAGATAATTATCCCCTGTCACACCCCTCTCGCAACACACACAGGAAACAAGTCAGAGAATCTGTTTGGGCATCTTTAATGAAAACGAGAGGCCAAGGGGCTCGAGTAGACCCCAAGGGTGGGAGGGAGGGTGAACATCGACTAAAAAGAACAGTGAGCGAAACAAATGATCGTATTACATTGACGTGTCAGTCAATGGCAAGCTGGCCAACGCGTGAAGGCCTGGGGCTAATTAAGTTATTCCTTAGGAATATTAACCATCTGAAAATGAACTTATGACAGTGCATTTAATAGCCATTTCATCGGTTTGGCTTACAGGAACAGTAATTTGAAAGGCCAAAATCCAATTAGTTGATACCCGGTGGGGATGTTTTGGGCGTCAGTTGCAAAGCAACAAGAACAGTTTGCCTCTTAGACCCCCCTCCCCCCACTCCCCCAACTCGTTAATTTTCGGAAAAACTTAACTTTAGCTCTATTTTCGTCCTTTTTGGATAAAAATGGAAATATAAAGTGCAGCTTTACGTCACTGAAAAAATGGCTAGCAATATGCAAGCATAATTTACGCCTCAGACAACAAAGCACGTTAATTTCTACGATCCCGTTCCTCCCGAAAACTAATAACAGAGTGAAAGAGATTAAAAGAGAAAACGAAACCCTTCGGCTAGGTGAAAGAAAACAGATAATATCTGATCGAAAAGATTTTGTTTGAGCTTTGGCCAAGAAGCAGCTGGCTCGGCTTTCTAAGCTAAGCCTACCTCCCAATGCGCGAAGAATGGCTTCGTCCACTTCCTCCTTCGTCAAACCCCAGCTTTCACCCTTTTTTCGCAGTTCTGATACTTCTTTGCGCAGGAAAATACCAGTTACATTCTCCATGGTGAAAATCTTGAGCTTCAATGGCAAATTGAAACAACTCAAAGCCTTCCAATATATAATGAAAGAAAAGCAGGAAATATCGTGTAAATATGGTCTTTGGAATATTGTTCTGTGTGGGGTGGGGAGAATCGAAAGATTTGACATATGCAAGTTTTTTATATTTCAAATAGAACGAGCTTAAAAATAGGTAGATATAGCAAGGATAGTGTCTCTTGTTGGGTATATCTTTTACAATTACCCAAATCAAAATAAAACACTTACGTACAACAAGTCTACCGGTACACCCTCAATCTCACCCGCAAGAACCTTTTGTAGGGATACATAAATGCGTGAAAGTGAGACGGAGCGTGGTTTCCAAGCTCAAAGTCAAAAAACGAAGTTTCCACTTGTCCATATCTTCGTTTATACAAAGAATTTTTCTTTCTGGCTCTTTTTGGCACAATGTCAGCTGTTGAAGAACTGTACAAGCAGTTTGGAATCTTGGCAGATGCAAAGGAAAAAGCGGGAGAGGTGAGAAGGTTAAGTCTAAATTGCAATTTGGCGTCGCTTCACGTGGACTTAAATTGAATTTCTTGATTTAAGCTTAATTTAATTTTAACTCCAGGTTTGGTTCCAAATTATCTTTTTTCACAGCACGAGGATGCTTTTTCATTCATTTTGGCCGCGGTGAAGGGTTCACAACCAGAAAAGAGACTTGCCTCCCAGTTTATTACAAGATTTTTCAAGTTCTTTCCAAAACTACAGGAAAATGCTATTGATGCTATGTTAGATTTATGTGAAGATGAGGATAACATGGTAAGCTTTAAAATCAAGGACATGTTGCCCTCTCCTCCGCATCCGGTTTTCCCCTCTTCTCCACATCATTTGATATAAGTTGATTTGATCTGTGTACTGTCCTCAACACCCTTCTAGCAGAGCCTTTCTTTTGCTTGCTCGATTTTGGCGTTCTAGAGAAAGACTCTCGAGTAACATCTTTATTGAGTATTTGCTTCATGCTGCCAGGATACAGTCTTGAACCCAAGCCTAATATGCCAGATCTGGCCGCCATCTTGGTTAATTTCACGGTACAGCGGGCTCAATTATAACCATTGGTTTTATCACTAAATGGATGCTCGCACTGAAAAGACAAGAGGAAGCAAGATTGACTAGTTCAGAAGTTCGGGCTGCGGTGGCTTCAAAGAGCTGACGTGATTCAGGTAGAGCCTCCTTTTCTCTTCAGTAAAGAAAAGACAAAAGGAGGCTCTGCTCTCAGGTTGTGTCCCCAAGTAATGCCCAAGCTTATGCAGTTGACTTTACTGTTCCTGCAAAAAAATAATTTTAATGCGAACAAAGTAATGTTTGCAGTCAAATTTGTTTGACACTTCTCCAAAAAAATGTGTTTTTATTGAGAAAAAAATGAATTTAGAATTGTTTATTTTCTCTTTCAAATGTCCTGCACACCATCATCTTCAATGATAATTGTGACGTATTAGGGTGGCTCTGTTGTTTTGACACAAAGAGCTTTTGTTTTGTAACAAGAGGGCAACCATAATGTGTCACAATTATTCAAGATGGCAATGCCTGGGAAATTCGAAAACTTAAACAAGCAATTCAGAAATTTATTTATTTGTTTTGGATACGGACACTTTCAGTGAAAAAAGGTCAAACAATTTTGATCGTAAACATTGATGTTCTGTGATTTAGATTTATTTTTTGGTTTTAGTGGAGGTTCCCTTTAAATAAAGAGAGGATATTACATGGCCATGCAGAGATAGTAATTTCTCTTCAAGTGTTGAAAAATAATTCATGAGCAAGCAAATTAAATAAGTGAAATATTTTTCAACACATGAAGAGCAATTTTGTATCTCCAAGATAGACTGCTCGCAGTTCATTCTGAGTTAGTCAAACTGCCCGCTTTGGTCACACAAGTGAGCCAGGGGAAGAATCGGGATTGAGCAAAGATATAGAGACTGCACAATCTTCGGTAACTGACGCGTTCAGAATCAGCTAAAAAAGTGAAAGTGATGACAGGTGGTGTCGCCTCTTTTATTGCTAATGTATATAAAAACTAAACGGCATGGGAATATCTATGTGCATGTCAAATTCAATCAACTATTCGGAAAGGAAACCACAGAAAATCTACTGTATTTAATGTAATTTAATTTTGGAGCGTTTTGGCAAGTTTCGACGGGGTGAAGTTCGGGACAAATTCTTGTTTAGAACGGACAACTCATCATCTGTCATTAAATCAGTGAAGTCAGAATACAGAGCTTGTTCTGCAGAAAAGATAACTCAATACTTGTTTGAAGCCATGTCCTTCAACAAATTTCCCTTCTTCTTGAAGGCAACTACCCATAGATAATTGTTTGACCGTATCTGGTCTTCAGTGATGATGCGGCAAGGAACTATTATTGATTCCTTTAAGATTACAAAGCTCTCATAAAAAATTGTCTTGCAGAAACCAGTTGGTAGCACAGCCATAACATACTTGCCCGATAGGAGAGTTTCGACAGCAAGTTTCTGTTCTTGTTTGGGTTCAATGTGTCAGCCATTTGATCGAAACCGCAAATTCCCAGGGAAAATCGAAGACAGATTGGCGTCATAATCCGACAACAAGTAATTAACTCATCACAGAAATCTGTGCGGTCCATTGTCAACGGACCAATCTGAATTTCCCCTTGCTGGTGCGATGGGAGATTCTGAACGCATCGCTTACAGAAGATCGTGCAGCCCCTATATCTTTGCCCAATCACCATTCTCCCTTCGGCTCGCTTGCGTGACCAAAGCAGTTCGAAAAACTAAGAAGGTACTGCGAGCAGTCTATCTCCAAGCAGTCATGTAATGTTCTGTTTGTTTTATAAACACCAATGAAATACCAAATGCCACTTCAATCATGGCATCTGAGAGGCGATGCGGATCCGCATAATTCCCTAAAATCCGCATCCTCCGCATAATTACGATATTTTCCGCATAAAACTGAAGAAATGCCTGATATTAGTGATAAAGCAGCTGCCTACCATCCTCACAAACACGAAAGCCAAAGAGATTGAGTACTTTGAAACGCTTATTTTCCTGAACATTGAGTGAAGAAAACACGCCATTTCGTTCGCAAGATGAAAGTTCGTAAGCAGTTTCCACACATTTTTCAGCAATTAGCCTGGACTCTAGTTAAACCGTTTTCATAACATAACCTAGGCTCAAAAGTTTTAAAAAAGATGCAACAAGGTATAAATATTTAGCGGCAAGTTATAGTAGCATTAAACTGCATCATTTGTAAAAGTAGGGACAATCATTTCGATGAAGGTGTACAAAACAAAATAGGAGCCCACAATACGTGTGTGCAAAAAACCGCTGAAAATGGTGAATGATCGAGGGAATGAATCGTGGTCCAACCACATCACAATTTTGCTCCATATCTCCAAATTGAAACAAAATTCATGACGAGAAACAAAATGTATTTTTAAAATTGCTTTATTTACTTTAGCAAAAGTTTCAGCAAAATGCTGATTACTAACCCTTTTAGTTTAACAGTGAAAGCTGGTCGTAAATTGGCGACTCATCCAGATATCTTAACTGCAAAGGGAAAAATTCAGTCGTAAATGCAACTGTATTGGTCACAATTTCGAGTCCTGATTTACCATAAGCATGTAAATACATTGGACGGGCCTAAATATTAGTTTATAAATTGTTTAAATTTCCGCATAATCAACGCATGTTTACGCATAATATGGCCAAAAATTTCCGCATAATCTTTAATTTGTTCCGCATCCTATCAGAAACCCTGTTTAATATTTTTTCCTAGCCGTAGCTTAGAACAATGGCATGATTTATCATGTACATGTAACCATAGCAATGGTGATCTTTTCACACTTGAAGATACTGTATCATGTTTATGGGCAAAATCTCACCTGGTATTTCATTGGTGTTTATATAATAAAGTTCATTAGGATCATCTGATGAGCTTGTGTTATTTGTATCTTTAGATCCGACGTCAAGCGATAAAAGGACTTCCAGATCTATGCAAGGACACTCCTGAACATCTGCCAAGAATTGCCGATGTATTGACTCAACTCTTACAGTCAGGTAATCATTTTATTGAGCATCATTTTCGGAATGGCAATGTCAAAGACAATGTTGATAATAACTTTGACAGAAGTATAAATATCCCCCCTTGGTAAAAGACAGTGTGTTGTTTTGTATTGTCAAAAACATGATACTCTTCAAATGGTATAACTTGATACCCCATACAGTTTGGTGTAACACAAAATTTGCAATCAATCTTGAGTGAGTGTGAACCTTTAAGCCTTGAGGGCAACAATGATAGAAAATTTAATGTCAAAACTGCCTGGTTGAATGCTTTCATGTCCAATCCAGCCAGAAGCTAAAGATGGCTATTATTGTCATGTGATTTGATAGTGTTAGCTTGTGAATGAATGTAAATTAGTTTGATTAAAAGTGGTCCCCTTTTTTTAACCCTTGCTGTTAGGGCTTTACACTCGATTTCCCTTGCCTTGAGTAGTGCTTTCAAGATATCTCGTTTAATGTATATACTTTTTTCCTTTTTTTTCCAGAGGATCCCACTGAGTTGAGCATTGTCAGGAATGCACTCACATCTTTGTTTAAAATGGAACCAAAAGGTACCTTAAAATTGACCAAAAGCAAGAATCAAGTCCTTGTTTCTAATGATGCTTGAGTATGCCTTTTTGTGGCTGCTTTCTTCTTCCCTTTCCACTTCTTGCAGTCATCATTATCATTCTTGTTCAAATGCAACCTCTCAAGTGATTCTTTGATAGTAGCTCTACAGTAACCATGTTTTGCAAAGCCTTGACATAGGTTTTCTCCTACCCTCGGAATCTTTTATGAACTTTATTTTGCAAATTGAAATACACAGAAAAACAAATTATTTTGTAAATCAGAGTTCCTGGAAGAAAAAAAACTTCCAAACTTCCCAAAGGAAAGTAAGAAATCAACAGTAAAACTTGATCCATGTGTTAGATGAATGCAGAGATTGGGAATAAAACCCTGGACACATAAGTGCAAGTATAGTGATTTCTCCACTAATCCGACCTTGCTCCCTCTCCACCACCTATTTTCCAAACTTCCAGGAACAATCGGTGGTCTGTTTTCTCAAATTCTCAATGGAGAAGAAGTGTCTAGAGAAAGCGCAATCAAGTTCTTGAGCAGTGTTGTCGAAGAATATGGGAAAACAGTGTTGCACCCCTCTCAGGAAACAGAGGAGTACCTTGTTGAGGAGATAAAGAAGGTATCTGTCTGTGTTAATTATTGTACAGAAACGCACAAAACAAGTGCAAGTATTCCACTATATTTTTACAGTTTGTAAGAATACTCAGCAATACTTCATACCAAAACTCCTAATACTTGGCATAATTATATATGTATTCTAAAGCATACAAAGGCAGTTGATGTAAGCAGCAATGTTGAATTATGTTCATCTTAACAACATGCGTGACAGTTCTTGATATACACACCAATAGCTGAGGAGGTCTTTAGTAAGCAGCTTTTTTATTAGTGTACATGTAGTAGGATGAACATTTGCATCATGTTCATCTTACCTGTTTCATGCAAAACGTTCCTCCCCTGTGATGTCTTGTTCAAGACAAAACTGTTTATGGTACATGAATAGTTTTTGTGTTAGTGCACTTTATAAGTGCACTACACACTATGCCACCGAGTTTGTATGAGTGAGTGAGTGATTGTAAGTCTGTGGTGGCAAATAGGCCCGTAGCACGTGCATAAGTCGTGAACATAAACGGGTCTGCTTGAAGCGAGCTTGAGTTTCAACAAAATGAGCTCCAAAATCGGCATGAATTTGTGACGCTGATGAATAATAAAGCAGCTCCTATTTCCAAAACGATGGAATTAAATAACCTTGTCTAGGAGAGTGAATTTTTTACTTTGCAGAAACAATGGTCAACCTCAAGAGTTAGGCTATTGTGATCTTTGTGCTGAATTCCCACATTTCTTGTCAATCTTTAAAGCACTTGAAAGAAAAAAACCAAACTAACAAAAACAAAAACCCAGTGTCTTGCCATCATTTTGACACAGAACATGTGTGGTAACTTGATCACGGCGCCCGCTGAATTTGATGTCACTTTCAATTTTGAAATTTACTTGTGCAGCCAAAAATACAATAGAAAAGTTGAAAGTAGCAAAAAATCTCCCAAAGATGTGTAGCACAATCACCGTACCCACTTGGGGGTGACTCAGAAACACTTCCTGATTTATTAAGTTTAACGTCTTCAATGAAGCTATATTTTTGCTGAATGCTAAGGTTATCCTTGTTGATTAGCATACAGGGTGTAAAAAGGGTAAGCGACTTTCCTTTCTTGAGAAAACAAAGGAAAAGGATAGAAAAATAGGAAAATTTTGAGTGTAACGCGTAACACAATTTTCAAATTGAAAGTCTTCAAAACCATTTTTCATAAGAGAGAACAATTATGTGGATTAACGGACAATAACCAGTGATAACACGCGTAAATACTACATATGAGCCAAATTAAAACAGTTCAAGTTTATTAAAACACATTAAAAAGATTCAAAATTCCGTAGTTTCCTTACTGTAACGCTGTGTTTTGGAATTCTGGCGCTCACTAGGTTATAGTTTGAAACAAGTCTTCAATTGATATCTGTGGCTTCAAAACCATCTCAACTAAATGCTCATACCTTGTGCTTTAACATACAGAAAAATTAGTTTGAGGGATCCACTACGAATGGAGAAATCATTCCTCAAAACAGTCGCTACGCTTTTTCTGTTCCGCAATTACGCAATAATATTTTTCGAGACCACTTCTTTCAATGTTGCTCCTGCTCCAACCAAGGCGTAAGTGGGTTCCAACCAAACATTTTCTGAATGCTCACAAGTTCCACTAGCTATTTCCACAGTTTCATCGTCGTAGCTTTCAGGGTCGCGAAAATATTATCCTTTGACTGAGTCGCTACGTTTTTTTTAACATGCCGGGCCATATTGAACCTAGTCTTGAGTGTGAGTGAACATCACAAATCTACTTCGCAAAGAAGCCATGATCTCCATGTGCTTCACAAGGCTTGGTAACCTTTCCTCTATGGATATTATTGGGAAGTCCACAATGTCTTTTCTGGAGCAATTTTCAGGAAATTGAGAGAGACATCTGCTCTGACCTCAAATTGTAAAGTGGAGCAAAAAAGTGGAGCAGAAAGCCAGCGTTTAGGGTGTCAATAGAACTAAATGAGGGGATGCTATCCTCCATGTAGTGAAAGCTTTCTGTTTTTACTTTTTATTTGCCTCAAAATTGACTATCTGTATGAAAGACCACGCCTGCAAGGGTCATGGGTAAATCAAAAATTCAGTTTTAACAGACCAAACATTAATATTTTCCGAACAATTAGAAAGATACAGTATGTAAGTTTGGGTGTGAAATAAGCCAAAATAAGTGATTTTCACCCCAATAAACACAATTTCACAATTTTTAGGTATGTTACAGAAATGGGTACCGTGATCATGCTACTCATCAAAATGTTTTTAGCTGATGTTGTTGTTGTTAAGTTGATTTCATGTCGCAAATTTTGTTGCTGATGACAAAATATTTTATTCTTGATCGACACTTTTATTTACTTTTGCATCTACCTTCATTTTGCACAAAGCAGGCTAACAAAATCTGTACCTTGCTTAGTTCGCATTTTTGAGCATTAAAGTAGAATTTTTGGTCCTATGTTTCTGACAGCAAGTCCTATATTTTGAGGTCACCCATCCAAATACTAACCCCACTCAACAGGGCTTAACTTCAGTGAATGTTTGTCTTGGAAAGCTGTCAGACGCTCAGAGTGCACACTCAAACTTGTGGTGGAAAAGAACTTGTAAGGGAACTTGAAAATGATCAACATGTCAGCCTGGAAGCCAATGTTTCTCAATTGTCTTTTATTTTCTTCAATCTTTCTGGGATTTAGTATTTTACTAGTAACCACATGTCTTCTCAGGGGGCTATTTACCTAAGACATCTACCATAGCACTATAATGATATATGGTACGGAAAAAATGTCCTGTACTATAAGGGCAAAGAAAACTTGAATCTCCTGGAAGACAAAACGCAGCTCAGGTGACAATTGTACAGCGCTGTGTTACTGCGCCACCACATGTATGCAGTGCGTGCCTATTTTTTTGTTAAGGCTATGGTTGGTGATGATAATCTCTCGGCTAATAAAATGAAAGGCTCTTGGTTCACCTGAGACATGGCCTGTTCATGGTGTTTAAAGTGTGTTGATATGATCTGAAATCATAGCCTTGCCATTATAATAATTGTAACCTCTGTTGACATGCTTTTCAGGGGCAACAAACCTTTAAAATGAACCTTCAGACATCATCTGTTGAATGATAGGGTGTAGCTGGGTTGGGTAATTTCACGGTACATGTAGGTGCTACAGCTGTATTTTGCATGTACATGCACATTGTAGCCTCAGTTTAATTCAACTGTTCGCTTGATCAAGACTTGGAGACCAGAACCACTGGACAAGTAGGATGCAAAAAGCACATAGTTCAAGACATTTTTTTAATTAACCCATTCACCCCTAAACCTGCCATTCTTAGTATTTTACTCTGTTTAACGCCAGACAATTTTACTTTTCAATGGGGAACCCTCAGGAGTCAGTGGGTTAATCACTCACGGAAAAACTGTCGCATTAACTGTCTGAAAAGAGACCTTTTCACTACCCAAAATTCCATGAAACCTTGATTAGAAAATTCCTTTGGCCCTAGTACATGCAAAATCACCAGCCCTGTTCCCTGTTCCTGTTATTTTCTGATTGAACATGCAAAAAATGAGAAAAGGAGATCACATAGGAGGATTTTGGTTATTCTGTCATAGGCTATGACAGATGTTACTGGTGAGGAGTTCCGCACATTTATGAACATCTTGTCCTCACTGAAAGTGATGGCCAGTGCTCATCAAGAACTTGCAGACATTGTGACAGAACAAGCTGAACTTGCGCAAGCCTTCCAGGTATGATAACATGTTTAGTATTTCTGTTTGATTAGTAACACATGCACTCTTTTTTAAGTTGCTGGGATACACATAAAAGAGAGAAACCTTCAATACCACTGGCCAAGAATTTTTTAGAAGGTACATAGGTAATGTACAATGTACAGGAAAAAGTCATTGCATTATATTTACAAATTAGTTGCCATTTTCTTACCTTGACCTCCACAGCCTACTGATGCTGATATGGTTGACAGATTCCTTTCATGTGCAAGACAAGTCCTTCCATATTTTGTGGTTAGTTTTTTTTAGTGAATGTTCAGTGTCTAATCAGTGGTAACCATCGGTAAATTTGATTCAATTTGTTTTGTTCTGATTTCAGTTAAGTTGTAGTCTCCCCAATTTGTGGAGTTACTTGTGCTTGGCTAAACGAAGTTGTTATTATTATTATTATTATTATTATTGTACACCTTTTGACAAGGACATTATTTTAAACCTGCAAAGGGACTATTTTCATCAGCAGATTTTGGCAAATTAAGTAGCATTTTTGTGCTTTCTGTTTTCATCTTGCTGTTCCATCAGACGCACAGAGTACCATTGGTAAGAAAATATTGTAACTTATCTGTGCAAGAAAATTTGGTTTTGGTCACCGTACGACTGTACGTCCATGTATGCCAATGTGAAACTCTGTGGTGCAATGCACATTTTTTTTTTTGCGGGAACATTTTTAATATTGGACATCCATGTTATGGTTAAGGTCTCGGTAAAGGTAAATTTGGGCGTCTCGCTCAAATTTTTTGTTTTTGCAAATCTTGAATTGGTGGGCTGTGAAGCAAATTTTCCTGAAAAATTTTTTTAAAAATTACCGGTAATTTTAAAACCACTAAAATCGCTTTTCTTTGTTTCCCACCATAATCTGCATGTGAAAAACGATTTATGTATTGTGTCAATCGCACATGACAGGATTGGGTGTCAATTGACAGCCTTCAGGCTCAATCTGCTACATTAGCATGTGCCCGAACGCTGAGTAGCTCAGCATAATTGTCTTTCAAGTGGGGGGTGGAGTTATTCAGCAGACTGTGAACTGAACGTGAAATCTTTAAGCTTGATTTTCTAGGGGTTTATTTTGACACCAAAATTACAACTTCTTGGATCTCCTGTCCCGACAAGTTTTAAGATATCGCCTCCAAATTTTCAGTTCTAATAGTTGATTGTACTACCCCAAATACCAAGTGAGAAATTTTTCGTTTGTCTTCGGAGACTGATTTTATGGAACTTTTTTCTGTCCAAATTAAGTACAAGATGAGAGTTTCGACTTTGGTGTGTGATATTTCCTTAAAGTGCTACTGTGATCAAATTTTTATCCCTTGAGTTTTTTGGTTTATCGCATAGAGTACCATAAAACATTAAAAATGCTGTTTACCGTTTGGAAATATCTGCATTGGTTCCGGAGATATTTAAGTTTGAAAAATGTGTTAAATATGCAAATGAGAAGGCTGATGACGTCATTCACCCAACCCAATAGAACATCAAGAATATAAATAGAGCTATCTCGGTCAATTTGCAACAGAGACCATTGAAACTTGGTGAGCTGATAGTTCTGAAGGCAACACACCTACGACTGTAAAGAAATTGGTTCCCATGGCAACTCACTCTTTTCCAGTCCCCTTCAACCTGATTTCAATATTTTGGTGATCTCAGGCTAGAAATACATTTACCAAGGCCACAAACATGACCTAACATCTTTATATGCTGGCAGGATCATGCAGATGAGGCACCATTTGCAAATATCAAAACAGAACGCCAAAGGTGGTCTGCAAAGCTCTTAATGTCAGGGAGGCCTGGAACCCAGTATGTTTCCATGGTAACAAAAATGGTATGCTCATATTGTGAAACACATCTACTAGAATCTTAGTGCAAAGAACCAAGTACTTCTGATACAAATTGGCTGAGATATCTTTCTCCATCATACTTGATCAAAATTTGGTTGGGTTTATGACGTCATCACTTGGCTAATTTGCATATTAAAAAAACTTGAATATCTCCAGAACAAAAAGAGATATTTGAAAATGGTAAACAGCATTCTTCTTCTCGCACAGACTACGTGTTTATGTGCCAAAATGGCTTAGATAGGGAAGATGCAAATTTCGTCACAGTAGCACTTTAACATATCAAAAAGTCCTCACAGGGTATTGGAGCGCATTCATCTGTGACTAAGGTGCAACAAAGTGTGGTTATTTTCACAATAAAGTGAAGGGGCAGGAGCTTCTGCAGCAGACTCAGTCATTTTGAGTTTGAGGCCTCAATACTAAGGGTGCATTCGATTGACGGTATTCCGGAATAGAGAGAGATTCACATTAAAATTGTCAAACATCTGCTAAAATGCTATTTTAAACATATTTTTATTATCCTAACTGCTTCAAAATGCATCAAACATACCGTTTTCATGATCACTCCACGTATTCCGGAATAGGCCAGTTTCGTATTCTAACGGTTGGACTGGATCTGGCATGAAATGGAGGCTAATGCAGGCAAATAAATTTGCATTTGAAAAGATTTGTCCATTTCCTGCTAGATCCAGTCCAGCCGTGAGAATTTGAAAATGGTCTTTAGGGTCAATCAAACGCGCCCAAAAACTAACACTTTATTCAAATAATTCAATCCATTAGTAAGCTTTAATATGATATATAGTTTGACCTTATATAATTATACAAAAAATAGCGGCACAACAATTCATTTCTCCGCGGACACCTCATTTTCCTTTACCAAGACCTTTATTGACACCTGTGAAAACAAGATATCCACTGACCAGTATCACATGACCATATTGCAAGCTCAAGTTTAAAGCTTATTGAAGTCAGCTTTTTTTTAAAGTTGACTGCTACCGGGTAACCAGTACTCCAAAATGTTGAACAAAACGTATTTTCAATGGATCTTTCTCAGTCAGCAAAGGTGGGAAAAGCCAGTTATTAGAAACTGTCATGTTTTCCATGGGAAATTAACGGTGGTGTTGAATTTCAAGTCAAGTCACACATTTTTTTTGGTTTACTCCCTGAGAATGTCTTTTTGATGGAAAAGGATAAACGAGAAAAGAGTCCATGGGGAAAACCTAAAAAGAAGCGTGGCCATAAAAAAATGACATTTTTGCGGGTTTGTCCCAGGGAACTCTGCAGGACATTTCTCGGTTCCCATTGGCTGTTGTTTTGAGCGGTTTTGCATGATGACATGTGGTGGATCAAAAGGCACGAAAAGTTTGTGAAACTTTGGAAGCAAAAAAGACATAGTTTGTTTCTATGCAAGTGTATCTTCTTTAAGCAAATTGATAGAGTATGAAAATTCAATGGATTGTCTTGAAATTTGGCCCGAGGACTCCCAAGATACCAATCTAAAATACCATGTGAAGGATTTTTTTTATATATTGGACTCCTGCAATGGCCTTTGACGTAACCCTTATCCGTAATTTTTTATATGCATATTAATTTTGACACAAAATTTTCTAAGCAACCAATCGGAATATCAAAAAAGCCTCACGTGGTTTTGATGATAGATGCCTTGTGAATGACATCATCCAGAGGGCTTCCCTTTACATTAAAATTTGATACCTGTTAAATTCAATCAGAGAGACATCGGTCGCTCGAGGTTCTTGGGCTTCACTCTTTACTCGACTAGTTAAAGTGAGAAGAAAATATATTACTTGGAAAGTGCATTTCATAACCTTTCAGTAGATGTACAGTTTAATTACAGTTTTATTTACTTTTAATTATGACTGCTAACATCATGTTCACTGCTGACAGCATACTAACAAATTTGCGTAACATCTCCCAAGTGGCACAATGAATGAAAAACTGCCCATCAAACTGTTGCCTTGGTGACGAGTAGTTATGGAAATAATTCTTGAAAGGGTGTCTTGTGAGACAAGCCATTCTATGAAAAAGTTGAAAAATTATGAAGTAAAATGCAGTTTTAACTGAGTTAACAGTAGTAGCAACTGCAGTCAATTGTTGTCAGTGTTTTTGATATATTGGCACATTGGTTGGATTCCTTGTACGTTGGGTTGTGTAGAGCTTATTCATCAGTGTGGCGGGAAGAAGGAGCATTTTGTGTGGAACATTTAGCGGTTTTTTTCCCTACCTTCCCCCCTCTACTTCTTTCCACTGTTCATCAGTGTGATAGGTGCCTGTCTTTGTGGGGGCGTGGGTGCTCATGGCTGGTTTGTCAGGTTTTGCCAGCCATCGGTGCAGTCTTCATCTTGGAGCTGGCTACCAATAGTGGAAGTTCCAGGATGGCTCAGGCACTTAACCTCCACTTAGCAACGCCTTTGTTAATTATTATTAAAATGTCAATTTGATTCTCCTGTCTAATCATTGCCTATGTTGTCTGGTTTTATAACAGAAAGGAGCATCAGCTCAAGCATTCTTTTCGTATATGGTTACAAGCATTCTTCCAAAGCTGAACGAGTTAGCTACTACAGATGGTGATGATATGAAGCTGGAGATGTTAAAATTGTGTGCAGAAATGTCACCACATGGTTTAACAGATGAGAATGTGAAGGCCTCCATTGAGCCCATCTATAATTTGTTGCTGGTGAGATGTTACAGTGGAAATGGTTATTTTCATAACTTTTAACTTTCATGTACCAGTAGCACTTTGCCAATACAATTCTATTGGAATATACTTCAACACGCCTTGTAGTCTAATATATCTTTAGACATTAGAGACAAAAAGCCTAACAACTTACAAGGTACATTTTCAAACCCTGTGGCTTTGGTTATAATCTTTGCTTGCTTTCTCTATCAGGAGGGTAATAAATACATGAAGAAATAATTATAGGCAGTTAGAGTCAGTCCGATCATAGGGGGAATTCTGCAAAGGGAGCACAGGGCTCGAAAATTTTAAAAAAATCCAGTTGCAAGTTTGCAAATTTTAGTCAGGAGTGTATTATATGTCATCATGATTCATCATGCTGTATTTTGTTTCCAGTGGTTTAACAAAACCGAAATTAATATCCTGCATAACATACATTGTATGTGAAAAGAAACTGCTGCAAATAGTGACTGTTCAGTGTAATAACATGTTGCACATACATTGACCCTGCAGCTAAATTGCAATTTTGCCCCATATCTCCAGATTCAAGACGAGAAACAAAAATTCAACACAAGGACCAATCATAATGTTTTTCATTTTAGCAAAAGTAGCGGAAAGGGGCAAATGCTAGACCTCTCATTTTGTAATATTGATGGTAAAAACTGGTTGCAGATTTGTGACTCCTCAAGAGGAAAAAATGGTGTAAATGTGACTGTATTGGTTGTAATTTCAAGCCCTGGAGCATGGGAAATTTGTGACTGTGTAAGTCTCAGTTAGGTCATGTCCTGCATTTGTAAGCCACTAATGCAGGGTTGCTCTGCTGCACCAAACAGTTACTTGAAGCTTGAAATTGACAAGTTCAGGCAAATTTGCATGCTTGATGGATACGGTGTAACTTGTTCGTAATTGTCAGCTGTGATGGAATCACCCTTTAATGTGGTTTTAATGACTGTGCTCTTCTCAAGCAGGTTAACAAATCGAAAGTGGTTCAGCTTTGTCTGTACTCTTATCGACAACAATATTCGTATCACAGTGGTCAAAATGTCGTAGACTCATGAGGCTCAGCCGAGTAATGCTACAACAAATTTTGACCACTGTGATGACAAATGTTATTGTCAATAAGAGTACAGACAACACTGAACCACTTTCGATTTGTTTTTTACCACAATATTCAATGCCAAAGAAAGTTATCTCAGAGTGTGACCAAAATCATGACACCAAAAAAGAGCAAGCATCGTCTATAACTTTCTCACAATATGATTGGTTTATTTCCCAAAATGCACGTTCCTGATTGGCTATTACCTTGCATGACAAATTGACGCGAGCATGACGTGTACAGCATTGTCTAGACTCCTATCGGCAACCGCAAATTAGCCAATCAGATTGCGAGATTACAAGCAATTGTGGTAAAAAATTAGTTTGGCTTTCTATGGTGCTCTCACAGAGCCTCTGATGATGCTCTAGCAAGTGAGCCAATTGACAGTCCAGCAGTCAATAAAAGCTAAACATATGAATTTATCATTGAATGTGCTGTAAATATCATTGTTGATTTAATTTGTCTTTTCCTGTTCAGGAATACATGCCTTTGCCCCCAGGGGAAGAAGAGGAAACAATTACAGAGGAAAATGCCCAACCAAAGCTTCAATTTTCTTATGTTGAATGTCTCATTTTTACTTTTCATCAGCTCGCTAAAAAGGTAACTGTAGTGTGAAAGGCAAATGTGTGCATTTACATGTATGTGATGTATAATAATAGCTCATTGTATGAAGTGAATGTGACAGGAATAAGCAGGTTGGGATACTGATGTGCCTTAGCAGAGAAATGTTATGGCATTTAAAGAGCTTGTGGTTTAGGTTGTTTACAGAGTTACCTCCTCGCTTCGAAACAACCTGGCATCAAAAGCTTCTTGTTATATTAAAGTGTATGTGCTATGTTTTTCAATTAAAACAAAATAAGAAATTTGGTATGTTTTTCAGAATCCAGAATTTTTAACCGATGCAAGTGCAGCAGAGCGTCTAAAGGATTTCCGACTAAGGTAAAAAGTTACTGCCGCAGTTGACAGTTATGGAATAAAGTGCTGTGCGAAGTTACTGCGCTACCACACGTACGCAATGCGTCCCTATTTTTGATCTTAGTTATTGCGTTAAGAGAAATTGGGGATGATCTTGATTTGAGATTGCAAGGTTTCATGTTAAAATAGTAGACACTAAAATAGTGCTTTTTACACAATTTGTTACATTCTTTGCATCTAAAACGACACTCTGCTTCATCATATTTTATTACAGCATGGCACCAACCATCTTGTACTTCTACTAACAGCTAGTGCCACACAGCCACCTTGCCTTTCTATAGTGTCTAACACAATTCAGGGCTCGAAATTAACGAAAAAATCCAGTCGCAATTTCGCAAATTTTAGTCGCAAAATCGCCGCGCTGCATTGAGCTGTCAGCGGTTTAGCAAAAAAATATGAGCCCGCAATACTTGTGTATAAAGAAACCACTGAAAATGGCGAATTATCGAAGGAATGGAGCTGTGCACGTAACATCGCAGCTAAATTACTCTACAATCACGCGATCTTCAGAGAAAATTCACAGCAAGAAACAAAATAATTTTGTCATTTATTTATTGTAGCGAAAGTAGCAGCAAAGTGGCAACTGCTAACCCTTTTGTTTCGAAAGAGCGAAGGTGACAACAAGTCGCAAATTTGCAACTTCTCCGGATATTTTAGTCGCAAATGCGACTGTATTGGTTGCAATTTCGAGCCCTGCACAAAGTACTTATTTTGCCCTAGAAGAAAGCATGTTTGACATCAAACATGCTCATATTATTAACAAAGCAGTTTTGAGCTTTAGCATAGTCACTTGACCCACAGAAAATGTTAAGCCTCGTCATAGAAACTAATCTTTGTATTATGTGTTGCGTAAGGACTAGAATTCGGAGTAGAAATGTTTAGGGTTGACAGTAGATGCCGAACGTCAGCAGGAGCTCAGCAACTGAAGCAAACAACTAGTATCCCCACTTTGGGTGATCACTTTTGCCGACCTGGTTCCTCTTGTAAAATTTATGTTTAGGTAATTTAGTCTGAGACATGGTTGTTGATTGGCTAAGAGGTAAAATGCTTCATGCTCAAACTGCTCTACATGAACACATAGGTGGTCTTCAAAAACGAGACCAGAATAAAGAGATATTGGAGTTGTATACTTCTTCTCAAGCATGTTATGGCCTGACTCAGACGATTAGCAAGACCCCCCACAAAGTTGAAAACTGTTGCTACCAAATGTATCGCAGCTGAAGCACCAGAAAAGAATCAATGCTTTCTTACAAAAGCCATTCAGTATCCTTACCATACTTAACGCGTTGTTGACTTGGTCACATGTTTCATGATGTCACAATATCTAAAAACCTGGATTCTCAAATGGGCCAGTGATGTTCAATATCAGAGTACATAACTGTAACATGACTAAAATGTTAAGGTTGTCGAGATATGTTGGCCTGCCAAGTTTACTAGAGTTGCGGCAAAACGCAGATATTTTATGGCGGTTTTTCAATTGTATGCAAATTAGGCTTTTGATCATGCCTTAAAGTGGAACTATCATAAACAAAATCACTTCCTTTTTTTTCTTCAGATTTTGAAAGTGTGTTTGCTTAACATGTGCCTGGCAAAATTTTGAGCTTTGATTTTTATCCGAAGGCTTTTTACTTTGAGTGTAAGTTTTGGATTTCACGGTCCGCCATTACTCACGTTCAAAACTGATCGACTAGACCTCAGAGGGTTGAATCTAGGGAAAAGTGACGTCATTCAATCAATAGCGTATATATATTTCAGAGTGTAAACGCAGTTTATTATGTATACAAAACACGAGTTTAAGAATCTGAAAGCCCGAAACTCCCGTGCTGCATATTAATTCAGTCGCGTATAAACGCATTGCATTGAGTGTTTGTCGTCATTTTCTCCTTGATCCAGCTCTCTCAAGATGTTAAAGTTAGTAATGGCGGACCATTAAATAGGAAAAATTTCTTACAAGAAACAGGTGTCTTTCTGAAATTAACTCCTAAAACTTGGGTCACTTTTTAACATAGTTTTGGAATCCAAAGGAAAAAAAGATTTCATTTTTTTATCATAATGCCACTTTAAGATGCTTGACTTGTCATGAGTTTTTAACATTGACTATGGCTAAGAGACCCTGAGAACTGCAGTATATTTTTTTCAGGCTTCAGTACTTTGCTCAAGGCTGCCAAGTTTACATAAAGCAGCTTAGACTGTCATTACAAGGAAAAACAGGACCTGCCCTTCAGGAAGAAGAGAACAAAATAAAAATTGTAGCTCTTAGGACAACCACCAATATCAATGCTATAATAAAGGTATGTGACTCATCAAAACTGGTAGTTTTAAATAGTTTTGCATTCCTAGGTTGTGAACAAGCTTGCTGATGAATCCAAGAAATTGATTCCTACATTATATAACATAAAGTCTTTATTGCCTACCATTGATCTTCCGGTAACTCGTCCTGAAAGTAGATTTTTTTACACACCGTTTGAGGTAGAATAAACAATACGTTATACTTTCAAGGGTAGTGCTTGATTAAGCATTCAACACCACAAAATGAACGTTCACAAAGTAGCGTAACATACATGTATCTTGGAATAGCAAGTAACATGAAGCAGTCTGTAGTCTTTTTTTGCAAGGGAAGCCAAAGGATATTAAACCTGAAACTACTCAAAACTTAACCATGTATCTGGTGCCCTTGCCACAAGGCTGCAGTGCTTCCTAACCACCCCCACTTATTCCCGTTATTTCACGTGCCTTTACCTGTCTATAACATAATCTCTTCTTCAGGACCTGTTTCACAATCCACCTGCCTTTAAGAGTTCAGTCACATTGTCATGGAAAACACCGGTAAGTGTCTGATTCGTAATTTGCTTGCTCGTTGATTTGCCTACCTTGAATTCGGTTTTCAAAGCCTTTGCCATGGTGAGTCCTGTCGCCTGTACGTGGATTGACTTTACACTTTCAGCCAATTCTAATTCAGTGTTAAACCCATTTGTAAATGAAATGACCCGAAGGGAAAATACCAGCTTCAAAATGTGAGGGATAAATCTGATGAAAAAGAAACATATCAACACTCAGGTCTTGTATCTCGAAGTTGTGGCTTGTTGACAATGTACACAATCTTTCGGAGGACTTTTTGTCGGAACAGTTGATTAGACAACTGTCCAAGTTAATTAACTGGAAGTTTCTTTGAAACATTTTAGGCAAAGAATCAGCCATCTACACCAATGTCCACAAAAGAGGATAGAAGTACAGTTGTTGATGAGAAGTAAGTTTGTTCATAGTTATTAGGTTTGTAAATGTTGAGGGTTTCAATCTGTCCATAGTCAAGTTAACAGAAGCCTTCCCAGAGTTTCGCACAAGTTACTTGTGTCTATTTAGTCTAGAATGACCTTGTTACGGCGTTCTTTGATACCGAATTGGTGAACTCGTGTGTCTTTGGAAATTCTCTTATTAGAGTTTGTAAAATACGTGTGAAAAGGTGAAGTGAACTATGTAATAGTCACGTTTATGGAAAATTCACCCAGAAAAACCTCGTGTAGGCATTCGCATTAGTACCACATGGCGCCTGTTCGCCAGCTTTAACCGTACGAATTCTGTTGTACGATAAAGTTCAAAGGTGAAGTGAACTATGTAATAGTCACATTTATGGAAAATTCGCCTAGAATGACCTCGTGTTGACATTGGCGTTAGTACCACGAGGCGCCTGTTCGCCATCTTGAACCGTACGAATTCCATTGTGCAATAAATTTCAAAAGAGAAGTGATCTGTGTCATAGTCACATTTATCGCAAGTTCACCTAGAGTAACGTTGTTAAGGCATTCACCATTCATGGTATTATCTAGTCGAGGCGCTTTACAGCCTTAAAACCAGTCAGAGAGCGGTCTTCAATCCTCAACAGGAGGGAGTGTATAATAATATTCATTTACCTGTGACCTACTAAGGCATCATGAGGCAAACCTTGGTAGCTGAGCATTGAGAGCTGTGGTAACCAAATCGGTGCTTAATGAGAAAATGTCTGGCGAAGCCTGCCAAATAGCTCCGGGTTAAGCTGCCATTTATGACCTGAATGATGCTTTCTAGACACAGTCTGCATCTATTGTTAGCAGAGCCTGCAGTAGGCAAGTGACTCCAATGTGGGGACTTTACAACCTCACGACCAGCCAGAGAGTGGTCTGCTATCCTTTATGATTTTCAACCAGAATCAAACAAATTTTTGGCCGGTGTTGAATATCTCAGTGGCAGTTTTTACGACTGACGCTGCCTATCAATTTGATACTAGTTATGCCTGTCAGGCTTGCGAAGTTACTGGTGATAACAGTAGTTGTGATTTTGAAGATATTGAAGCAGTTCAAGAGAGTGAGGTACTCTTATCAAGCGTACCCTTATCAAGCGTACCCTTATCAAGCGTTATGACTTCAAAGAATGTCAAGGTATTCATACCAATGTATGAACATAGTTTCTGGAATAAAATCCGTGGTTAAGCTTATTGTGTTAAGTTTTTAATCCACACAAGTCACATTGTTAGCCTCCATTTATAGCCAATCGGAAGTTGCAGATTCGTTGCTTTAACCTCCAGCCCCTAAGGAAGTTTTAACTTCATGCTTAGATGGTCTGGTGACTGCTACCTATTAGTTGAATCGGAGGTGTAAGGATGCCATGAAACTTCATTTTACAATGAATTTGCTTGGGGTTCATCAGTTCTTCTAGTCATGCTGATGTGTTTCTATTTGGCAGAGAAAGTGCTAAGAGAATTAGAATAATAGCAGAATTCACAAGAACTACAACTACGTTTGTTTTCAGTTAGTACGAGTTTATTACTATGCACAGTGTCCCCAGTTGGTTCCCTGGTGCTGACTTAAATAAAGTTCATTATTAATAAGGACGTTTGCAAGTATCCATTCCCAACGCAGACCAAGGTTTAACCCTTATTCTGCTTGAGGCAGTTTTCCGGAAAGGTAGGGGTAGGTGCTTCTGAGGTCGTGGTACCCAATGGGGTTATGTTACCTCCCCATCTGTCCAGCCTTTCTGGATTGTGGTCCAGCCAGACAGGCCAAGGTCCTTTCCCGAGGCAACCAATAATTTTGATATGTATGTCCAGATGAGGAAGTCTACAGTTTGTTAAGCAACCAGGCACCCTTAATAGTGGGACAGACTGAAAATTGCTTTTCTGAGTGACTGAAGGTCACCTCAGATCCAGAAATCTTGGACTCTGTAGAACGTTGGATCCTTCCGAGCATATTTTTTCTCCAGCTACGCATTTTTAATGTTCATCAGCAGTTTGCTATGTCTAAGAGCTTTTTTTCAAGCTAGAGGAACTTGGTGTGATCCGAGGTCACTGTATGAACTAGGGGAATGCTTGACCCCTATTTTACCAAAAACTTGCCTATTATGCTTGTCCCGTTGCCTTAGAGCACAGGAAATTCCTTCAGTTTCTTTTAATGAGCAGGTCTATGAATTTAAGTCCTTACTCACGAGTTTGACTTCTGTGTTCCCCGGGGATTTTCACCAAGGTTATGAAACATGCCCTGGCGGTCCTTAGGCATACGGGACTTTCTGTGAGTCTGTTTCTCTGGTAGTTGGTTTTAATTGCAGGGAAAGGATGTTCTTGGTTGCTTTCACGCTATGTGAGAGTCAATCCAATTATCATTAAAACTGTTTTGACCCCCACAAAGGTAATCACTCACTTTAGATGCTGACTTGATGAGGGTGTAACTATCCGATAAAAAGAAAGGGAAGCTGAAACTCTTGTGTTTAGAAGCTCTCAGTGAGGAGTTTATTATTCACTTTGTTGTTCAGGTTATCGGAAAGGTATTGTCTTCACTACCAGGGGTTCAATTTGGGAAATTACATTACCGTTAT
Source organism: Montipora foliosa (assembly GCF_036669935.1). Classification (NCBI taxonomy): domain Eukaryota; kingdom Metazoa; phylum Cnidaria; class Anthozoa; order Scleractinia; family Acroporidae; genus Montipora; species Montipora foliosa. The sequence goes on along the minus strand of NC_090877.1, from coordinate 35,027,430 downwards.
TTAAGACGGGATAAATTTAATAGCCTTGGCCCGTATTACAGGGGGTTATGATGCCCTCTTGTCTTTATTTTGCTCAGCTAGGGCACTGAGTTACAAATGTCGGTTGACAATGTCCACCAGGCGTTTCGTTACATTGGTCATCCAATAGTGGTTTATATTTTTTAAACTGATGCCAGTGGCTGGCGCATTACCTGTGCAACTAATGTTTCTTGCCGTCTTGGGAGCAGGAATCGCGCACAGTAATTATATTCCCATATGTTTGGATAAGATAGAGGCCGACAAGGCCAAGGGCATCCTCGTCATGCCAGCATGGGCCACTCAGGCTTGATATACTCGAGTACTACCAATAATGGGTCAGCAGCCTTTGGTCTGGACACCAGGCAGCCAGCTGCTGGTCCACCCGTCTGCCAATAGCACGCACAGAGTGCAACATCACCTGACGCTGATTGTATGGCCCATTATCTGGGTACTCTATCGGAAGTGACGCTTTTCTGAGTATGTTACCGATGTGTCTTTCTACTCAGAGACAGTACAGCGTTTGTCCTTTGGAATGGGCTGTATTCTTAGTCAGAGGGAGGTCCCTCCACTCTCCCCTCCACTCTCTAGCCCTTGTTTTTTCAGGGAAGATATCGTTGACATCACTTATTGTCATTAATGTGCCAACCAGAGCCTCATTGGCGGTCGAAACAAAGGGTCTTTTGTTCCTGCGGTCGACACATTCGAATAACAAGAGCAATGTTTGTAAACAGATAAGTTCCCTATACCGAGTTCCCATTCACACTGATCACTGCTGGATCAGCTTTGTCTTGTATGATTAGCGCTAAGAATACCTTATTTGGCCAACATCCAGTTGTTCATCGTTTTTTGAAGGGTGCCTTTGGGAGTAAACCGCCCTCAAATAGATATTATGGTATTTGGGATGCGCAGCAAGGGCTGGTATTTGAGAGACTAACACTGGCCTTAGAGGAAATCGCGTTAATACTAGCCATGTTATTAGCTTTAGCTACAATACTTTGCTGCGACCTAATATAAGCGATAGTTATCTGGACAAGTCTCAAGATGAGTGTGTTTGTTTCCTGGTAATCATATCAGCAATGCTAACCCTGTTAGGAGCGTTTCGAGCTATAACTTTGTTTATTGGTTGTTGAGAAGTATTTGGTAGTATGGGCATAAGTTGTAGAATAAAATGGATTCAATATTAGGACATCGTCATTGTAACCTTGGTGTTTTAGGCTCCTTATAGTATCCTCACATGCTTTAAAGGCTTCATGTTAGTACCGGAGGTTACTCTTTATGAAATAGAATTGGAAAGTTAAACGAGACTTACCTGTAAGTTGGAGTGTCAAGTGAATTCTATCTCATAAAGAGTAGTAACCGAAGGTGTCTGACATGCCCACCTCTCCCTCCCTGTGCTTGTTTCGAGCTCTCAGGCCTTGGTTACTATTCCTGTTTATGGAATTATTTTCTGTGCTTTTTTGTTCCTCCACTACGAGGAGGAGGATTTGAAACAATTATTGTGACGTCACTCCCGGCAGAATAGGTTCGTTCTTTGTGTCAGACACCTTCGGTTACTACTCTTTGTGAGATAGAATGAACGCAACATAACTAAGGGCGAATTTCTTAAATTCGCGTTAGTTTTATGAAGCGTTAATTTCCTATAATAAGGTAGGTAAATGTGCAAAACTTTCACATGGCATGTGATTTCTTACCTTGGTGGGATGTTCTGGACTGTATACAATGGTGTATCATATTGATATTCTTTGTCAATGGGCGGAGTACTTTCAACTCCTTACTAAACGGTCGCTCAGCAGTCCCCCAGGATGCTATTGATAACATTGAACAAAAACCTGAAATCAAGGACCTTTTCATACCACCCTCCTGTACAGAAATTATCAAGGCAATTATCAAAATGGCAAGAAACAAAGCACCTAAAGTGCTGACAAAATACCTGCAGAAGTCTTTTAATATGGTGTTAAGTAACTGCAGTCGAGGCTCTGTGATTTCATTTGGTATTGTTGTGTGAAAGTGTGGGCCAAAAAACGCAATATTTAAAGCCTTGCTAGTGCAAGGAAGAAAAGGACTGTACCTGTTTGGACCAACAGTGATCCTTTAGAAGACTAAGGTCCTCTTTCAGCCAAACCTGTCAGCATTACTGAAAGCGCTCTAAAGCCATTTAACACCGAGAACCAGCCGCTCAAGTATATGGAGAAATTCACTTAATTAGGAAGTGCCCTGAAGACAAAGGTCAACAGTGACAATGAGGGTACAACTCACCTAGCTAATGCCAGTGCTGGGTTTGGTTTGAGGTTTGAGTGAGGCTCCAGCACGTAGCTAAGTAGCGTGACTTCTGGCTGTTATACGCAATTGTGGTCTCATTCACACAGAAGCCCTTCAAGCTAATCCTGCCAAGCCGACCACATGCTGGAAACGACAGACCACAACCCTACTCTTTACATAATTCTTGTAGGATCTTTTAACATCCCACAGAGTTAACGAACAAGGGCTGTGAGGCGGTACCTCCTGCTTATCGTCCTTATTTGAGAAGACTAGAAAATCTAACCACTTGCAAATGTAGTTAGAAAGGTAGCACTTTCTCCTCAGTTATTTAAAGACCCTGAGTGTTGGTCTGGCCAGGGATCGAACCTGCGACCTCCCGCACAGACGTCCAGTGCACTCTTGATTGATCCAACTGGTCTAATTTCTTGTCTATGGAAAAATAGGCAAATCTCCATATAGACATGGACATGTCACTGGTGCCCTATTCAGAAGCTGGATAGTTTCCATCTAAAATGCTTCAGGAAAATGTGGTATAAAGTGGCAAGATAAGATACCCAATACCAGTGCCTGGTATCTTTCATACAAGTTTCACTATTGATATGCAGCTTAGAATTGTCTTGCCATGTGGCATGTATGCCTCCCGTTTGAATCCCACATCAGATATTCTTTGGAGAATTTCTGCTGCTCCCAAAAAGCGATACAAAACCACCTAAAAAACAAACCTCAAAAAGTGACAACTGGAGCCAAAAAGAGAAAGGGGGTGAAAAACATTTTGAGTGTGAGCGTATTTAACATCTGATTAATACAAGACAGTCCAGAAAAAGTTGCCACATCCTCGCCCAGTAGCACTGTGTTCATGTGACAAGACTGGCAAGTCCTGTTCTTCTCTTGCAGGGCCACATTCCTTTTAAGCACCTGGCCCAAGCTTAGCATCGTTGTTGTCATTGTCGTGGTCATACTGTTAACAGTACCTTCCCTCTAACCCCCAATAAATAGCCCTAGTTTTCATTGTCTAGTCAAGAAACTTCAACTACTAATTCTGTTCTATTGCTTTCGTGTAGTTGTTTTAATCAATCTGAAAATGATTTGATTTCTTTGATTTGGTTTCTCTTGTTTTTCAGGCGAAAACGAGCTGGAATCACCCCAATCACGTTTGACCTGCCCCCCGAGAACAAATCACCCAAAAAGTCAAAAGGAAACACAATTACTGTTTATACACCCCCTGGACGGCGCACGGGGGCATCCAATGGTGTTGTTAAAGGCCAGAGTATGCCGAACGGAAACCGAGGTCGCGGAGGATTCCGTGGAAGAAACCGCGGTAGGGGTAGGGGATGGAGGGGAGGACGATTTTAGATGATATATCATTTCGAAGATGATTCACAGTTTTGAACTTCAGAAAGGTTTTTACTCAACTTGCAGGCGAGCAATGTACGACGGTTTAACATTCGCAACTCTTCAGAAGTTGTTTATTTATGCAGGACGTCTCGAAGCTTGTCGAATTTCTTACCAACAAGTCTCACCAGATGAGAGAAGTAACCATAAAGTTTTTTTCGAATTGTATATTTTTGGATTCACAGGGAGATTCTTTGGACTTGGGGAAATACAAGAAATCCCTTAAAAATCATTGAAAATACAACTTTTTAGGTTTTAATACTCATTAAATGGGGGCTAACCCTGTCGGTCCTCTTGGCAGTTTGCTTCACACAGAGTATTTAAAAGTGTACCTAGTTCCCTTCCAGAAGGTTTTTCTCATTTTCATTTGAAGTCAAAATGGCCCCTTAAAAGTGAAGGAATATTGTTAATAAAAAAAGTAAGTTCTTTTTTACTGACCCCCGATTTCTTATTCGAAAATAAAATGGTTGTTTTACTTTAGTTTGCTTCTGTTATATATTTTTTCCGTGCACTCAGAACTGTGAATGGGTATTTTGAAGGTGGGTGGCTGAGGCAGCTTCCAGACATAGGAAATGCATATTCATGTCTTCTTGAGACACTGGGTAATTCTAGACATGGGGTCAACCTGTTAGAAGCATTGTGTCTGTTGCCCTATTAATCAAGCCGTTACTGTTTCGAATGTGCTCTATGGGAATTTGATTAAATCTTTATGGGCGTTCAAATGACACAAAGGAATTTGGCATGACTAAGGGCCACTTCCAATAGTCTGATCCTTGTTCGCTATTTATCAGTATTTAAGGAAGAGATTTGTGAAAAAGAATTTCAAATTTATGACAGTGGTCAGGCTAGGACCAGAGATCAGCACTGACAAAGCGAATATGCATCTAATCACTCCATGACAAAACCGACGTGTCTCACGTCACACAGTTAGCTTGAACATTTATTCCATTAGTTTTGTTAGTGTGCCTTTCCACGGGACATAAAAGCATTCGAGTGTAAAGGAAAGGACGTTTATAAGTATGTGACCCGCAAACGTGATCAGTTGGTTGTCTTTGAAGTGGAAAAGGATGGCATTTTTTCGTTGTGTGGACAAAATGTAGGCTGCTTGTGGCCTCTTGAAATAGCGGAAGGATGTCTCCCACCAAGGACTCCTATATTGCCCCTGTTTTAAGATTGCCTGTACCTCACCAGTCATTTAATCTCGTGCATGTGACTGATTTGAGAGTTGTGGTAGGTTAATTCCACAGGCAACATTCAATAGTTTTCACTAAATGCTACGTCATTGTTGTATGTTGGAAAATCTGAACTACCTTTGGAACTGAGCGTAAACAACCTGGCTGCTGGTGATTATAGTGAAACTAATATAGAAGGAACGACTAGTCGGACATTGAGGTCTAAATCAGTAGGGTATTGTGGCAAGCAAATGAATGACTGCAGGCGGCGTATACTGGTGCAATAGGTATACTATGCAATACTGCACCACTGTGCAATAGCTCTTCATAACCTTTACATTACCAACGTCCAATTCCAGACTGTCACAAACACCACAAAGTCATTGAATATCTAACCACCAGTGTCAATTGCAACATGATTTTTTTTGCACATAGTAGGTCCAGAACTTTGACATCCCACTGGTGGGCTGTGAAGTATATTTTTCCGAAAGAAAAATCTGAAAAATTAATTTACAACTGCTAAAATTGCTTTTCTTTGTTTCCCGCCATAATCTGCGCGCGAAAAATGATTGACATATCATGTCAATCACACGTGGAAGGATTAGCCTTCACGCGCGATCTGCTACCTCAGCACATGCCCGAACGCTGATTGGCTCAGCAAAATTATATAATTGCCTTTTAAGTAGGGGGCAGAGTGATTCAGCATACCTTAAACTGCACGCAAAATCTTCAAGCTCTATTTTCTAGGGGTTTATTTTGACGCCAAAAAACAACTTCTCGGACCTCCTGTCCCGACGGGTTTTAAGTTATCATCGCTTCCAAATTTTCAGTTCTAATAGATGATTTTACTACCCCAATTACAGTGTGAGGAGCACTTTTTCCGCCCAAATTAAGTATGAGATGAGAGTTTTCTCTTTGGTGCGTGATATTTTCTTCAATCCTCATCATATCAAAAATTCCTCACATGGTATTGGAGTACATTCATATGTGACTAAGATGCAACAAGGTGCGGTTATGTTCGCAATAAAGTGAAAGGATAGGAGCTTCTGCAGCAGACTATGTCGTTCGGAGTGAGGCCTCAAAACTAAAAGTCAATAGTAAATACCAAAAAACTAAAACTATTCAAATAATTCAATCTATTAGCTTTAATATAATATGTAGTTTGACCCTATACAAAAAAATAGCAGTGCGACAATGTCATTTTTCCGCGGACACCTCATTTTCCTCTACCGAGACTTGAAAGATTTACAACTAGAAAGCTAAGAAAATGGACAGATGAGTTGAGCAATACTACCACCAACACTTTCAACAAGGCCATTGAAAGCCTCTTCTCTGCCTGTTATGCTTCTTGAAGAAGATAACAAAGGCAAATATGAAACCTATGCATTGGACAGGCTCAGGGATTGCAAAATGTTTCAGATTCCATCCAACGACATTACATGGACAAAGGAGTTTTACCCATTCACTTACAAAACCCTCTATACTAGCAATGAAAGGAGAGAGAAGTACCTCAGGATATAGGTAATTTAGTGGTATCAACTGAGTTCCTCCTTTTCTTTCGCCTTTTCTCTTTCCCTGCCTCTATCTAACCCTATCCTCTTTATGTTCTCTTTCACTACATCCACATATCTCCTCTTTGGTCTTCCTCTAGGCAGTTCGACGCTAACCATATTCAGTATCTGTCCTCTGCACATGTCCAAACCATCTCAGTGTGGCCTCTCTGCTCTGACTTTATCTCCAAAACATCTAACTTGCGCTGACCCTCTGATGTACTCATCCGTTATCCTATCCAGCCTCGTCATTCCTGCAGAGAACCTCGGCATTTTAACCTCTGCCACCTCCAGCACTGCCTTCTGTCTTTGACTCAGTGCCACTGTCTCTAAACCAACCCACATCGCTTGTTTCACCACCGTCTTGTACACCTTCCCCTTCATTCTTGCTGATACCCTCTGATACCCTTTTATCACACATCACACCTGACACTTTTCTCCACCCGTTCCAACCTGCTTGCTCACGTTTCTTTACCTCCTTTCCACACACTCCATTGCTCTGCACTGTTGACCCTAAGTACTCAAAATCCTGCACCTTTTTACGTCGGATTCCTGTAACCTCACCATTCCACTTGAGTCGCTCTTATTCGCACACATGTATTCTGTCTTGCTGTGGCTAACATTCATTCCTCTCCTTTCCAGGGCATACCTCTTATCTCTCTAGATTTTCTTCCAGCTGCTCTCACCACAGATTACAATGTCATCTGCAAACATCATAGTCCATGGAGATTCCTGTCTAACCTTATCTGTCAGCCTGTCCATCACCATAGTGAACAAGAAGGGGCTCAAAGCTGATCCTTCATGTAGTCCCACCTCCACCTTGAACTCCTCTGTTACAAAGACAGCACATCTCACCACTGTCTTACAGCTCTCATGTATGTCCTGCATCTTTTTAACATACTTACCTGCCACCCCAGACTTTCTCATATAATACCACATTTCCTCTCTCGCCACCCTGTCAAACGCTTTGTCAAGGGCTACAAAGACACAACGCAGCTCCGTCTGACCTCTGTACTTCTCCACCAACATCCTTAAAGGAAATACGGCATCTGCAGTACTCTTTCTTGGCATTAGCCCATATTGCTGCTCACAAATGCTCACTTCCCTTAGTCTGTCGTCCAGTACACTTTCCCATAAGTTCACGGAATGGCTCATTAACTTTATTCCTGTGTAGTTGCCACAACTCTACAGGTCTCCCTGTTTACACTAGCAAACCTCTCTTCATTCCTCAGGCCTCCTCTCACTTTCTATGATCTTGTTGAATGGCGTAGTCAAAATGCGGCCCCCCCTAGACACTTTCAAACCTCTGCAGGTATATCATCAGGACCAACTGCCTTTCCACTCATCATCCTCTTAACACCCTCCTCACGTCATCCTTACTAATCTTTGCTATGTCTTGGTCCACAGCGGGACCTCTTCTACCCATCGTTCTCTTTAATTCATTTTCCTCATTCGTCAACTCTTTCCATCATACGTCTAGCACCTGTCAATACATTTCCAGCTCTATCTTTAATCACCTTAACCTCTCAGTGTCCCACTTCTTCTTAGCTAACCTCTTTTTCTGTATATACGCCTACTTTCTCCTTCCACCACCTAGTCTCCTTATCTTCCTTCCAGATTACACACCAAGTTCTCTCCTACCTGTCTCCCTGATCACAGTAGCTGCAGTTACCCAGTCATCTGGAAGCACCTCCTGACCATCCTTTCTCAACACATCGCTGAAAACCACACAATACTCTTCTTTTTTTCAGCTTCCACAACTTTGTTCTCTGCTCTGCCTTTGGCTTCTTTATCTTCCTCACCACCAGAGTCATCCTGCAACCACCATTCTATGCTGTCTGGCTACTCTCTCACCTACCAATACTTTGCAGTCATTGTTCTTCAGGTTACATTATCTACACAAGATTTACTCCACCTGTGTGCTCCTACGTCTGCTCTTATAAGCCGCCCTATATTCCTGCCTCTTAT
>NC_090877.1:34956571-35009071 GCF_036669935.1 Montipora foliosa | reverse complement strand
TTGAGCATGCTGATAAACCTCATTTGTTATGTTCTCATCATTCAAAATGCTGTAAAAGTCTTTTCGTTTTGGGAGTTCTGTTTCATTAAATTTATCAAACGAATTCATATAATCATAAGGATAGACTCCGTTTTTAGCCATCAAATCAAGTTTGTCATCTTGAAACTCTTGTGCTGTGTATTTCAATGATTCTTTTGGCAAGTTGCTAACTAGTTTAACGAGACTTGAAGTCATAAATTGAAAACTGTCAGTGACGGTCAGATGATTGTCAAGCATGAAAGCCATATACTTTTCCATATTATTAGGGATAGCATTAATATTCATTTGACATTCTTCTCCTTTCTTATTTTTGTATTTGACTTTTTTGCGATTTGTCCAATATTTTGCATAATGAAACGACTATCATAACCTCTTAAATTGTGAAAGATGACTGGTATCTTATCAGTCAGTTGGAAATTAAGATTACAAACTTGATGAGCACTACCTCTGTATTTACCTGTGACAAGACGATGATCCGTTACTATATCTTTGGCCTTATATTTTTTGTTACAAATATGACATTCATCAGCTTTCTTGAAAATTTTAACATCTTCTTTTGTCATTTTTAATGGCTTGTCGAATTTGTATGTGACAACATTCTTACAGTATTTAACCTCTTCAAGCATTTCTTCCATAAATTTGTATACAGCATTTTCACCTCTATATAACTGAATAGGTTTTGTGTACTTATCATCGTAACAGCAAACACCTTTATAGCCATATGAACAGTCTGTGTGCCTTTGATATGCTTCTGTATACGATTTGTTATTATCAGGTTGACAACCCAAAAACGTTTTCTGTAATAGCTTCAAAATCAGCATATATCACAAATGGTACAGGCAGTTGTTTATGAAAGTTATTGAAATTTACGGTTGAACCTTTTTCAGGCATTTTAATTGCTTGTGTCCCATTAATTTGAAGGCATGTTTCTTTCTGATTCGTTAAAACTTCTTCAAAACTAAAGCATTGTAGACAATACATACAAAAGTGCTTTGTTTCTTTCTTTATGCTTCATCTGATTATATGTGAACTTGTTTAAGTCTTTTGTAAGTACATAATGTTTATTTTCATTTTCTTTAATCAATAATAAATTCATATTATCTTCATACTTTTCTTTTGATACATAGATAGGGTATGGTTGCTTTTCTTCATAACCAAATACATTGATGTTGATTTTGTTTTGTTTCTCGATTTTATTAAATAGCTTGATTGTTACAGGAAATTCAATTCCAGTGTAGTCCAAATTTCTAATGTATTGTTTGTCAGATTTTTTTATCCTTTGTGGTTATTTATCTTGTTTATTAAGATATCTTATATGACACCACCTGACGCATTCACTATCATTATTTTGAAGGTTTATCAATCCTTTTGCGCTATTTCGTAGCTCATGAGGAAGTTTAATATATGAGGATCCTTTCATTGGTTGATATTTGACAATATTGAGGTACTGGTTGTCAACTGATTGAATTAACCATCCGGAAGCCTCTCATATCCATTGAGCAATCTTGTTTAATATCTGTTGTTTTGATAATTTTAAAGCTAGTTCAATTTGCGTTTTGTTAATATTGTTTGTGTTGTACAGTTAAAATAAGCTGTTTTAATTGTTTTTTCTTCACCTGACTGCTTTTCAAATGTTATAGCTAAAGTTTCAACAAATTTTAGTCCTTTCATTTCATTAAAAAATTTTTCGATATGCATTTCAATTGCTTTTCTTGTGCTTTGAAGTTGAATTAACGGGTCTTTATCGTTTTTAATGCTTATTTCATATGATGCTGTGCAGCCTTTTAAAGCTTTGTTAGTCTGATTTATTTTAGTTCTTGGCAATGGAACAGGCTTTTTAATAACCTCTAAATTCTAATGGTGGTTTTATTATGTTTTCTTCATAATCTTGAACCATTTGTTTTACACTATGATGAAGTGTTGGGATTGGTTTTCTAAACCTAGGTGCAGGTTTTGGTTTGGTAAGTTGTAAAATCATATCTATAAGTTCTGATTTACTAAGATTTTTTCATTATACGCACATATCTCATAATGTTGATAAAATATTTTATCGTTTAATATATTTTTTTTAATTTCCCCAATTCTTCTGTGATTTTGTTTTTTCGTTTTTATAATTATTTAGTTTCAAATTTTCAATAAGTTTGAAGGCTCTTATTTCATTTAAAATTTCTATCAAAACGTTTTCAACATAAAACGTGGTTTTGTTTTCAAAATGATCATCAAGACATAAATTGTTTCCAATATGGTATTTATTTCTGTTATTTTCACCTTGTTTAATTATATTATTTAAAGTGGAAGAATGACCGATCAATCTTTTAAATTTATATGTTTTATTGTATGATTCGTTTGAATTTAACCAATTTTTTACTTTGTCTAATAAAATTTGTTCAGTTGTTTTGATACATCTTGAAATGCCTTTGTAATCGAATAAAAGCAAATCAATTTCAAAATCCGTATCTTTTTGGTAAAATCTTTCAAGTTTTGGAAAGAAAAATAAAAAAAATTATCTTTTTTTTAAAAAGTGACACTAATTTTTCCTGATATTAGTGAAACTTGATATGATGATTTTGGTAAAAATTCTTCCAATTCTTGTTTAATTTCTAATAGTGTTTTTTGAAAATTTTTGTGAATGTTATATTTCTCAATAATTTTTATTTCAAAATTTTTGTAAGTTTTGTTTTTGTTAATATATTTATCAATAATTACGGTTTTTTTGTCGTTCATTTTATTTTTATAAATTTTGTCATTTTATACATTAATATTAGAAAATTATAATTGCCAACGAGCAAGCCGAGCAAAGACACAAAGCTTGCGAGGCGGCCAGCTTAATGCCGCGCGAAGTAGTGCAGCAGGCAGAAAAATTCTCGATTGTGCTGTGAAAAGTGTAATGTAAGGCTATGTAGTGTAATGTAAGGTTCCCTGGAGATTTAGTAGGGAGCAATGAAAGCGCGTGTTTTGATGTGTGATGCATTAACCAAACTTGCATGACGCACGCCACTAATGATGATCTTGAGTTCAGAGGTGAGTGAAAACAATTTTTTTCCCATTTCCCTGACCATTGTCTTGTGTTCTTTAATGAAGAACAAGTGTTCTTTAATGAACGAGCTCAAAACTAAACCGGCGTACATGTTCTTATCGGCCACTGTTGTCAATTTCTGATTTCGGCCGGCGAGTAGAGCTTGTTTGTTTTTCGTTTTGTAACCATTGCGTCGTGAACAATTTAATTTAATTTTCAAAGAAGATATGTTGTCTGCAAAGTAAACAATTAAACAATCAATTTGACTGGTAATTCCTGGCTGTATCTTGCAAAATAAAAACTCTAAGTGAAACAATTTTCATGTGCGAGAGAGTTTGATTCCCTGTTACATGTTCCACACTGAAAGTCTGTAAACGCTTTGGCGATTTTTTCACATGGCACTGGTTTTATTCAACTTAATTATTGTGTATTCCTTTTAAAATTACAGCCATTGAAAAATTACAGCAGTACTTGGCATATTATTGCAAAACACCTTGACATCTACATTGCTTTTGGAGATACAAAGGGTGCAATTTCTATTATTGTATTATTGCTATTTGGGGGAGTCAGGATGGCTCAGTGGTTATCAAACGTGCCTTCCACCTCTGCGACCTGGGTTCACCTCTCGGCCCCGAGATCATATGTGGACTGAGTTTCAGTCGATCTTAACCTGACTGTGAGGGTTTTTCTCCGGGACCTCCTGTTTTCCTCTCTCAGCAAAATCGACTCACAGCCTATTCCATCAGGCTGTGGTGCTGTGCTCCGAGGTCATGCATGGGTTATGTTCAGGGGCCGAGCGCCTAGCCAGTAGCACAGCTCCTTTGGTCTGATCTTGTTGAGCCGCATCCGTAGCAATTCAGTCTCCAACTGGGAGTAAGGGCGTTTAGCAGGTTACGTATTATTATTATTATTATTATTATTATTATTAGAAGTTGAGTTGCAGCACTTTCGAAAAAAAAAAATTACAACTACTGCCGGGTTTTTTGTAACTCTGATACAAATCTGTAAAGTATGTATTATATTGACTGTTTTGTTGGCACTTAGCGATAGCTATTACTAGTTCTTTAAAGTTTTTTTAAAGTGTCTTAGAAATATATAGCAAATAATAATTAAAATGGAAACAATTAAAGTTGAAAATCATGAATTCAAAATTCATCCAAAATATGATCTTTATGCTGCATGTAAATGTGGTAATATAATTTTCTTGAGTAAAAAAGTAATTATGAATGGTTGTAAAGGTAAAAATGGTTATTTACAATGCACAGTTAAAAAAAGATAAAGTCATTGATCATATAAATAATATTAAAACTGACAATCGTTTGGATAATTTACAATTGATTACCCAAAAAGAAAATAATCTCAAATTTGCAAAAAACAGAAATTACGATTTTGTAAAAAATAATCACAAAAACAGAACATTTGTTAAAACAACAAATATGAATACTAATGAAGTATTACATTGTAACAGTTTGTACGCGGTTAACAAAAATTTGAATATTAATCCTGGTTTAGTCAAAATGGTTTGTAAAGGGTTAAATAATGCTAAAACAGCTTTTTCTAAAAAAGATAATCAAAGTTATATATTTGAATATATTAATAAAGATGATATGCCCGATAATTTTTTAAATTCTGATTGGTTTGGTTAAAAAGAAAACTAGATTTTTAACTGATGAAGAAAAGTTATTTACATGCGTTTTACATGCAGTTGTGGAAAAATGTATATAAATTGTACCAAAAAGTGGTTTAATTATAGCAGCATATGCTGTAATAAAAAGTTATTACAACATATGTTACACAATAGTTTTTTACTGTAGGAAACATACAACTTTTTTGAAAGACGTGTTTCGGCATGCTTATGCCATCATCAGTTTAATGAGTTCCTGAGTGTGAACAGTTATAAAGTCTACGGGTAGATAAGAAAATTATTACAACATGACGTAATACAAAAGCGGGTACTAATTACAGCGTGACACCAAACATCAAGGTGTAAACTGAAACGTGAGAAAAGTGTTGTAATGCTGCAATTGTTTGTTAAGTTCCGGTTTGATCTTATTTATATAAAAAGCTTCTTTGAGTTTTAAATCAATTGAGTTGCTGGCAGAATCCAGAATACTAAAGCACAAAGGGGAGTATTTGTTCTTACATAAAGGAGATGTGTTGAGATGCTTAAAAATATGCGAATTTTTATCGCTTTCCGTGTGTTCCTTTATCGTGGTAGAAAAGGGCCGACTAGTTTCGCCAATATAATGGGAATTACAACCCGCACAAGAAAATTGGTAAACTACCATGGATTTTAGAGCAACAGGAGTACGATCTTTAACACTAAACATGTTTTTAATTTTGAATTAAGTGAAAAAAGCGCTTAGTAATACTTCTGTATTACGTCATGTTGTAATAATTTTCTTATCTACCCGTAGACTTTATAACTGTTCACACTTAGGAACTCATTAAACTGATGATGGCATAAGCATGCCGAAACATTTCTTTCAAAAAAGTTGTCTGTTTCCTACAGAAATTATCATACTTCCTACTATTGCGACCTTATGGAAATACTTTTTTTACTTACAAAATTATTTGAGCTCTTTCGAACGAATCAAAAGGACATTTAACTTCTAATGTAATAATATTTTTATCATAATCGTATCGTATTGTATGTTTTTTTATTTGGTACTTCACCTTTTGGATATCTATGAAATACAAAATCAATTCCACAAAGACTCACGATTAATTCATATTCATCACCATCAATCAATTTCTTGTCAATCAGTTGTTCATTAATACTGAATTTATCAAACTTTCGTTATTTTTTTAAATTCTTCTTTTTCATCAAAATCACTGTATCACTTTCACTATCACTTTCTAAATCACTGCTTGATGATAATGATAATACTTCGATTTTGAATCTGAATTTGTCATATATTTGTATTTGCCTGGATTATAACCTGCTTTAGGTCTTGGTAATTTACCAATAGCTTTATGTTTATCAAATCCTTTACCAAACACTGGCTTATGGGTATCTTTGTAATACCAAACATTATCAGGCATTAACACTATTTCAACTTCTTCCTGTTTTTTCGATCGTGGGTTGTCTCTTCAAGCAAATCTGTAGTCTTTCGGCATACCTGTCCAAAATGTTTTGGAAAAAATGCCATGGCAAGTTCCAAAAGCACTTTTCAGGATATCACCTGACTAATATCAGTCAAAAACGTATTTCGTACTGGGAATTATTTTTGATGTCACGCCTGTTATTTTTTCAGCAGTACCAATCGGCATCCATTATTCCTTTGCCGACCCTCTCAGGTCGGCTAATTAGTTTCCCTATTTTTTAACAAATCGAGTCTTTTTCATACCACATTCTGCACAAGTTTGTAGCCAGATGGTTCAACGCATTCAGTTTGTTTTCTCTGTTTTCTGAAATAGTTGATTATAAAACGATTGTTTACACTTTTGTTTCCCATGTCGAATTTAGCATTATGTATGGTTTCTAATATGCCTTTTCCTCTTTGTCGTTCAATCAAATAACATAAATCCCAGTAGCCACATAAAACAACTTCTCTCTTGTATTTCATCGCAGGAAAACAGCAATGGTTTACCACTTTTATTAAGGTAATTAGCTACTTCCAACGGCTTTTTAAGGCCGAAAGAATCAAAGTATTCTGTATATTTTGGGTCAATATTCCTATATGTAACCCAATGTGTTCCTCTACTGATTTTTGTATCCAAATTAATGATGCCAACTTCTTTTTTCATGATTTTTTGAGGCAGGTTATCTGTCGAATAAATCCCTCTGAAATGTTTTATTCCAAGCTTTCTAACCCAATCGATCAAATCAAAGTTGCTGAGCGCTTTGTTTATGAATTTTATACCCATGTTCCTTTTTGGGCTATAATCAGCCCATGATTTTTATGTTGGAGGAGGTGGCATATGTGGATAATACATATTATCACCGCCTCTAAATGGTATTGTTGGTAACTTTTTGGTACATAGATTGGAATAGATTTTCTAAGCCTTGATTTATCAACATGAAGACTTTTCCAATTGATACTATATTTTTGATCTGTGATCTCGATATTTTTATGTACGATGCTGTTTTATTTTTCATTGCTTTTTGTATTCTTTTCATCTGAGTTTTGGTGAGCATTAATTGATGAGGGCCTGATAGTTGATTTGAACTCAATCGAAGTGTCAATGGTGATTTGTCATTTATTGCTTTTGCTAATTTGCTTTTTGTCCTTCAGACAATTAAACTCCCTGTGCATGAATAAACAGTCATAACTATAGCAGTCATAATTATAGCTTACGTAAAACATATTAAATACACTTTATCTAAACAACAATTTACCATCTTTTTGAAAAAACTCGACTTCTTGTCCACTACGGGTTAAGGCATATATGGAATCAGCCATTGCTGTTGTTCCAGAAAGTTCATATCTAAACACTAGTTTTACTGTTGCGTCTTTCATATCTGCTTTTTGTTTCGTTAAATCGAAATATATGAATGGGATCAGTGTTTAAAAGTTTGTTCTTGTCAAATGCGTTCCTTCACCAAATTCACTGTTTTAGTGAGTAAATTTTAGTACATGTATACTCGTGTTAAATCTTCTGTAGGATTAAAATGGAAATCAGGGTATTCGATGCCATTTCCGACTCCAAGATGACATTCAGTCATTGTTCTTGGATTTGTCTATACAGAAAAGGTGTCATACAAAAATGGATTAGCTGCTTGATTGTCCAAATTAGCATCATCTATTATGAAAACAAAAACTTGACGAGGTTTTGATTCACCAGAAGATATTGTAAAATGTCCTGATCTTTGCCGTGTAGACTTGCGTCTTGCAATATTTTCTCTCAAATAAGTCCATTTATGTGGTTTAAGATATTGTTCCATGTACAAAGATTGACCTACAGAATTGAAGACAATCCTGGATACAAATAACTGCATTTTCATGATCATAACCCTACAGCAGC
Organism: Montipora foliosa; assembly: GCF_036669935.1. Taxonomy (NCBI): domain Eukaryota; kingdom Metazoa; phylum Cnidaria; class Anthozoa; order Scleractinia; family Acroporidae; genus Montipora; species Montipora foliosa. The sequence goes on along the minus strand of NC_090877.1, from coordinate 35,001,048 downwards.
TTGCCAAAGAAGGTTATTGTCAGATTCAATCATCAATTTTATTTCAATTCTTGTGGAAGGCAATAATTCGTTTTCCAATGCTTCGAAAAATGAATACCTGTTTAAGAGTAGCTCAAAATCAACAACAGATGACGCACCGAGAATTTTCTTTCCTTCCGAGAAGCCTGCATTGTAATTTTCTTGAGCTGCTCTTGGCTCAGCATGAGCACTTGTATCTTTAAAAACGAATTCGTTTGTTGCTGTGCATGCTTTGCAACCCTGAAGACGCCAAGTTTCAATTCTGCGGTGATCTGGATAACATCATCTCTTCAGTCCTAAAACCAGACAAGTTCATCTTACTGGGTGACTGGGCTCCAACTTTTCAACTTGGGAAGAGGTCTTGAGGAAGCATGGCATAGACAGGTGCAAGTGGAACAGCACATTACTCTTGGAATTGTGTTCATCGCAACATCTTCTCGTTACCAACAGTGTCTTCTGCCTTCCATAATACATCTTGTTTACCCCCCAAAATGTTGCATAATCATTGTTTTTAATTACGTCCCAAGAGAATTCGAAAACAATGCTTATGTAAAATGTTGGGGGGTAAACAAGGTGTATTATGGGATTTGAGAAAGCATGTGCTTGACTGTCAGAAAGGTCAAAATGACGTCAAAGTGACAAAGACTATGTGGTGCTTTCTGCCAAATCTGTGATACAAGCTCTGGCTGATCAACTTGCCAATCAGCTGAAAGATCTTCCTAGCCATGTTAATGTTGAGGACGAGCGGTCAAAACTCCATGATACAACTTATGGAGCAGCCTCAGAAATGCTTGGACCTTTCACACGTAACATCAGGTGGAGCACCTTAACAGTGTTCGTATCTGTCCTTCAGCCACCAAATGCAATGATGCTACACTTGGACATCTCACACATGAACCAGTCAACATGCGTTTTCCTGAGCCACTGGCCAACGATGAAGCCATTGCTGCCTTCGTTCAGATGACTCATGATACATCTGTGGTCCCTGAGGCCCAATGCTAACAGTTAAACTGACTTGCCTGCTTCAAAACAACTTGATCTCAGGCAAACGTCCCCAAGAGCTGGAAGAAGCATCAGTAATCCAGCTATACAAGCATAATGGAAACCATGTCGACTGCAATAATTGAAGGGGAATTTCCCTTCTTTCCATTGCTCCAAAGATCTTGGCTGAAGTCTTCGTAAGCCGACTGACACAACACCTTGAAAATACTCTCTACTACCCAAGAGACAAAGCTAGCTTTGGAAAGACTAAAGCACCATCATCTTAACTTTCGCTGCTTGTCACTTGCGGGAAAAATGTCGGGAGGAAGTGTTGATCTGTACACAACCTTCATTGATCGGACAAAAGTATTTGAGATGGTGAACTGTGAAGGCCTGTGGAAGATCGTCACAAAGTTTAGATGTGCAAGTCTGTTCATCAACATTGTGCGAGAATCTCACGATGGCATGCCATCTCTTTTCCTGTGACAAACGGAGTTAAGCAGGGCTGTGTTGTTGCTTCGATACCCTTCAGCGTGGTATTTGTCACAAAGCTGACTGATGCTACAATGACATGGGAGGCATTCTACAATACTCTATTGATGGTCAGCAAATCTCAAGCTTTGTCACTTAAAAGTCAAAGCGAGGGGGGAAGAAACAACAATTGTCGACTTGCTTTTTGACATTGTGTTGAACACATCCAGTCAAGTTGACATTGTTAACATCTCGAAAAGAGCGTGTTCTGACTTCGGCTTGACAATCAATGTATTGTTCCAGCTTCATGCGTTTAACCTGAAACCACTGTTGCAGGGTGTTACCTAAATACCATCGACAAATTTGAATATCTTGGCAGCACTCTCTCGAGATTTGCAGATATTTGATGTGGACGTTTCTCAGAATCGTCCGTGCCAGTTTAGCCTCGATTACCAGCCGCTGTGTCTGGAAATGAACCAGCGTTCACTTCCGAAATCTTGGCTGGATGCGTGAGGTAAGCCATTGTTAATCTCCGCCAATCAGAAAGTCGCCTATACAAATGTCGACCATGCATAAATTATATTTTTGGTTCATATCTGTGGCTGCAAAGGTATTCTTTGACCCGCCCTGTTCAAGCTTTACAGTGCTTTCAAGGTGGGAAACAAGCAAGATTTAGACAACGGACAGTGTTCGAGAAGCTGTTCGCTGGAGAATAATAGTGCTGTGTTGTTTTCTACCACCTGAGTTTGGAAACTTCACTAATTTTCTTCTCAGGGAGGATGCCTGAACTCGAGTGAGCGGCGGAAACCGATCCTAGTGCCAGTTCTGCTTTCAGAAGACTCACGAGACACTGTCTGGAAATGCAAAGGACTAACCATCAGCACAAATATCGAAGTTTACCATACTGTGTTTTACTCTCATCCCTTCTTGTATGCTCAACAAGCGACATTTTATCTGTCAGAATTGCACCAAGTAATGGTGGACCGTTAAATGAAAAAAAAATCCTGTCAGTTTTTCTCTGAAATTATTGCATAAAATTTCTCATTTTGGGCATTAAGCACAAAAACTTTCAAAATGTGAAGAAAAACGAGAAATGACTTTTGAACGTAGTAGCACGTTAAGGGCGGCACATTAAAGCAACTAAGCCACGGACAGCCAGTGGCTTAGCTGGTTGAGCATCATGCTTTCATGCAGGAGATCACGGGTTCAAACCCTGGTCGCACCAACGCTCAGGGCCTTAAAAATAACCGAGCAGAAACTGCTGCCTTTGTAATCTCATCTGCACATGGTTAGTATTTCAAGTCTTCCTGAATAAGGACCATAAACTCTAAGCTCCATCTCACAACCCTTCCTGTTATCAGCACTGTGGGACGATAATGAACCCACACACTGTTCGTGAAGAGTAGGTGTTGTGGTCTGTCCTTCTTTAACATTCATGTGTAGTTGGGTGGGTGAGAACAAATATGGACTGATAGCGGCTGCCAGAGGTGCCTCTATAGGCTGATGTCCGATCTTACCCCAATTTTATTGCCCCATACAGAGCAATAGTCTTATGACTTCCCAGGCCCCTAGGCAGGTTTTTTTTTTGCGAGAGAGTGAGGTCCAATGAGGAGACGGACCAAACGAGCGCCAGAGGCGCGAGCCTCTATTGGGTTCCCGGGGGCACGCTCCCCTGGTAAATTTTAACAAATTAGGTTGTCTGAGGCAGCATGTCGTGCATTTTGAAGGCAGTATGATATGAAAACGGCCAGCCAATTGATTTTTTTTGGCGCAAAGACTACTTTACGTATGTATTTTACAGTTTTCGAGAATAATGTCACTATTTAAAAGGAACAACAATTTATTTTATTTTATTTTTATTATTATTATAAACAATAACTACATTACCTTTACAATACGTACAAATAATACTTACAATACAATAGAATACAAACAAAAATATTAAAAAATATACGGTTACATTCACTACTAAGACTTGCGAAAAAGTTGCGTTATTTCCTACAAAAGTACAAAAAAAAAGTAATATACAGCTGCTCTAAGTTACAAGCTTCTTGTCAACTAAAGGTTTCCATTTATTGTAGTAGCGCTCATTTGAATTAGTCCTTGTTGATATTTGTTTTTCAATCTCGGCCTTGCTTATCACTATTGTTAAGTAAGTACAAAAACACAAAGGTTCTTTATTAATGTTACAACAGTGTATATAATATTTCGCAATTAGTAAGAGGTGATTTGTTAACTTACAAAGGCTGTCGTTATCTATGATACCATATAAGATTTTCAGGGTTGATAATTCTAGTTTTATTGCCGTTTCCCAGAACTCTGATACTACCGGAAATGAAACAAGTATATGCTTTACTACCGGACATGAAACAAGCATATGCTTTAGATCTTGTTTTGTTTTTAAGCATAAATAACAAAGATCACTGCTGGCGAGTTTAGCTTTAAAGAACTTGCTTTGAGTAAAAACTATATTATGTAAAGTTTTGTACTGGAACATAGTTAGCTTCATTTCTATAGTGATGGAGAAGGCTAAGTTAAAGTATTTGCTTATTTGGTCCGGTGCAATAGGAACGTGACATGAGTTACAGCATTACCAAACACTAATTGCATTAAATTACATGTTTTCTAGCATGACAAAGAAGTAATAATAATAGAAAAAATAAATGAATAAAATACGACTTCTAGCACGTCATAAAACCCTTTTTCCTTTAGGGTTACATCTATAACTATAGTTTTAAAATAGAGGAATCAATATTTAAAGATTCAAGGTTAAGGGTTTAGGAAACTCGCTCCAGCGGGGACAGGAATGGCTTCCATTTCTTTGAATTTCTTGTTGTTTTGTTTTCCAATTGGTGCGTCTGTTTCAGGGAAAGCAAGAAGTTGTTTTGTGTTGGGTATCGTTCTTTCAAACGGCAAATCCAGATGTAGCGCTTAGTCATTAGGCAAGAAAAATCAATTTGGAGTTTAAATGTGAAACGATTACTTTGCATGTGGACCAATAGTGTCTGGTAGTAACAAAGGATCCACGGTTTGGTCTCCAAAAGAAGATTGGTAGACATTCTCTATTCTCTTTGTTTGCCCCCCCCCCCCCACATTTCGCATAAACCATTGATTTCAAATGCTCTTGCAATAAGGCGTTGTTTTGTTGTGGGTTCTTCAAACATATGCTTCACGAAACTTTTATGAATGGCTTTGGTTGTTAACACTTTCAAGTTCTCCCGTGGTTGTGTAAGATGCTCTTGCTGTACACCTGTTCGTTTTATTGCTTTTTTATATTCTTGCGGAGTAGCGTTTATTAGTCCATAATAGGTCAAAACATTTGTTTGCAACTGATATCGGAATTTAAATTCTTCATAGGTGAGGAAATCTAGATTCTGGTCGAGAAGGTATTTTAAGGTGTAAACTCCTTTATCAAACCAAGTACGGAAAAAAATCGTCTTGTTATCAACTTTGATATCTTGGTTGTTCCATATAATCGTTTTCTTTGTCCATGACATCTTATTATTCTCCTTCTCGAGTGGTAGCTCTTTGATGTTAAGATCCTTGCTGTTACATTTACAGGTTGAGGGAAGGTTAAGCCTCCCAATTGTGATGTGGCTTCATTGGGAATAACCGTCCATGCTGAATTCTCGCTCAGGTGAAATGGCTTTATCCAAATGGACTTTAAGGCTTTGTTTATTAACGTAAAATGGATCATACTGTTAGATAGTCATGGCATGTGCATAAGGGCTAGTGAAGAGAGCCTCTCTTTTGTTGTGCCATCTCTTTTTAAAAGTGTGTAGCCGTCTTAGAGTACTTGCAGTTCCTTCGCATTCGTAAATAGTGGTTGCGATCGTACAGCACATCTTCTTGCTCTCTTCGGCTCATTTTCTCTGTACTAAGCACAACTGCCAAACAATTGTTTCGTGCAGCGTGTAACATGCAACGAGCGCGAGAAGCGATTTCTTTCGAGACGTCATCTCTGGACATGGCCGAAAGAAACATTTAAATTGATTAACATTCTAGTCATCTATTGACCAAATTGTTAAAATGTCCGTCGCTGGCTGCCAATCAAACATGGAAATATTTTTCTTACTTATTTTTTTCATTTTTACCACCCTGACAAACAGTGAATCAAAAGCACTATATTATGTATAGTTTTTATCTATTCACATTTCTTAAATCGTTGGTCAATAAAAAAGTGGACCTCTGCAGCCTCTTGGGGGGGAGGGGGGGGGGGGTGCGGGCGCACCCGTTGCACCCCCCTTCCCTGCAGAACTATTTCCTCCCAACAAGCAAGCAGCATCTCGAGAAAGTGAACAGAGTCTGGTAGATTCTGACCTTCCGTACGTGAAGACAACTGCAACAAAAACTGTCGCTGGGACAACCATAACAACTACTTACAACGTTTATTACAATTCCATCTTCAACTCACTTTATTGCCCCCTTCCCCAAATAGAGGGATGTTTCCCCAAACTGCAAACCGTTCTTCACGTGCAAGCGGGATCTTCTTTTACTAAAGTGAACAGAAACTGGTGGAACAACAGACTAGCCCTCAACATGAGGCTCAAAACAGCACTTACTACAGCTAGAACTCATACCACTACATCGACTACAAACAGCAAAATTTAACTGAAACTACAATAACAATCACGAAAAACCTGCATTCTCTATTTTCACATTGCCCATAATACACTTTGTTTGCCCCTTAAATTTTTCATAAACCATTGTTTTCAAATGCTCTTGCATAGGACACTGCATATTCCCAAGAGCATTTGAAAGCAATGGTTTATGGGGGCAAACAAAGTGTATTATGTGCAATGAGAAAATAGAGAATGTCTACCAATCTTCTTTTGGAGACCAAACCGTGGATCCTTTGTTACTACCAGACATGATTGGTCCACATGCAAAGTAATCGTTTCACATTTTAAACTCCAAATTGATTTTTCTTGCCTAATGACTAAGCTCTACATCTGGATTTGCCGTTTGAAAGAACGATACCCAACACAAAACAACTTCTTGCTTTCCCTGAAACAGACGCACCAATTGGAAAACAAAACAACAAGAAATTCAAAGAAATGGAAGCCATTTCTGTCCACGCTGGAGCGAGTCTCCTAAACCCTTAACCTTGAATCTTTAAATATTGATTCCTCTATTTTAAAACTATAGTTATAAATGTAACCCCAAAGGAAAAAAGGTTTTATGACGTGCTAGAAGTCGTATTTTATTCATTTATTTTTTCTATTATTATTACTTCTTTGTCATGCTAGAAAACATGTAATTTAATGCAATTAGTGCTTGGTAATGCTGTAACTCATGTCACGTTCGTATTGCAATACTTATTGTACTGTTTACGGTAGTTTACAGTGTTTTATGTTGTAACTGTGCGTATTTAAAAAATAAATTATTTACAACAAAAAAAACCTTGACGAGCAATCACACTCTCAAATAAAAACAACTAGAACACCCGATCGCGGGTCATTAGCACATACTTGGCATCATAAACTTCACATTCCTTTAACAGTGAAGATTCCAATGAATTGGAGATGTTAAATGCTTGCCACACAGCTTGGCCTTAGGAAAAAAGAGTTCATTTAAGCTTTCATTGTTATTTCATGGTGGTCTGTAAGAGAGAACTTGTCTAAGTAGTTCAAAAGGTGTATAGCCATATCGGCTTGTTAGATCTGCCTAGTAAAAACCAATTGGTTAGTGACTTATGCCACAAATAGTGCTATCCACCTTTCACGCGACTGAATCCTGGAGAGTTGTAGGGTAATGATATGAAGGGGTGAAAGAGCTTTTGATAATCAAGACAGATGGAGGCATCTCATGACAGAGACATTCCAGATCTGACGTTGATTGGCTGCTAACCAATGATATGCATAAGTAGGCACGTTTACAAAAACAACAACCAGCACACAGTGTCGGAAAACTTCAAATCTTACTTTGTAAAAGAGTCTTCCTCATGGCATGTTCATCCCATGGTATGCAATGGTCCAATACCAATCATCACTATCTTTGGACCAGGTTGATCAGAATGGCCTTTTACCGCTTGCATCCTTTCTTTGTAGTTGTGCATTACTGGAACTGACTTTTGGGCAACTGGATATTTGTGTTTTGTAACCCGACCGACTTCAATGGAAGCACCAAGGTGTTGCAAAGCATTGGCTTTCACCAACGAGACAAATCCAGGTGCAGGGTCAACACGAATGACTGCGTTGGGACCATCCAAGGGGGGTGTACGTCCACGTCCAGACAGGTAAAGGCATCACAAAGAGCGTCTCTCTTTTCATCAAGCAAGATGCAGTGTAGGAGGTTGCAAATTCTCTCAGAAGCAGGATAAAGTGGAGGCAGCGCTTGATAATGTCAGCTGGAAATGACACACAAACTACGTCAGGTGGATTTTCTGAGGATTGATTGCTGAGGGTGCGTGTGAGTTGTAAAGTGAGGCACAGGTGTGACAGGAATCTGACGCGCGTTATAGCAGTACTCACATCTAAGGCAAAGAAGTGGCGCTGTCCCACCATTTGAAGTTGGTGGTTGGAAGGGTGCTCTAGTTTAATGTGGAAAGCGATAAGTAATCCATCAATTACAGGGCGTGGTACCACGATCATTTTAATGGGGGGCAAGAGTGGTTGTTGATGATAGACGACTAGCAGGCCATCTTTAGAAATACAAGGAAAGGTTACGTTTTTTTTTATACAAACGTTGGCCGTGTAGCACTTATATTTTAAACGGAGTTAACTGAATGGAGTGTAATGTGAAGTGCGTGCACTTCACATTACACTCTATTCAGTTAACTCCATCTTTAGAAATAGACGTTAAATCAGATAGTACTTGACATCTTTGATGATGGTTAGTTTCTTAGATGGACGGGTGCCTTGTTTCAGACTTGCACAGACGCACGTCACTTGGGCCTGCTGATAAAGGGAAGGCGCTTGCTATGGTTTGAGATATCTTGGACAGACATACTGCGCACTATGGGAGTCAGTAGCGTTTCATCTAGCGAAGTCAGAAGGTAAATTGGAATTCCCTGCAAAATGTTGGAGACTCACTTGGTATCTGCTGACAGTGGTAAGGAGGGAAGTACACTGGACACTTGGATTGGCCCTTTACCCTCGTGCTCTTTATATGATCAGGCAATAATATTATATTACGCTTGCTCTCCCAAGCCTGATTCCTTAGCTACTGTTTGATGCATTAAAGGGTGTTAAGCTTCATCTGGTATGTTTGTCGCAGTAGCTCTCCAACAATAAATATTGTCAGAAGCAGGATAGTCACAAAGTCTTCAATTTGATTAAATGTTTTTGGGAAAAGAGGAAGACCGACGTATTCGCCAACAATGTCGGAAACGTTATCTCAGGAGCCATAAGAAATATCAGGCCCCTTGCAAGGAGCAAGTAACACTGGTAATCAACAAAGTGGAACGATGGCTACCGTGGCAGCAACTCTGAATATTCCTCCTCCAGCACCGTTTAATCCAAAAGGGATGATTGGAACAACTGCATTTCACTGTACCAGTTATTTGAAGCAGTCAAGGGACATGATGGGCTATCTGACAAGGTGTCAAGACACTTATTTACAGATGAAAGAACTTTCACTAACATCAGGCAAAACTTTAAAGGAACATTTCAAGGGCAAAGCAGCACTAGTTTTTGAGCGAACGCAGTTCGTAAGACGTCTGCAACAAGAAAAAGAAGGGGTTATGCCATTTATAGAAGAACTCCAGAAAAGGGCAGACGAGTGTTCTTTTGAGGATTAACGGGATCAAATGGTCCACACTCAAATCGTTGCTGGACTGAGTGATTCGCAGCTTAGGCGTAGATTGCTGGCTAACGACAGCTTGACCTTATATAAAGTTATTGCAGCACCAAAATCCATCAAAATCACAAAACGACAGGACCGAAAGGAGAATGCATTTGTTGTAACCAAAACGTCTGAGCCACGCTCATACATCGTTGAGACGGACAACAATGCCGAACTAAGACTGAAATCGAAGACACCTGATTTCAAAGTCAGAAGATGTAGGCCAACCAACCAAAGAGCCTTATGTATTTAACTTCCAGTAGCGGATCCTGTTGAACAAGTACCAGCAGCCGTAGTCCAAGCTACTTCTACTACTTCCCGCTCTGAGAAAAAAGTTAACCCTCCTAAAAGATTAGGTTTTACTTGGACTAATTTTGGAACTCTATAGAGACGCTTTGCTCTATATTTGGAGATATTTAATCAATCGAAGAACTATGTATAATAGACTTTTCGTATTTACTTAAGTCTAGAAAGGGGGATGTCAGATTAGCCATTTAACCTCGTGATCTCTATGTCACCAGGCAGTAATATTATATTACACTTGCTCTCCCAAGCCTGTTTCCGATAGCTACCCTAGCGAGGCATGCCCACTGCTGATCTACGCATACACTCTGATGCTGCCAAACGTGGTGAAAACGCAACAGTACGTCATGAAAGCTTTTGGAGAGGGGTATCTGATAAAAGCCACGAGTGAGATCTGACTTAATTATGTACTTCTCATTGAGCAATGGTGCAGAGGGTTAAGTCAATGTCTGCCATCAACGAAGGTTGCAGTTTGCTGTACCGACCAACATCGGCAAAGCTAGTAATGAAACAGAATCCGACAGAAGGCTTTTTGATTAGAAAAGAAGGATTGAGGTATTCTACATTGGTTCCAACATCCTTGGGGCGACAGAGAACTTTGCATCGCTCCAGCCCGTCAAATTTCTCTTATCACTCAACTACCTTGTTGTGGGAGTACTGAGGAACGTAGCCTAAGCATTGCAGTGGTTGCACACGACCCATGTTGAGAGTGGCTTCGACAGGGCCAGCATCACTTTTGTAACCTACAGTAGCGGCATTAAAGATGTCGTCATAAGCCTGGAACATTTGACGAAACTGGATGCACTTAGTTTTATCGAGGTCATCTGTGACGGCATTGGAAAAGAAACTGCACTGGTGAATTTGGCCTCTCCTGTGGCAGACGGGCAGAGGTGGATGGGACACTGCTGGGACAGATGTGGAGTCGACTGCCGTGGTGAGATGTACTCGACAGAGGTGTCGTGGCGGCAGATGGTTCGCATTTCCTTGGTATTGTTGACAATACGCATCCAATTTACCAATAAGTTGTCCCTCGGTATAGAACATAGGGCGCTGGTACAAGTCCTTATGGCGTTCGTGTACTTCACGTTTAAAATTGTTGAAGTCCAGAAAGTGTCCTCCAGTTGACTGAAATCCATAATGGAGTCGAAATGCTCGCTAGATGGAAGAATTTATTGAGGAGGAATTTTTGACGATGGTGTTATGGGAAATCACAGAACAGTAATTGGCGATCTGGCCCAACAAATCACTTCGAGGTGAATGTACTTCTGTTGTGCAGTTCTTCAAGAAGCTGAGGGCACAGATTCAGCATGATACTAAAGGTCATGTGGAGAAGTATGGGTTTTCATCAGCCATGTCACACAGTCACCAACAAAGCTTGAAAAAGTACGATCCATTGAGAGAGTGTATTGAAGATTTTGTCTCCAGGCCTCAAACGGAGTTTGGTTAGAGACCACTGTTTAGGTGCTTGCGGATTCATTGTAGTATTTTAACAAAGAGAAGACAAATAAATGGTGTGCACTTACTGTAGATTTCACTTATGTCCAGAAATACACCTAATTAGATGCACGTCGTAGATACGGGTCCTTGTGTAGTGTGACCCTCGGAACAGCTATGAAGGCTGACCCGTGTCGCTTTCTCCTCTTGTAGAATACGGGTAGAAAAACCGTCAATGAACTGGTTTTCTGTTTGTTTGAGACAGGAATACGAATGTTCGCTGCCACCACGCTAGAAATGACGATGAATAACGAACTGTAAGGTTTTAATGGTTTTAATGGTTTAATGGTTTTAATGGTTTTAATTTAACAACTCGGTTACAACAATATGGCTGGCGAGCGACACACGAGGAACAACAACAAACATTATGATACGGGACAGATTTTGTTGACACAGCTTCAGCGTTTTAACTTCTTTATTCTGGCATGGAACTTCAGAAATCTGCCGTTGCCGGCAGCCAACTGTCTCTAGCTCCCTTAAAAACTGGCGTTTATATATGCTCTTGCTTAGCTATGATTGGTCAAAGAGCTTGAAAAATTATACAAACGTGACCCTAACACTCTCAATAACAAAGGCGGAAAAGCTTGTGGTAAATACTTGCGGTAAGTACTTCAGCCTAGCTAAATTCGAGTTAATTAAATTGTTGGATCAACTGATAGCAACGGAAACCGAAGTTTCCGCGGTCCTTTACACTAACCCGGGCGGGCTAACCGCGGGAAAACTAACACTGCAGATAATCACGTTAAGATGACTAACATGGTCGGTATTACAACTTTATAAGAAAGAGCCGCTAAGTCCTCCTGTTTCCAACAACATCGGCGGAAATTCGGCTGTCGCCTAACTAGTGGGAAAGTTACTTAAATAAATTGAGAGGGACGAGGTTGTTTGCGACACTTAATTTGGTTTACACGTTTCATTTTCCTTTCTAAGTTCTTAAGCACCGTGCATTACAACACTCTGCATGCAATAAAACGATCATGAAAATATTGTTTAAAATGTTATAAAATATGCTTCAACAATTATACCCATGCGCGGTTAACAATTAACGCGCGCCAGCAGACCCGCTAGCACTCCTTAAGTTCTCCTGTACACAACAAATTTCTAGTTTCTAAAGAAACTGTGGTGCTGCGTCGGTGTGAAAGTGAAACGGGAAAATTTGGTTTTATCAAACGAGTTGATAAAGGTCGAATTACCACCGTGAAACATTTGTAAATAATTTGACCTTTATCAACTCGTTTCAGTGATAAAACCAGATTCTCCTGAAGAGAAGGTTTATCGGCTATAAACACATTAAATTCTGCAAAGAACTTAAGACAGCTAAAATTGAAATGCCTTGCAAAAATCCAATGTAAAATTAAGGTAGAAAAGCTGTGGTGCTCTTTGCTATTTAAACTGGTTTTGAATCTTTCATGATGCCAGCTCAAAATTGTGAAAATAATCCTCGAAACGGCTTTACTGAAACTTATCAAAAACACACCCTCATTGTTTTTTTTCCGCATGTGAAAGTGCTGTGATTACAGCATTGGCTTTAAAACGGAGCAATTGTTTTTTAAACAACAATATAATGAACACGGTGCCATTGCAGAGCCAACATAACATTTTCCACTTGTGAAGCTGACAATGGATCTGCTCCAGAATTTTTTTAAACTTTGCAGAGAATTTGAGTGCTGATCACTCTCCAGCAATAAAAATGGGGGCCACCGAGTTCATTTGAGATATACGCATTTAAAGACAAAATATAGGGTGTTTTTAGATGGCTGTTTTGGTGCCATGGTAACCTATTACGTCACATTAATGAGTGCATCTTGTTTTAAGCATTTATTGGTTTTTCTATGGTATCATAACATTTCCGTTAACTGAAACTGTTTGGTAGATTCAATCCTTCGAAATAGGACAGTTTCTTGAAAACGTGAAAACTGGTTTGAGCCTCCTTAATTAAACTAACAATGCGATAAAAAATCATGCTGTTTGTTGTAAATTGTGCCTAGCATTTATAAAGACTTAATCATTTTGTCTTCATTGCTTTCACACACCGTGTCATCATTTTCTGTAAAGTCGGTTCCAGGTCTTCAAGTGGAATGATAGGCACCGCTGTGTCAATAACATCATAGCAAACCTCTGAATTACTTTTTTTATGGAAAATCTTTTTAAAATTCCTTGATACTTGTCTTGCTGAAGATTTGTGGCATACAAATAGACTAAAATAGACTTGATCAAAGTACAACGAATCATAAAGCATGTTAAAAGCACGTCATTCCACTGTTTTATAAGTCTAAAAAACGTCGTCAGGCATTGCTTTATTAACTTGTTTAAATGGTGAGTTACATTTATTTCTTGAATATTTTATTAAAGTTAACAAACTTAATTTTTTACATAAAAAACAAGAATGTACAAAATTGGAGTGATCTAGCAAAAGAAAAAGCTAAAGTTTACTAACAGAGTAGAGAAACTTAAACGAAATCAAAAAGTGTGCTAACAAAGAAGGCAAACTTTAAAGAAATGTTTTAAAGAAGAGATGCAATTAATCATAGAGCTTGGGAGGTTTCTCCAGTTATTAAGAATACAAAGCATGTGATGTTTTTTGTCAACAAACTGAAGTAATTATTAACTTACACATAATCATTATCAATTTGATACTTTTGAGATTCAGAGAGAATGAAGGCTACAATAAATTGTTCATCGTATTTAAATCCAGATCTGGAGTATGAAGAAGCTTTTAAAGAAAATATATTACGGGAACTTGATTCATTATAGATACCAGAATAATGATTCTCATATGGGAACTCACTACCAGTGGTATTGTATGAACTATAATCATTGTGCTCGTGTGTGGAGCGAACCCTACAAAATCTTTTGTTTTTTATATTTATTTATTACAACGATAAACTAGGTATTGGAGTAAGGCATGTTAACGGTATCTTTCAAACAAAATAGGACTGCTCCATTAAAGATCAGCAATTCATAGTAATCAAAAGAGGTTTAAAATGGTCAGGAGAGCCCGTATATCAGAGACACGGAAGATGGAAAAGAAGACGAAATTGATGTTCCGTTTAAAAAAATATATAAGTAATTTCCCAAATCTAAAAAGGGTCTTACTTTACTTGGGCGTTATTATTCAGGACTATGTAATCCATGGGATAAACAATTTAAATATCACAGAGAGACTGGTTAAATATTAGAAATACATTAATAACCAATTGGAATCACAAGTTGTGCGAAAAAAACGACTGCTAACTGGACTTTGGTCATCTTCTTTTAAATATTCATCTATTCCTTCAAAATCATTTTCAAAATTTTTCAACGTTTCTTTTTGTTTCTTTTTGTCTTTTTTATACCCTTCTACGATATCTTTAATGATCGTGTCTTTATGACAAACTTTGTTTTAATTTCAGAATACCCCATTACACATTTTATTACTTTTTCAATTCTCCGCCTGGCTCTTTTATATCTTAAGTTTTTTCTTTATTCCATTTTCCAAATTTTTATCTTCATATAAATTTCTGGATACCTCTTCTTCAATTTTCTTACTTTCATGTTAAACTGAATCTGAATCTAAATCAGAATGAAAGTTAAATTTCAATATATATATAAATGAAGTTACATAGATTGCTTTACTTATGTTGAGAGTGTTCTGCGCAAAATTTTAAAGAAAGAGAGTTGTTACTCGAGTTTTGAATTTTGTATTTACTTTTCCAGTTTGAACACAACAAGGTCCAAGTTTGTTTGTCGGTCTTAATCCGAAACTGACAGATGCTGACTATGATGGCAGTGAAATAAGAGTAAGAAACGATGAGCAGATTGAAGAATGGAAAGAGGAATAGAGGAAGAAATAAGAGGAAGGGAAAAGGACGCACAAGGACAAAGAAAAAGAAAGGGATGAAGAGAGGCAAAAGGCAGAGGAAGAGAAAGAATAAGAAGGGCCAGAGCAGAGACTAAGACAAAGAGAAAGAGAAAACGAAGGGAAAGAGGAAAGGGAAGTGAAAGGAGAAGAATAAGCACAAAGGCAAGAAGGAAAAGAGGATGAATAGGAATGACGGAGGAACAGAATGAATATTGAAAAGAGGATAAGAGGAAATAGGGGATTAAGACGAGGAGGCAGAGGTTGAGGTGCTTGCTGTGTTTGCCAGGTGAAAAAAAGGTGTCCAAATATTCTGATTACGACAATGAAGAGATTGGTCAATTATCTTAATAAGCAGTAGGATAGTTGGGATGAGGTGACCATTTTGGGGATTATCTTGTTGCGTTGCATGTTGTTCTACCCTGCGAGCAGACTGAGAGTCTTTTTCGATCATCCTAATAAAATCGGGAGAAGGAAGGAGACTTTGCTAATCGCCTCTACATTTCCTATTGAGCATGCATTAAAAATTCAAAAAAAGGATGGTAATGACTTAATAAAACATTTTTTTAACTTTTTAATCTGAAATATAACATTGTTTTTGCCCGTACAGATGTTCAGTATGAACGTCAACCCTAGGGTGTCAGAAAGTGTATCGTAAGAATTTTTCTTGTTGTGATTTGGTTGCGTGATCCAATCGAATTTGTTGATTGATATAATGTGTAAACGAGAACCTCAGATGTTCCAACTTTCGAACTATTAGCAATAGAAAAGTCAAGATACGGGAAGTTTTTAGAGGAAAAACATTTCATTCATTGAAAAGTTTTATTTTTGAGTGAATAGTGTCGAGAGTGGCGGGTTAAGAGGAGGGACACCACCAATGCAAAAGTGCCATTGATTCAAAAGGTTTGGTTGGCATCCTTTCTACGGGCATGTCTAAGGCTTTTGACTCCTTCCACCCTCCATTGCTGCTGAGCAAGCTAAAAGCTTATGGTTGTTCTGAGTCTTTGTTAACGCTTATATGGTCATGCCTCAGTGACAGAAAATATAGAGAGAAAATAGGGGCAGAAGTGATAAGTGAATGGAAGGGCTGGCTACAGGATTTCCAGAAGGATCGAAGTTTGGACAGTTGTTCTGGAATATTTTTCAAAATGATCTCGCTCACATCTCCACCCTGGACTTGTCACCTTGTCGCGGTGGTGGAACTTGTGTGTCTCAGTGACTCCAAGAGCCATGCTGGTGGGGACTTAGTCCCTCGTGTGTTCAACCGTGCCAGATTGGACGAGGGATAGAGACCTGACAAAGGACAGCCCCTGGTCCTCCAGGTTGGGGGTTGGGCGTTAGGCTAATCGCCTAACTTCGTAAAAAATGAATGATTACAGAAACCTTACACATTAGAGGCAATCTACCGAATCTTGGGGGCCGAGCGGCACACGACATGACGCTCCAGAGTGAAAGCAGCGTGGAAACTCTAGAGCCGAGGACGCCAATAGTGCACCCAAAAGCACAGTTGAGGATAGGAAACTGGAACGTAAGAACCTTGTGAAGACAGCCCCAGCGGCGAAAGCAATGAGGGAAGCTAAGTTGCAGATAATGGGTATAAAAGCAGATGGTGTGGATCGGGGAAGTTCATTCTCAGTACAGGTGAGACAATAGTGTACTCTGGCAGAGACGACGAAGTTCACCAACACGGCGTGGCCATCATGCTAAACAAAGATGCAGCAAAAGCATTGATCAACTGGGCACCTATTGATGAGCGAATAATTCGAACCAGATTCCATTCTAGGTTCGTCAAGTTAACACTGATCCATGTCTATGCCCCCACCAATGACACTGATGAAGAGGTGAAAGGTCAAGGCAGAGCGCCGTAGTCAACCACAGAAATGGTAACGCCTTAACCAGCAATGAGGATAGAAGGAAGCGGTGGAGAGAGCATTTTATGGAGATGCTCAATAGGGAGGATCCACCCTACCCGATCAATGAAAACAGCAGATCTACTGAAGGCAGACCTTGAATTTTACAGAGTGAAAGAGCTTATAGATACGATCTGGAGTCTGGAAAAGGTCCCACTTAAACGGAACAGAGGACTCATTATTACGATACCGAGGAAAGGGAACTTAAGGGAGTGTGAGAACTGGCGGGGAGTGACTCTCCTACCAGTTGTAAGCAAGATATTGGGAAGAATTATAATTGATCGCATTCGCAAAGGGATTGACCACAGGCTCCGTAAGGAACAGGCTGGATTTAGATCTGGTAGAGGGACGACGGAGCAAATTTTCATCTTACGCAATATATTAGAGCAAATGAACTCTATGTCAATTTCGTGGATTTCGAGAAGGCGTTTGACTCAGTGCACAGAAACGGCTAATGGATGAAAATGAACCAGTATGGTATCCCACAGAAGATCATCAACGCGCTTTGCGATGGCTTTGAATGTTCTGTTGTCGAGGAAGATGCAACTTCAGAATGGTTTGAAGTAACGACTGGTGTCAAGCAAGGATGTACAATGTCTGGCTTTCTTTTCCTGCTCATCATAGAATGGGTAATGAGGCATACTGTGAAGGAGGAGGGAACCGGACTGAGGTGGAAATTTACATCAAAACTTGAGGACCTCGACTTCGCTTACGATGTAGCTTTAATTTCCTCAAAAAAAAAAAAAAAAAAAAAAAAATACACGTGCAGTTGAAAACAAGCTGTCTTCCAAGATCTAGTGTTTCTAGTGTTTTGTTAAAGATATCAACATTACGATGTCCAATACAGAAGTAAAGAGCGGATGTGAAATGAGACTGCTTGGATTGACTATTGATGCTAACTCGAATTTCAGCAGTCACATATCAGATATGTGCAAAAGAGCTTCAAGAAAAGTACTGACCAGACTGAAAAACCTGTTACCTACAAGAGCTAAACTTAAAATATACAAAACTGTGATCCTACCTCAACTAACGTATTGCCACATTGTGTGGAACTTCTGTCTGTCGACGGATAGCAGGAGACAGGAAAAGCTACAAGAAAGGGCATTGAAGGCTGTTTTCAATAAGAAAATCAACGCTGCATATGAAGAACTGATTAACATGGCCAAGTTAAACACGCTACAGAGTAAAGCATGATTTATGTCCAGAGTGCATCCGTGTTATTCCAGAAAAATAATATCTCATACAATCTATGGAACTCTGACGTCATAATGCCTAGATACAACACCGTAAAATATGGTAGACATAGTCTAAGATATGCTGGTCCATTTCTTTGGTCAAAACTGACGAACGACATTAAGAACGCTATTTCACTAAGTGCTTTCAAAAGCAAGATTAGGAAATCTAATTTAGAAATTTTCGTGGGAGATGATAATTGTAAGAATTTCCCTCTTGTGTATGGGTTGATCAGAACAATTCATTAGCATTTTCGTCTTATTCTATGCACTGATTTTAGGGTTGAGTAAGGACAGTGTCGTCAGTATTTTTAATGCTTTCGTGTTTTGAGCGTAGGGGGCAGTGTCTTATTTTATTTTATGTATTTATTTTAATCATCATTTTTAGCAATCTATATGGCCAGTATAAGACGTTTATATAGTATTTGGAGTAAATGTTATAGAACTTGTAATTTTGCATTGTATCTTAACAATTTATATTCTAGATAGGTGTCCCCAATTAGTTTACTAGCTTATGTAGACTAGATATACATGACACGTTAATAACGATTATTAATATTATTATTATTATTATTATTAGCAGTATTAAACATGTGGATGCCAGATACCTAAGATTCACTAAGCTAGGCGTAAAGACGTTGCTATCTCAGCGTCAGATCTATAAATAATGCTAAAATCTAGTGTACATAGCGGATAATACTAAAATCTAATGTTCATAATAAAAACTATATAATTATATATCTGCTAAAAGAGTCAGTGTAAAATCTAATGTTCATAGCGGATAATACTGAAATCAAATGCTAATAATAAAAACTATATAACTGCTAAAAGAGTCACACATGAGCTTGAAAATCCTAACACATGATCATGAATGTTCAGATTGTTGTTCAAGACTGAATGATCTTGACATAGCGGGAGATATGGAGAGTACTGGTAATAACTGACTTCTGCATCCTGCAAGCCACTTTACTACTTGCCTCTCCCACAAGATCTCGAAGCGCTTGACTCACGTCCCTTGAATACCCACCCAGGACGTCGATGACTATGTTGTATTGTTTGATACAATACCCTGGATAACGCATTTGTAGTTCCCACTGAAGGAAACCATACTTGCTTGTCTTTTCCGTGCTCTTCTTCTCGCGATTTTCCACCCACGGGCACGTCATCTCGATCAGCAGTACCCTTTTCCTCACCTTGTCCACCACTGTGACGTCTATCCTGTTTGCTGAAACAGTGGTGTGGTCAGCAAACAGGGGGACATCCCAGTATGCTACAGCCTGTTTATTCTCGTACACCGGCTTGGGCTTGATGGGTGAATACCACGGCGAGCTCTTATCAGTAAGGTTCAGAGATCTTAGTACTTCGAAGAAGAGAAAGTTGAGGGCATGGTTGTGTCGCTCGAGATACTTTGTCTGGGCCAATGCGCTGCACCCTGCCAAGATATGTGAGACACTTTCCGGTTCTTTTCCGCACAGCCGACATCTTTCGTCTCCACTAGAACTTGTGCCTGTCTTCCTGTTGTTATATACCTTTGTCGGGCGGAGCTGTTGGTAAAGCTCCTCAATTCCTGCAACTGTGTGTGACAGTACTGCCCTCCACTGGGAAAGCCAGGCAAAGAAGTCCAGGTCTAATTTTTCATTTAGCCATCGACATGCTGTCAGTTTCCCTTGCCATTTCTTTTGTTTTGTTCTCTGTTGATGCTCTTTCACCAGCGCCTTCTTTATCCTCACTCCGATCTTCTTCTTTTCTATGTTTTCGCCTTCTTTTGTTCTGCCTGCTGGGTCAGGCTATCTCAGTACCAGCTCCAAGTCAAGCTCGGAGGCATAGTTCTGCGCACCCTTTATCAACGATCGCCTCCCAGTTCGAACCGCTTTCTCCTCAAACTGCCGTACCAGTTCTATGGTCGAGTCCCTATGTGCATACAGGTTTATCACTGCCTTAATCTTAGTTGCTTTATATTCCGCTTCCACCGACCTACGACCTCTTCCTCCCAATCTCCTAGACAGGTACAACAGCTCTGTCGACCCCAGCGGGTGTTTCGTTCCATTCTCCACCATACATTTTCTACTCTCTCGGTCAAGTCGTTGGAGTTCGGCAATTGGCCAGACTTGTGTCCACATGAAATAAGTATAATAATAATAATAATAATAATAATAATAATAATAATAATAATAATAACAATTATTATTATTATTATTATTATTATTATTATTGGAGTAGTAAGTGTCTGTGAGAAAACGAGATCAAGATTTTATTTTAACAGTGTTGGCTACCCATTTGGAGGGGATTTCCAACTGTCTGCATTGGAGAGAAGTATGTTAACACTCCCTCTACTCGTTCCTGCCCTTTGGCCCTCTGCAACTTGAAACTAGGTTTTTAGCCAAACTTAGGAAACACATTCAACGGGAAACGGAGCCAAGAAAAAGGGACTGCCTTAATTGTTGTGTGGATGATGTTGAAGCAAATACAACACTGTTCATCTATCTTTGGGATTCTTCTAACAGTATATGTCAGTCGATTTAGGTCATGATAAGATATTTGACCTGGTGATGGTCACTAGTAGAAAAAAAGAGCAGTCTAGGTCTTTTTAGCTTTATTATTTACACCACTTTCCTTTATTTGGCTTTTTTTGCTTTTTATCTTATTAAGAGGCTTGCATTATTTTGCTTAAAAATTGAAAAGAAAAACCAAAAAAATTTCGAAAGATTATTGAAAAGTTAAAATAAGCCAAATTAATTGGAAAAAAATGCAAAATAAAATTTGGCCCAGAAATTTTAAACGACATTTAAAAGGGGACAAAATTATAGAAAAAATAAACGCGTAACATTATCGCAAAAACAAGGAGTCATCTTTTTAAATCATATGATGGTCGCATTATTTTTTCAGCCTAGCCTATACGTCACATAGTTTTTTACAATTGTGAATTTAAGGTGTGAAATTCAAAATAATTTGTGTAAGTTGTCTTTGAAGTTAAAAAAACACTTGTCTTTTGTGATAAAATATTAATCAGTAGTGAATTGAAACGAATTAGCATTTAATCTTGGAGAGATTGGGAAGTGAAGCCTTAAAGAGATCGTTGACTTATTTCTTACAAAGTCAGTTTTGTTTTTAAACTACTTTATTTTTGTCGATAATGCATTTTTAAAGGATTTCAACGCACTAGAAACTCTAAAGTTGGCCGCACAAAAGGCTGGTAGTCAATAAAATACTAATATCACTAGCAAATTGAAAGAAATTAGCATTTTATCCGATTTAGTCTCTAGCTTTAATCCGCTTGAAATTTTAATTAATTGAAAATTAATGCAAAGGAAAAAAAATATAGAAAAAAAATTGACCCAGGAATGTTTCAAATCGGGAATAATTGAAGAAAATTGTAATACAATGAGAACAAGAAAAGAAATTCAAGAAAGACTAAAACTATTGAAGAAGAAAAAATATGATAGAAAAACTTGAAGAAATAGAAATTAAAGTAAATGAAATATTGGAAAAAGTAAGAAAAGATATCCCAGCAATGAAAGCACTTTTAAAAATGCTGAAATTAAACTAATGAAGATAAAGAAGAACAAGATGAAGCTCCAAAATAAATAAAAAGTGCACTTACAGGATATTCAAAAGGGTTTGATTTTGATTTAAATAAAGTAAAAACTGATAATATTAAAGATGTTTGTTGAAATTAGACCAAACTGTTTTGAATTTCTCAAATAAAATTTTTATAAAGTAAAAAGGTATAATGAAATTAAGAAGGACATTTTAGAAATGGGATCATCATATGAAGGAGAAATTAATCCAGAAATAAGTGCAATGTCATTAATAAATACTTTTCACTACCAGAATTTATTTCTCGTTTCTGTTCAAGACAAAGATGATTTTTGTTTTAAATGGTGTGTTATACGTTATCTTTATCCAAAAAATCAGAAAGAATTACAGACTAAAGAGATAAAACAGATTTCAATTTTTCTGGTCTTAATTTTCCATTTGCCTTAAAGGATATTCAGATTTACCACCAATTAATGTATTTGGATTTGAAGAATATATATTTTTTCTTTACAAAATTCTGAAAAAAATTCTGAAAATAAATCAATCGATTTATTATTTCTCATAAAAGGGGAAGAATCACATTATTGACTAATAAAAATTTCCCATGATTATTTAATAGCCTGAATTTGTTGGATTGAGAGCAAAAAAATACAGTTTTAAAATTCGAGAAACTGAAGAGAAAAAGTGTAAAAAAAAAAAAGTGAAAAGTCAGCAATAAAAAATGATGTAAGTTTGATCATAAAAAAAAAAAAAAACAGTTAACACAAAAACCACAAAGGAGACAAATGATTTTAATTCAAAGTAAAATGCACAAAATATCAACAGCTAACTCAAAATATAGTTGCTCTCAGTGCAAAAGATGATAAATGTGGCTTGTTCTCCCTACCCAAATAAACTTTAAATCATAAAGATATAAAATAAAGAGGGAAAGCATTAAAGAAAATAATTAAACATAGAAAAGGTCAAGTTACTTATCTAAATAAGGCAAAAAAGAGAGATAAACATATTACTTAAGAAAAAAATTTCAAGTCCTAACAAATTAAAAAAAAATTGATCCATCAAAGATAATAGCAGATGAATTAGAAGATACAAAAATTACCAAAAAGTTGTATTAAATACCAAGTAAAAAAAATTAAATATCCAATTGATTTAATTTTTCCAACTAATAAATAATATTCTTATGGTATTTTAAATAAGTTTGATTCATTAAATTTCCAATTTGTGTTTTGACCCTGCATGATGATGAAGATGCAAAGTTTAAAACAAAACTGCAAAAAGTAATTTGTGAATTTGATAAATATATACCAGATAATTTAGAAAATAATCATGCAATTTATGAAACAACAGGAGCATATTATATTTATCCAAAAGAAACAAAATATATAAACTTTTATAACAGGAATGGAAATTTAATTAATAATGATGATTTAATGTAAGGAGAAATGTAGACTCGGAAAAATATCCGAGTCCCAGATGGGATTTGAACCCACGACCCTCCGTGATCTAGGCGGATGCTCTAACCACTGAGCTACTGGAGACTCTATGGTGAGCAGGGGTTAATTTGTGGGTCTTGACTGGAAACGCATCGCGCGGCTACACAGCCAAGTATTGACTAGCACATTTTGAAACTCACTAACAGCATCGCGCTGTCACATTAATGCATATCAAGATGCAGCCAACCAACCTCCAAAGTGAGTGTGTTAACGATGAAACAACAACAATGATATTAAATGTAAGGAGAAATGTAGACTCGGAAAAATATCCCGAGTCCCAGATGGGATATGAACCCACGACCCTCCAGGATCTAGTCGGATGCTCTAACCACTGAGCTTCTGGAGACTCTATGGTGAGCAAGGGTAAATTTGCTACACAGCCAAATATTGACTAGCACAATACTTGGCTGTGTAGCCGCGCAATAGTTCAGTGGTTAGAGCATCCGACTAGATCACGGAGGGTCGTGGGTTCAAATCCCATCTATTTTTCCGAGTCTACATTTCTCCTTACATTTAATATCATTGTTGTTGTTTCATCGTTAACACACTCACTTTGGAGGTTAGTTGGCTGCATCTTGATATGCATTAATGTGACAGCACGATGCTGTTAGTGAGTTTCAAAATATGCTAGTCCATACTTGGCTGTGTAGCCGCGCGATGCGGTTCCAGTCAAGACCCACAAATTGACCCTTGCTCACCATAGAGTCTCCAGTAGCTCAGTGGCTAGAGCATCCGACTAGATCACGGAGGGTCGTGGGTTTAAATCCCATCTGGGACTCGGATATTCTTCCGAGTCCACATTTCTCCTTACATTTAATATCATTGTTGTTGTTTCATCGTTAACAATGATGCTTTAATTAAGAAAAAATGAAAGTAAATGCTGCAATTCAAATACATCAAAATTTTCCAAAAAAAACAATTGCAAAAGTACAATTATAGAAGCCGACGTTAAAATTATTGAAGATGAAACAAAAAGCTTGCTTTAAAACTTTGTTAAAAAGATAAATTTATTAATAAAAATGGATAAACTATTTTTCAGTAATCGAGAAAAAACGAAACGAAAACGAAATCAAAAAATATAAACATATTTGGAAGAAGTCCCTGGTCTCAAGAGAGTAGGCGATAGGCTGAAATGAAATAGGATAGCAGCAGTTCTTTAATATATTCTGGGCCTAGATGATTAAAAGCTTTGTAAACTAAAAACAGGAGTTTAAGGAGGCTCAAACCAGTTTTAGGACTTTCAACAAACTAATCCGAAGGATTGAAGAATTGAATCTACCCAATTGTTTCATATAAAGGCAAATGTTTGGTACCAAATAAAACAGTAATAATTGTTCAAGAAGATGTACTCATTAATGTGACGTAATAGGTTACCATGGCAACAAAAGAGTCCACTAAAAACATCCTATATTTTGTCTTTAAACGCTTATATCTCAAAAAACAACTTGGTGACCCCCATTTTTTAATGCTGAAAAGTGATTAGCAGGCTAAGATAAAACTGTCTGCAAAGTTAGAAAAAAATTTCTAGAGCAGATTCAGAGCCACCTTAAAATTTTCCAGTTGTGACCTGTGTGATTCAAATGTACCAATGCCAATGCCCTTTAACTTACGAAACGACACAGACTTCTTAGATAGGAACCGACTTGGGAAGTAAATAAAGCACTCAGCAATAAGATGATCAGAAAGAGGCAAGGAGGTAATTATTGGACCCAAAATTAGGTCATCAATGGACCTGGTGATGACAAGAAATATGTGTTTATACCACTACATGTTGAGAGAGGCCAAAAGCTTCCAGCAACTCTTTAAATGTTACAGAATTATTACTATGAACTAAGTCCATATGGAAACTGGAATCAGCGGTCCAGGAGACATTACAACAAAATGTGCGGAGACTACCAAAAAAAAAGTCTCTATATATAATAGAGATGGCTGATGGTTTACTTTTTTAAAAACCCAATAAAATAATTTATATGCTTCAAAAGTAAAAAAAAATTGTGGCAGATTTTATTCATCATGAAGAATTTTTTTTTTTAAAGACGAGAACAAAAAAAATTGATTTTGAAAACACTTATGAAGATAAGAAAGCAGGTATTTCTGTTAAGGTTTATATTGGTATTTTAAATATATTAACACGTTATGGTAATGATATAAAAAAAATATATAAAGGAAGTAAAAAGTGTTATTCAAAAAGAAGACCAAAAATCATTTAAAATAAAAACAGATGATGGAGTTAAATCAGTTACTTACATAAATAAATGTGGATTTTATTACCTTCTATCTTATTTGCAAAAACTTCAACTAATGTCTTTGAATTTGATTTTTTGAATAAACTTAAAAAGTTTTTCCAACGTAAATTTTTTACAAGCGTAAGGAATTATATAACTTATAAATCACTTAATAATCCACAAACACCAAATACTTTTAAAATAGAAAGTGAAGATGACTTACAATCAAACGTTGTTGCTTTTATTACAAAATTTTATTCAAATACTATTATAATTGCAGGAATGGATGAATTACAACAGTATGCTTTTGGAAATGCTTATAGAAAAGGATATGTGAAAGGAAAGCCTGATTTAATATTATTTTTTCCAATAAAAAAAGAAACAAAGATTTCAGTTTAAAACACCAAAAGGAATCAGAAAAGGTAATAAAAGAGCAAAAAGAATTATTACAAAGATATAAAATAAAGGATATAAAACATTGATAACAAGTAATTATGAAGAAGCAATTTTTAAAATAATAAACAACTTAGAAAATATTTAACCTCGAAAAAATAAAGAAATAAAAATTTTGTTTGCCTGCTTTATGTGGGCATTTTTACATTTAAACCACTAAGAAAGGTGGTTAATTTTTTCCACACGCACATTTATTGATCTAATTTCGTTTTAAGTAATACGATTCCTTAATAATCTTAAAGGCTCACTAGAAAATGTATACGAAACTTAAAAATTACTTGTGGAGTAAGAAACAAGAACATCAGGGTCAGTATCAGCAAATACTCTTGATATTAAATCACCGTGAATAAAAATAACATAACTCCTCGCGTAATATTTCGTATATATTTTTTCAACATTATTTTTATCACTGTATATATATTTTTTCAAAGACAGTAAGTTCATTAAAATCACCTGATGAAAAATCAAGAATAATTTACAAATTGAACGGGACTTTCCTTTAAGGTGAAGCTTGATTGGAATTCTATGAGTCATTGGTCAGGAGCTAGGGAGTCACGTGAGATAGAGCGCGGGAACCTGAGCATTCAGTCTTTAAATCCTGTGAGTGGAGACAATTTCTCACGAGTTTAGGGTGGGCTGAAACACATATGCCCAAGACTGTGTAAGAATAGGGTGGGCACGTGACTCCCTAGCTCCTGACCAATGAAGGGTTAGGGTTACTAGTAAGCCTGTGGCCTCCTCGACACAATTCTTTTGTAATACCCGCGGTATGACACTAAATGGGGGAAATGCATAAAAGGTATACCCCTTCTATGAAATGTGAAAGACATTGATGGCATGGGCCTCTGGGTCAGGCTGGTATGCAACATGGGGCTTTTACTGGAAATTCAATCTAGAGGCAAACAAGTCCACATTAGGAGTCACGCCAAATTTCTTAGCAGCATCAAAAAATAGCTTCTGTAAAGTTCATTCCGTTTCTTTCCGGGGAAGCCGCGACTCTCTATCTGCCTCAGTATTTTGTTTTCCAGGAATATGGGCAACTGATAGCCAAACACTATGGTCTATGCACCACAACCAGGTTTGGTGTGAAAGTTGATTGTTTACTCGAGAATGGCACGTGCCCATTTGGTTAATAGTAGTTACTGCAGTTGTGTTATCAACCAGGAGTTTCACATGTTTACCCTGGACTACGCTTGAGAGAGATTTCAAGGCAAGGGAAACAGCAAGCATTTCCAAATAGTTAATGTCATGCTGTGCTTCTTCTGAAGACCAATTTCCCCCAGAGATGACTGTATCAATATAGCACCCCCATCCAATCAGAGAAGCGTCTGTTGTCATAGTAACCTGGGGCTCTCCATGGTTGATAAGGTTATAGGCTGTGGGCAGTGCAGTGACCCACCATTTTAGGTCAATCATGGCTTCCTCGGATTAGTTCATGTTCTTATCAACATTTGCTTTGTGTAGTTTTAGAGCTTGTGTTTTGTCCATTTCAAGAAACTTATGGTGTAATGGGCCATACATCACCCCTGGAAAACTAGAGGTCATAAGCCCAAGTACTTGGGCCACATTCCTTATAGAAAGGAAGGCAGTAGCAAGCAGATGTTCACATGCATCTTTTAATTTTAGGGCTCTTTCTGGAGTCAGTGAAACCTGCATCAAAATAGAGTTAAGAACAAACCCAAGGAAAGTTATAATTTGTGTCGGAAGTAGGACAGACTAGTCATGGTGAATTACAAACCCTACTTTATCAAGCAACCTGGTTGTATAAATGACATTTTTGGTGCATTGGCTGAGATTATCTGCTGTCGACCATAAATCATCTATATGTGTAACTGAAATGTGCCCTTGTTGTCTCAAAATTGAAACAACCGGCTTTAGAAGTTTTGTAAATTTTCTAGGGCAAAATGCTAATCGATTCGGAAAGCATACAAATTGGTACAAGACTCCTTTCCATTCAAACTTTAGAAATTTTTGATGGTCCTTACATATGGGCACTGAGTAATGGGCGTCGTTCAGATCTACGGATCCCATGTAGCACCCAGGCTTCATTAGCCTGATGGCAGACCAGATGTTGTCCATTTTAAAATGACAGCGAGTTACATTTCCATTAAAATTATTCAAGTTTAAAATCGTTCGCAAGGGGCCATCCTTTTTGGGTGTGGTAAAGATAGGTGAAATAAATTCCCCTGCCTCGTGTTGGCAAGGTGGGAGAACTCCTTTCTTGAGGAGATGAGTAATTTCCAAATAAACCGATGCTGCTTGTATTTCTGATAACTTAGGTTGCATAAAGGGTTTGACCTGCATTGGCAGGAAATCAAATTCAATATATTGACCAGTAACAGTTTCTAAAACTTCAGGATCTGAAGTCAGCTCTTGCCATATGTGGGAATAAGCAGCTAAACTGCCTGCTTTAAACGTTTGTGTTCTCCTCTGAAAATACTTTAAAGGAGATGGTAAAATAGTTTTAACTTCGCTTACCGGGGTGGTGCTAAGAGTCGCAATAATGTTACGGGTTACTTCCGGACCGTTTGGCCGGTCTGTTTCTTCCAGTGGTGTTGATATGGAGTCGACTTCTCGTACGACTGGTTTCCCGGAGGCGTTTTGCCCAAAAAAGGCTTCCACTGCTGGTTATTACCTGGTGTGTGCGATTTGCCATAGGATCACCTATTGGCGGAGATAGAGAGGCTTGCCGTGCTACTGATCTTGTTAGAAGCACGGATATGATTAAGCTGCGTTTGCAGTTCATCGCCAAACAAAAAATTTGTAATGGGCATCTGTGAAGCACACAGCTTGGAGTAATCTTTGTGCAGTGTTAGGCGAATGGCCTCACGCCTCCTTTGGGATATTTCGAAGCTGAGATGCCCAAGAAGTGCTAATGCATCGGCATTCATTCAGACCATGTTGTCAACATCAACTTTTCCGTCCTGGGCGCGAGCCTTCAACAACATATCGGTCGTTTGCGCGGTTATATGACCGACCTTCGTAAGTGTGGTTGGCAAGTTTGACAACCATTGTTTGCCGATCGAGGCGCCCCCAGATTTCAGGGTTTACCTTCGGAATGATTAGCCGATCACAGTTTATCGGCCGAAGGTATTTATCCGATTTTTCCTTGAGGTTTGTCTCTTCAAGCTTAGTAAGCCACCTCAAGTTTACGATCTTGGAAAGTTTCTCAGACACTTTCGGGGCAGTTTTTTCCGTGTCGGTGAGAGACTGCGTGATGTCGTCAAATAAAGAATCGCTTTTGTCATCTGCACTGGTTTTGCACGTGGAGCCGTTGCTCTTGTCGGCAACAACTTTAGGTTGTTTGTTTGCAGCAAAGAGTGCGTCTGCATCTAATTCCTCTGTGTCAGAGCTATCCCCTGTTGACGGAGATTTTCGTTTTGTGGCAGGTTCTGCCGTTGTGGGGCTCTGAGTTTCCCCTTTTTCCTTTCAATGACCTGAGCGATGCGCCCATTTCGGTCATGTTCTTATTCAACGACTGGAGGATCGCAAGTATAGCGTCGTTGGCACAAAAAAGTCTCTCCAGAAACATCGTCAGATTCCTCACTCAGCAATGCTTCCTCACGCATCGAAGAAGGATCGTTTTTATCCATTTTTTGAAGAATTTTCGAAGGATAATTCAATCATACGACTGACTGCTCAAAGGTCAACGCTCGAACTGAATGCCCAGGTTCCCGCGCTCTATCTCACGTGACTCACTAGCGACTTTACAACTCAATAAGAGTAATAAGTTTAGTGTCTCCTGTATCTGGTTTAATATGATTTTGAAGATATCTATTTATTGTTTGATAGTCATAAATTCCATCGTTTACAGTGATTGTTTTCTAATATGATTCTGTTTTATCTTCCACTTAACAGTATTGTTTCCATAACTTGATTTAATATTATATACCAACTGTAACTCATTGTTAAGCTTTTGTTTAATGCTGCTTTATAATATTTTCTTTTGTCTAATACAAGTGGTGTTTTGAAAGCAGTTGCAAAATTATGGCTTTTACTATTTGGAATTTCTTCTTTTGTAAGTTCACTGTCTAAATGTAAATGTATTTCGTTGGTCATTTGTTTTTATGTGAAAAATCTTTTTTATTATCTTAATCCCTTGTGGGGTTGAAGTGATTTTGTTTTTGTGAAGATTATCAAGATGTGATCCAGTTAATTTTGGACTACTATTTCCAGCTTGTAAACTGCCGAGAGAGACTTGTAATTTTTTTACAGAATTGTCTAAGCCTGTTCCTGATTGTTTTTTCTTCTTTTCTTCCTTTTTTTTCCTTCTTGTTGATATTATTTATTTTGTTCTTCTGGTGAAAGAACATGAAACAAATAGTGAATTTTTGTTAATGAAGGATTTTTTCCTTTACCTAAATAGTCTTTTATTTTCCCTATTTCTTGTAGATTGGTATTAATGTTACAAGGTTTTGTGTTTTTTTGACTGGAATTTTTCGTTTACATTCTCCTTATTCTCCTTCTTCTGCTTTTTTTTAATATAAATCTGTTGCTATTACTTTAAACGATTTAATTTTCGTTCTCTTCTTTTCGTTTTATAACATCAGGGAAAGATTTTGTTCCAGCTGTCGATGGTATTTTTTCTAATAATTCTGCTTTTAAAGAACATTTTGATTTCCTTTTCGTTATTATATTTCCTAAATTAAATTAATCATCTTGAACTTCTTCAGGTAATCCATCGTCTTTCGTTTTGATTCATCTTCTTCAGGTTCATATAAATTACGAAATGATTATCATGGATTCTGTCATACTCATCTAATTCACAATTTGGTAATTCTCCTTGTTTTTCATTTCTTTTTTGGTGTTTTTCTTTTTTGTTTAGTTTTTTTCATCTATTTTATCAAGAACTGCTTTAAAACATACTACAAAAGCGAACACTTATTACGTAAAACAAAAAAGCATACTAGTGTGTTGAGTCCTAAGGATATAAAACAGCAAAAAATGGAAGATTAATGTTTTGATGCTCTTTGGTGCATGCTGTAAATGTGGAATTTCAAAATATAGATTTGTTTCTTTTAAGGGGAACTATTTGAGCCCTCACATGCTGGGGGTGAATTAGTTCCAACTGATTTAACAAAAAAAGTGGTAAAGGTTAATAAAGAAAATCCAACTACAAAACACGTTTTTGACGGGTATTTGTCGCTGATATTGCAAAGGGAGTGTTTAATACAAAAACTGAATTTTTTAATAAACAATTTTGGACTGTTTCGCCAAAAGATCAAAGATTTGCAATGGTAAATTAGAAGGAGGAAGTATGTGGGCAAGAGTTCCAATTTATTTAAGATCAGATATTCATTGGTACTATAAAGATATAAAAAGAGTAGAAGGTGGAGCTTTTGATATTCACAAAGCAATTGGAAAAGTACTAAAACCAAAAAAAGGTTGGTTTGTACTCTTCCAGGACCTAATAACACTGGTCCTCATAATCCACTTGAAAAATAAGTTGAGTGGGACAAAAAAAAAATGGGAACATTTGAAAGATTCATAAATCACCAACTGGAAATCCTAATGCTGTTGCACTGCAACATGATATAGATTATTCAGTTTGTCACGAACGTTTGCCAAAAGATAACATTAAAAGTGTAAAAATGAAGCAGATAGAAAATGATAAAATCTTTAGAAGCAATTCCAAAGAAAAGATAGACAATGGAGGCACACAATGGCAAGAAATGTAACTAATATGAAACAAAAAATAGGAATGGGTAGGAATCCTGCAAATCGATTTTTATCAACAACTTGCTGATGAATTACACGAAACAATTGTACAACTTTACAATTTTATTACTAACATTTCGCCTGTTGATATATAGATGCTCATATTCGCATAACAATAACTAGAATAAGATTGAAAATATGCAAATAAAATAAACTAAGGTCTCAGTAAAGGTAACTTTGGGCGTCTCGCTCAAATATTTTTTTTCAAATCTTGAATCGGTGGGCTGTGAAATATATTATCCCGAAAAAAGAATCTGAAGAATTAATTTTTAAACCGTTAAAATCGCTTTTCTTTGTTTTCCGCCATAATCTGTGCGCGAAAAATGATTAAGGTATCACGTCAATCACACGTGAAAGGATTGGGTGTCAATTGACAGCCTTTACGCGCGATCTGCTACCTGAGCACATGCCTGAACGCTCATATTGCCTGAGCATAATTGGTTTTCAAGTAGGGGGCGGATTTATTCAGTGTTGACCGTGAACTGCACGCGAAATCATGAAGCTCGATTTTCTACGGGTATATTTTGACTCCAAAATTACAACTTCTTGGACTTCCTGTCCCGACGGGTTTTAAGATATCGCTTCCAAATCTTCTTTTCTAATAGATGATTGTACTACCCCAAATACTTTGTGAGGGATTTTTCGTTTGTCTTCAGAGACTGATTTTATGGCACTTTTTCTGCCCAAATTAAGTATGAGATGAGAGTTTCGAATTT
Source organism: Montipora foliosa (assembly GCF_036669935.1). Classification (NCBI taxonomy): domain Eukaryota; kingdom Metazoa; phylum Cnidaria; class Anthozoa; order Scleractinia; family Acroporidae; genus Montipora; species Montipora foliosa. The sequence goes on along the minus strand of NC_090877.1, from coordinate 34,968,874 downwards.
GGTGGTTTCCTTCCATTCTTAACATATCAAAAATTCCTCACACGATATTGGATTGCATTCATCTGTGACTAAGATGTAACAAAGTGCGGTTATTTTCGCAATAAAGTGAAGGGGCAGGAGCTTCTGCAGCAGAATCGGTCGTTCTGAGTTTGAGCCGCAAAACTAAAAGGCAATATTAAATACCAAACAACTAAAACTTTATTCAAATAATTCAATCTATTAGCTTTGATATGATATATAGTTTGAGCCTATATAAAAAATACCGGCACGACAATTCCACTTTTCCGCGGACACCTCATTTTCCATTACCGAGACCTTAAATTCTTTAAATTAAGAAAAAACATATGATGACGAAAAAATGTATGAGTAAGACCATTGGCAGAATGTGTATTTAAATAAATGGGTCCTGAGTAATTTCTTGAAACTTTCTACTATCTTAGCATTGCGTATTTCATTGGGAAGTGAGTTCCATAGTTTATGTGCATCTACTGCAAATGCACTGTCACCCAATGTTTTGAGTGCCTTTAGTTTTGGTGGTACAAGTAATATCTCATCGTTTGATCTTAAATGTTATCTTGATGGAGTTCCATTGGTGGTCAGTTCTGATAGATAGTCAGAAGTTAATCCATGAATAACTTTAAATGTAATTAATAAGATCTTAAATTCAATTCTAGATTTTACAGGAAGCCAGTGTAGTCGCGTTAATGTTGGTGTGATATGTTCAACTCTTGGAATATTACATAAAACGTCTTGTTGCAATGTTTTGCATCCTTTGTGGCTTCTTAATGAATTAAAGAAACACCATAGAGCAGGCTATTACAGTAGTCTTAGCAACTTGTAATCAATGCTCTCTTAATCCAGGAATTGTCTGATATTTCCTAGTGTTGTGTACATAGTAAAGAGCAGTTTGACAGACTTTGTTGATATGTGTAACCATTCTTAGTTGCGGATATAGCCAACACCCCAAGTTACGAACTTTATTAAGTGGTTCGAGTAGGGTATCACCTACTCGAAGATTATCAACAATGATTTTTACCACCGATAATGATGAACCCTGATTTTGCTTTGTTAAGCTTGAGCTTATCGGCAAACATCTATTTCTTGATAGTAGTATCAATGGCATTCTGCATGTTCGTAACCGCAATGTTTTGATTCACGTTGTAAGAGATTTTTCAAAGAGACGAGTAATTTCACTCGGAATTGATAAAATTTGGGCATCTGATTTTGGTGAAATGACGAAATATAGTAAATGGAATAAAGGTTATAAACATTTGTTAACAGTTATTGATGTTTTCAGTAAGTTTGCTTGGGTGGAAATGTTAAATAATAAAAGTTGTGTGACTGTTTGCAAACGCCTTTAACAACTTATTTGAACTTGGACGCGTTCCTAAAATGTTGTGGACAGATAAAGGAAAAGAATTTTATAATCAAAACGTAAATAATGCTTTGAAAGATAATAATATAAAATTATATTCAACTGAAAATGAGGAAAAGAGTTCCATTGTTGAGAGATTTAACAGTACAATAAAAAAATTGATGTCGAAAATGTTTTCAGCTAATGACAATGCTATATATTGGGAAAATTTATAAACTTATTAAAAAGAACAATAACAGAAGATATTCATCACTAAAAATGAGTCCTGTGCAAGCGAGTACAAAGAATTAGTGAAAATCGTGTCAGTAAAAATCTTTACGGTGTTTGGATTTCTGAAAAAATCGGCAAGCCTAACTTTCAAATTGATGAAAATGTAAGAATATCTAAATACAAATGCAGAACATTTGATAAAGGTTACACACCTAATAATATACAGGAAAAAAATATTAGATTCTGATTGGCTGAGAGCAGTGCAGTTCAAGTGTAACAGTGCAAAAAGTGTAATACTACTGCAACTTACACATTGAAATTCTGGATTATGATTGGCTAATAAACAATAGGGTTTGGTCAGAATAGATGAAATCTTTTGTTTTCAAATCAAGCGCGCCCCCTGGATGGCGCAATTTATGGCGCAATTTTTCCCTGATTGCGTGGTACGCGTGAGTTTCTTCTGCTTAACCCATCTCGAATTTTTTCATGTATATTTTTAATAAGTAATGACATGACTTTTCTCATGCAATTTGGAATAAATGAGCATTTTTTCTTTAAAAGAATTTTCTAGTGCTAATTTATTCCATATTGCACGAGAAAAATCCTATGATTTCCTATACAAATTGGACAGAAGAATTTTTTTAGTGTAAATAAAATACAGCCCACAAAATCCATTACTTATAGACCAGTTGACTTCATGGCAGAGGAAATACAAGATAGCTTTTATGAAAAAGAATTACAAAAAACAGATCTGGAAATATTAGAACTGAGAGAGTGATAAAAAGAAAAAAAGGGCGTTTGTAAAATGGAAACATATCCTAATAGATTTAATTCGTGGGTTAAAATAAGTAAATTGAGATAAATTATTAACCATTTTCTAAAGGGTTAGAAACACCCATAAGAACACCTTTCTTAATTTCTTTCAATTTGCCAGTGATTAATATGATATTGACCACCTGTCTTTTGTGCAGCCAACTTTAGAGTTTCTAACGCGTTGAAAACCGCAAAAAGTATATTATCAAAAATAATTAAAGTAGTTTAAAAACAAAACCGACCACCCGTAATGACTACTTTGTAAAAATAATTTAACTATCTCTTTAAAGCTTCACCTCCCAATACTCCAAGATTAAATGCTAATTCGTTTAAATTCGCTACTGATTAATATTTTATCACGAAAGACAGGTGTTACACAAATTATTTTGAATTTCACAACTTAAAGGAGCTAGGTCACGCTATTTTAGGTAATTTTGTTAATTATGAGCTCTAAACGTCACATTGGCAGAACAAGAGTCTTTCATTTGCAAAATCAAGGCCACATAACAACTGAGAATGATTTTCCAGCTGTGTAAATGACATTTTGATATAGACTGATATAAATTTGAAAAAAGGTGGGCCGAAGTTTTTCAAATTTATTCAAATTCAATCCATTTCAATCCTCTCCAGTTTTGTCCATCCATGTCCCTTCTTGGCTTCCCTGTGTTTTGTTAGAGTTCTTCTATAGTTTTGAACAGTTATTTTGATATTTTAGTTAATTCTATGACCATTCGATCAGTGCTGAAATTGCCTAAAAATGGCGTGACCTATCCCCTTTAAATTCTTAATTGTAAAAATTTGAAGTATTTGATTGGTTAAAAAAAATCACGCGACTATCATATTTAAAATTTTGCGATAATGTCAAGCTATGTTGATTTTTTGACCCATGGCAGAGGTCGTCTCTTTTCCCGTACTCGTTAGCCCAGCGAACGCAAAAAGAAAAGAGATCTCTGCTAGCAGGGAACCTAAACGACGCTGTTAACTTTGTTTCACAAAGACGCGTGACTTGCATGCAGCGTCTCATGCGGGTGCGGAAAAGTAGGAGACAGTAAAGGATCATTCAAGAGAAAACCGGCCATACCTACACATTTGCCTTGCGTTAACTCTTATAATAGGCTTTTAACCTCTTGAGCGTTGCAATTCTTTTGAAAGTAAGGATTCCTGCGATCAAGGAAGGAAAGGGTAGCTCACGGGAACAGTCAGGATCGAAGTTCCTAAGCATTTATGACGACTGCTCAAAGCGAACCAATTACTCCCAGTAAGAAAACTAGGAAACTACGATCGTCCGGGTGAGCGTGGTCCTTTGAAGGACAGGTGACGTTTCAACAACCCAAGCGGAAGTCAACTGATTTGTGTAACGTCAGTAGATGGTGTATAAAAGATGGAGTATAAACTGTTCGTTGATGTGATTGGTCAACGAAGTCGTGATGTTATTGGTCAGCCAACAGTCAAGCATCTATGTCATTGGCTGAAAGACTTTAAACAGTGATGGGATTTGAATTTCTTACTAGAATTAATTATATATATTTTGTTGTTGTTTGTGAAATATTTGACAGAAAAGCCCCTTGGGGACGTGGGATAAACGTATGTATGTATGTACTTTTCAAGCGAAGTCACCCCACAAACGACTTATCGATGACATCAACAACAGAGAGAAAACAGACTGAGCGACTTATTTTAATAACAGTAACTGACCAATCTATATTATCATAAATACATGTACAGAAATTAGCTGAAACTGATCATACCTCATTTCGTGAAGTTCAAACCATTTTAATACAAAGCTACAGTATAAAAGCTGACATACCTCTGGTATATACATTTTTGTTGCAAACATAGCGTGATTCATATCCAAGAGCAAAAATTCGAACAGAGGCAAACGATTGCCTGTTTGCGTGTTTGGCAAGAATGCTTGTTATAGGATATTATATTTGTAAGGCCATCATATGGTTTTACGGCCGGATGTCAGGTCACTTTCCCATGGCAACATCAAGTGTTTTGATGACAACGAAGTATACTTTGACCCATGTAGGAACAAAGGGTCTTTGTCATGTCTCTTCAAAATCCGCATTAAATAAATTACTTTCAAATGCAAATAAACATTTGTAACAAAGCTTCAGAGGGTGCCGAATCATGACTGAATGTTTATTTGCCACACAATATAAATATTACGAAGACAATCAATAATAAGAATAAAGTAAAAAAGAAGATTTTTAGCCTTCGGCGTTAAAAGTAAAAGCACTCTCGTCTGCAGACAAGGCAAGGATGTAACCTTCGCTGTCAATGATAAAAGGACGTTTTCCGAAGCGTATCGCTAAAGGCCATGTGGGACCAATCAAGTTAATCAATGCGGTTTATCTTCGAACCGCGTACGAAAAAAACATCAAAAACTTGACTGGTACTAAAAAACAGCCTGATTCCTTTCTTGGTTTGCTGCTATTTATCCAGGCCATCATTTGATCGACAAAAAGAATTACAGCTGCAAAAATAAAGGAATTTACTCTGAATTTTGACCGCTGCCATTCGGCGTATTGATTCCAGCATTGCATAATTGGAAATTAGGGACGATGGTTGATGATTGGTTATGGACTGTTAATCTCGAAATTGTGTGACTAGGGCCGTCTTTCATCAGTGTGCCTCCACCCCCACTGCTCTTCGCGAAAGAGCTTTTGAATAACTGTGATTGGTCAGCCGAATGCGTCACGTGTATGAAGCGCAGATCGGGTAATTGTCGATTTCGTTGTCAAATTTTCAAGCAGAAATAGTCAAACAGATCAATATCGAATTATTGTATGTGTCTTTCTCCGGATCCACTCTCAGACACGCGTGGTTGCACGCCTGTATTTTCCCAACGAGTAAAAGCACAACTTCACTGAAGTGGAATGTGAAGGAACAGATGTCATGTCACGCTGATACCGTGTTATAATTTTGAGTCGACTTGTTGTTTGAGTCGCATTACATGTAGGTGAGTACACTTATATAAATCCTACTATACTAAGCGAAATTTGGCGATTTGTTCAAATTACCTCGCTTGATTGACCATCTGCTAGAGGTTTCGCGTTAATCGCCGCTTGAAAATCGCATTTTGTTTGCCTTCATTGTCGAAAAAGTTTTTAAAAAGCACCTAAGAGACCGCGTTGTGAATGCATATGATCACGCGTCCGTAACTTTCTTGTTTGCAAGGAGTAACACGAATCTTGTAGCAGGCTTACTTAAAGATAGTGGGAGCAAAAAACCATATACTTACGTTTGACTTGAGTGTTCGATCGCCAATTCAAAATTTGTTTCGTCTATCCTGTCTCATGCAGAATTTTGAAGTCTGTTCCTGTCTCCCCTCAGATTATTTCAGGCATGGAAAGTTTTCCAGGAGAAGCCAAACGAAAGTAAGTTTGATTTATAAAAGCAGTGCATCTTCTCTTGAAATGAAATATTTGATGACCTCATCGTAAATTCTTTTTGTGCTAAGATTAATGACAATCGTAATCTAATTTGGGACGCTCTAAATTAAAGTCATCTTAAAGTAATGCAAGGAAATTTGCCTCAATTATTTTTCTTAGCCTTTTCTTTTCGGTGATCTGTGAAATATCAGCCGTCAAGAACTGTTAATACTACTACTACTACTACTACTACTACGTACTACTACTACTACTACTGCTGCTGCTGCTGCTGCTGCTGCTGCTGCTGCTGCTGCTACTACTAATAAAAATAGGTCCGCAATGCGTACTTATGCGGGTCTTATGCTTAGTATAACTCCATTCAGCCCTTATGGAATTTGGTACTGCAGTCTCACTTTTACCATGTGTGATTGGTTAAAAATTTGCCATAACAATGCAGCAGTGAAATGGGTTCCTTAAGTATGCTTCAAATTTCAGGACCTGTTCAGAATTTTACATTGATGACTTGCCGCTAAACTTTCTCTTATTGCCATTTGCACAGTTTAGATAACTCTTGCCGCATGCTACATCATCTCTATCAGCTATTTACGAGTAACAGAAGCACTAGATTGGCTAAGAAACAAGCATGGCACTGTCATACATTCATATGATCTTATAAATGATCAAAAGAATGCTGAAATTCAACTAGAATTCTAAGATGAATCATCACTAGATGAGGTTTTCAATGAACAAGTACCCTCAGATCTTGGTGCAAATCCCCAAACTACTGGAAATCACAGTCCATCAGCAATAACAATGTATAAACAGCCAAGAGAAATATCTGATGACCAATTACGTCGATCAGTTACATGAAGATCTTTACATAATAAAAAATGCAACCCAAAGCTTACAACAGGGTGCTTTCATGGACTAGAAATAAAATGAAAACCTCATCAGCCTGAAGTCACAAAATGTTGAACCAGTTTATTTGTTTATAACTGAAGGTGGTGGTGCTGGGAAAAGCCATTTGATTAAAACAATTTACCACACTGTAGTAAAAACCTATAGACATGCTCCAATGAATCCTCAGAATCCAACAGTGTTACTAGCAGCATCTACTGGAGTAGCAGTAATAAATATTGATGGTACACAGCATTAGCAATACCTAAAAATACAGGTGATGATGTGGAGGAAAATCCAGGTCCTACAATATTTGATATCATTGATCCAACAACCACTGTGTCCGCTGACTCTAGTCAAGGAAATGAAGCAATCTTTGGTGTGAATGCTGGTAAGCAATGTGTAGCAATGTCACATACTACTATGATATACCACCAAATACAAGATATTAGTTTGTGGACTAATTCTACTTTGAACAATATTTTGGTTATTGGAAATAATCTATACAGTTCTATAAGATGTTCTGTGCGAACAAATGACTATTTGCTCTTAACTGATGTTCCAGACATGGTTTCAATATTTGATAAAGTGTATTCATTACAATATAGTGTATTAATGCCATTAGTTAACAAACAACAATTGTAATTCCGTTGAGAGTTTGAAAATACTTCTAGAAGTGAATTTCTAAGAGACGTATATGGACCAATGTTTGATGTCATGAACAAACTTCCAGTAAATTAGTCCACAGACTAATATCTTGTATTTGATGGTATATAATAGCAGTAAGTGACATTGCTACACATTACTTTACCAGCATTCACACCAAAGGTTGTTTCACTTCCTTGACTAGAGTCAGCAGACACAGTGGTTGTTGGATCAGTGATATCAAATATTGTATGACCTGGATTTTCCTCCACATCATTTGCTTGCCTTATAAGCAATGGGATGTAAACATTGTAGCACATCATTTGTGTAAACCAAAACATCACCTCATTTCATGACTTGTAATGTCCAACAACTTGTTTTAATGTTGGCAAGTAAAACACATTAAAGTAAAACATGATAAGCATCATATTCCAAAATCGCCCTGGCGCACGTGAAAATGCATCCTTGGCTTTCACAAAATTGTTGTGGCAGCTGATCCTTGACTGGTATTGTTCGATTGTTGTTCCCATGCTGGTGGCTAGTAGCAGACAACAGTAAGAGTACAAAATACTATTCTTTGAGAGTGCAAAACTGTTATTCAATGCCACTATTTTTTGGAGTACAATAACTCTTTCAGTTTGGGGTGTAACCTACACCGACATTTCTAGCCAATAAATACTGGTTTGTGATAGCTTGTGAGATACTTGTGAGGTATGTGGTGCATTGCGCACCGGATTTCAAGTCGATGAATGTGGGCTTGCAAAAGGGTCTTAGCTTCAGTGCAATCCGCACTAAACACAAGCCGAGTCTAGATATGTTGGCTTGCGTGAGTAAACACTCAGCGACGTCACCTGGATGAAATAACAAAGAACAAACAAGGCAGGATAGTTTAATTTTTGAAATGAAAGAAAGAAAACCAATCTGAAACAGCAGGACAGATCAATTTTGAAACACAAATAACTTACCTTGAACAATTACAACTAATTTGCGGTGGAAAGCTCTTCAAAATTTTCCCAAAACAGGAAAAACGACCGCTAGAAGCAATGGCCAACACTTGAAAACAATGACCTCACAATTACTAGTACCCAGTCTACAAGCCAGACTGTCATGTGTGTTCTCGTCCTCAGAGTGACAAACTGACTGACTGACAATCAAGATCTGCCTCTGACTTAGGAGTCTGTATGCATACAATGCATAAGACCCCAATAATAATAATAACTGTAACTATTACAAAATTCTCGAGTCTGATTGGTTCTGTGCATGCCTATTTGTGACATTATTGGCGCACAATCACAAGGGTGTCCAATACTACAACTACTAGTAGTAGTAGTAGTAGTAGTAGTAGTAGTAGTAGTAGTAGTAGTAGTAGTAGTAGTAGTAGTAGTAATGGAACTGGTCACATACTTAGGAGGACTCTATCCGTCAAGTAATCCAGAAGACTTATGGCTGCCCCAAGCTCGTCGGTTGATTTTAGCACCATAAGTGAAAAGCACAAGACTTAAGAATTCTAGTATAATAATGATAACTGACAGAAACAGCTCAATAAAAGTAGCGGGAAAACTGTAGAAATATAAAGACCTTGAAATCAAGATCAATTGAATGTGAGAAATGAAAGCTACAACAGTGTGATTGGAGCCCTGGGACTTGTAAAGAAAGGGGTGGGAAAAAAATTCCCAAGAGATCCCAGGTAGCATCAAACTCCAAGAAACTACAGAAGATCACACTGCTTGGAATTTTTCACTCTAAGAAAGGCACTATCCATCATATAGCAAATAGACTTTTACCTCATGTTAACCCTAGTCCCAAGGAATGGGCCCAGTTATTTTGTTTTATTATTGTGTGAAGTTACAGCGTGGAGTGAAAACTAATGCGGTTGCATGTATTTGTTCCCCCTGAAATTTTATGATCGTGCTTTTCAAGGACCAGAAAGGTCCACTGCTTTCTTTTATGATGTAAAGTCAACTTCGTTCATGAATTTTCGTATGACTGTTTCTGACACCCACAAGAAGGAAAATTGTACAAGCAATTGACTTGTTACTCGCCTGTGATTGGCTACTAAGAAAAATATAAAAAAAAGAGGCTCTAATGTTCATGGTTCAAGTGTCCACGCTGTAAAGGAAATATGATGATGATGATGAACTTTATTATGAGTGTCAAGTGCATTTACATGTATGTGTAGTCCTGGGGCACTATAATTTGGGAAACTGTACAGAGAGAGCAAGGATGGCGCAGTGGTGAGAACACTCGCCTCACACCACTGTGGCTGGGGGTGGGATTCCCAGATCACTTGGTGTCACACATTGGTTGATTTGGTTGTTTCTCTACTATGCTCCAAGAGGTTTTTCTTGTTGTCAGAGTGGTGGCAATACAAAAAATTGGCCCTTTTCCACTGTTCATTGATTTTTGTAGTATTACATTGCACAAAACAGTTCACTACAAGCTTGAAGTCTATGTGTGCATCTGGTCACTTCCTGTGGCCTAAGGTGTCTAGACTGTTGGATAACCCTTCGATTGAGGGATGTTTCATGTCCAGTCAATTAAGTGTCCAACACTTTCCTGACTATTCTTGCAGTGGATACACCCACTTTCTGCTTGTAAGAGTGTAAGAGTGTAAGTCAGTGGTGGCAATAGGCCTGCAGTGTGTGTGTAACTCATGAAAATAAACAAGTCTGTTGGAAGCGTGCTTCAGTTTCAACAAATGAGTCCCAAAATCGGCAAGAATTTGTGACGCTGATGAATAATAAAGCAGCTTCTATTTCCAAATGATGGAATGAACTGGTGATAAATAACCTCGTCTAGGAGAGTGAACTGTTGACTTTGCAGAAACAATGGTCAACTTTAAAGTGCTACTGTGATCAAATTTTTATCCCTTGAGTTTTTTGGTTTATCACATAGAGTACCATGAAACATTAAAAACGCTGTTTACCATTTGGAAATATCTGCATTGGTTCCAGAGATATTTAAGTTTGAAAAACGTGTTAGATATGCAAATGAGAAGGCTGATGACGTCATTCACCCAACCCAATAGAACATCAAGAATATAAATAGAGCTATCTTGGTCAATTTGCAACAGAGACCATTGAAACTTGGTGAGCTGATAGTTCTGAAGGCAACACACCTACGACTGTAAAGAAATTGGTTCCCATGGCGACTCACTCTTTTCCAGTCCCCTCCAACCTGATTTCAATATTTTGGTGATCTCAGGCTAGAAATACATTAACCAAGGCCACAAACTCGACCTAACATCTTTATATGCTGACAGAATCATGCAGATGAGGCACCATTTGCAAATATCAAAACAGAACGCCAAAGGTGGTCTGCAAAGCTTTTAATATCAGGGAGGTCTGGAACCCAGTATGTTGCCATGGTAACAAAAATGGTATGCTCATATTGTGGAACACATCTACTAGAATCTTAGTGCAAAGAACCAAGTATTTCTGATACAAATTGGCTGAGATATCTTTCTCCATCGTACTTAATCAAAATTTGGTAGGGTTTATGACGTCATCACTTGGCTAATTTGCATATTAAAAAAACTTGAATATCTCCAGAACAAAAAGAGATATTTGAAAATGGTAAACAGCATTCTTCTTCTCGTACAGACTATGTGTTTATGTGCCAAAATGGCTTCGATAGGGAAGATTCAAATTTCGTCACAGTAGCACTTTAAGAGTTGGGCGATTGTGATCTTTGTATTGAATTTGCACAATTCTTGTCAAACTTTATAACACTTGAAAGAAAAAAAAAGCAAACCAACAAAAGCAAAAACCTGGTGTCTTGCCATCGTTTTTACACAGATGTATCCGTTTTTTGCAAGTTGCTAGGAAACAGGCAAGATAACTTGATCATGGTGGCTGCTGAAATCGACGTCACTTTCGATTTTGCGATTTACTTGTGCAGCCAAAAGCACAATAGAAAAAGTGAACGTTTCAAAAATCTCCCAAAATGTTTTTCGCTGATGGTAAATTTATATATTTGCAGTTAAAAATTTATGTTGTTTTCATGTCGCAAATTTTGTTGCTGATGGCAAAATATTTTATTGTCCAGCAACGCTTCCAGAAAGGTTCCTTCTGCTCTTCCTAAAAACTGTGTATCAATATTTATTTACTTTTGCATCAATATTTGTTTTGCGTAAAGCAGGCTGACAAAATCTGCACCTTGTGTAGTTACCATATTTTTTAGCGTTAAAATAGAATTTTCAGTCCTTTGTTTTCGACAGAAAGGTGTATAGTTTGAGGTCACCCATCCAAATACTAACCCCGCAAGACAACGGTTAACTTCAGTGAACATTTGTCTTGGAAAGCTATCAAAGGCTTGTGGTGATAAAGAAGTTGCAAGGGAACTTGAAAATGACTAAGATGTCAGCCTCAAAACCAATGTTTCTCCATTCCCTTTTATTTTCTTCGATCTTTCTTGGTTTAGTATATTACTTGTAACCACATGTCTTCTTGGGGGGCAATTTATGTAAGCCATCTACCATGGAACTATGATAATATATGGTACCAAAACATTATCGTGTACTATTAGAGCTACATATTACGCAAAGACAACTTGAATCTCCTGGAAAAGAAAATGCAGCTCAGTTGAGTTATGGAATAAATCGCTGTTACTGCTCTACCACACATACGCAATGCGTTCCTTGTCAAGAGCAAGGAACTCACTACATCTTTTATAGGGCATGATCTTGACTGCATATTAAGGATATCAATGTCTGATATGTTGTGGTCAGTTTCTTGGTCAGTCTAGATCTTAAAATCCCACAACAGCTATGCTCCCCTTATCACCATTATCATCATCATCATCATCATCATCATCAACAGTTTCTACATGTAATAGCCCACTTTTGATATATTCAGCTCTAAACCAAAGGCATCATCTCGAGGCTCTGGGGAATAAATATAAGGATTTGTATGAGTTTATTCCCCAGAGCCTCGAGATGATGCCTTTTGTTTAGGACTGAATTTTAATATATCGAAAGTGGGCTAT
>NC_090877.1:34924071-34949071 GCF_036669935.1 Montipora foliosa | reverse complement strand
GCAGGACATACACAGGTTAATTTGCAAAGAAACCCGACATCGTTATTGCAGAATCAGAATGACAGTGATTTAAATTCAATTCCTTGCCAGTCAAATGTGAGTCAAATGACTGTGCAAGATTCTGCGCCATCGCCATCCATTTTATCTTCTCTTCAAACTCGACCATCAAACGGCTATCATAACACAATACCAGAATCCAGACAGATGGGAGCAGAAAGGAACAGACACGTTCCCAGAGAACAGCCAACAGCGCGATTAAGCGGTACAAGTTTGTACTCACAAGTGAAGCAAGTCTATAGTGAGCTACGACAAAGCTTTGAAGAAGTTGCTGGCAACAAGGAAGAAGCAAGCAGTACCATTACAACAGTAGCAAACGGCAGCAATGATTGCGAAAATTCTAATTTACCAAGTTCTTCAAATAGTACAGGATTGTTGCAACAAAAAAGAGACAAGGATAAGGAAAATATGACTTTGTTGAATGGTAAAAGCCATCGAAGATCACTGAATGGCGCTCTTGAAAGTACAGTGCAGAGGTTATTGGCTCTTCAAAAAAAGCAGAACTGTTCAACTAATTCTTCGAGCCAAACTACTGACTCGGTTAATGCGCTTTTTGAGGGTGCTTCAGGGCAAGAAAAATATGTGGAATCAACAGGACTTGAACCATCGGCAACAAACGTTTCCTACCAGGAACGTATTCCAGAAAACGAGTCTGTTAGTGACCCAGTTTCAGAAACTAGTGCCTCTGAAATGCTCGCACGAGAGGGGACAAGAGATTGTTTGGTGACAGATATCAATAGCAGAGAAACAGAAGCACGTGTTGGTAGTAGCGCAGAGAACAACAGGGATAACGTGTTTGTTAGTCCTTCAGCTCCTTTAACTTCCAAAGTTGAAAGTGACAAGCATAACACAGACACTGATGACCCTTATGGATATCTTATGTCTCCAATCATACCACAAACGTACTCGGCAAGGCGTAGTAGAACACAAATCTCACGGCTTGACTGGAACTCAGGTGAGAATGATTCGCATATTGCAGGTAAAGATCATGAAGACCAAGAGAGTGGAAATGAGCCCAGGCAAGCAGATGATGAAGATGGTGATATGGTAGAAACTCGAAGAAATTTGTGCCATGGATCTGCCGTAGCTGAAGCTCAGCAGCGTGCTTTGCGTGAGGGCAGTAATGAAGAAAATGAAGATAATGATTATTGTGTCATGGAGCAGGAAAGGTTTGTTCCAGACTCAGATAATCGTAATGAACCTCAACCCGGAGTTTGTAGTCGTAAGGCTTTGGGAGATGGACATAAGGAGGAAGGCACAGAAACCGCAGAACCATACCAAGCAATTGCTGACAGGAATCAGATTGAGACAAATGAGAGTAATGGTGAGGGAGCTGGAAAGGAGGGTCCTGAATTTGTTGAGTGTGAAAAAGAGACGCATGAGCCTATTGAAGGGGAAGATAATGTCGATGTTGAGATGGAATCTGAATCTGAATGGCATTCAGAAAAGGCATCAGAGTCTGAAATCAACACAGATAACGTGAACGCACAAAGTGCCCCTAAAGTAGTAGATGTAGTGGATAAGGAAACTGATGACAGCAACGTCGATACGGAGGAATCTGTGGAAACTGATGGTGATTGTGGTATTGAATGTGTGGCCAGTGGTGACAAAGGCCACGTTGCTCAAACACAGAGCGCCTTGCCAGCACAAAACACTGACACTGGTCATTCTGAGTTGGACTTTAATGTTTCTGGAACTGAAAAATCGTTGCAGGCTAATAATAACACCACTGATCACCGGGGAACTGACGGAGAAACCACAAGCACTGGCTCTATCACCAACACTCTTGATGAAGGCGACTCGACTCTCTGCGGCGAGTGGTCATCTAGAGATCAAGACAAGTTGTCTGATAGCCCAAGTGTGCAGGGTGAAGGTCACTTGGATAACAGCGTAAAGCCAGGCATAGATTGCCACAACCATGGATTGCAGTCCCAAACCAACCCCAGACAGGCTGAATCTAGTTCTGCGGATCAGTTGTTTAGGGCTGGTGTCATTGAAGGAATTGAAACAAAGCTGTTAAGTGATATCCTAACTTGTCCAGACAAGAACTTCAATCAAAATATGAAGGAAAACGAACCAAACAACCCAGAACGGCAATGTGTTGATGGTCTCCCAATGCACGGAGTTCCTCGGGTGGTTGCCCGATTAATAAATTCGGATCTTCTTATTATGTGGGATCTACCTCCTTACAATCAGCTTGCTGATATAGATCACTTCGAGTTGTTCGTTCGGATCCTTGGTGGTGAATGGTTGCGAATCGCCCAAGTTAAAGCCCTCAGGCTTCCTATGGGATGCAGGCTTAAATATTTAAAACCAGGAAGAACATTTTCCTTTAGAGTTCGTGCAGTAGGTCACGACGGCGTGACTGGTGTGATGAGCCAGCCTTCTGATGTTATATCTTTATAGTGTAGGGTAGACAACGGCTATATGTAGTAAGTAGTATAAGGCAATCACTAAGCAAGTGTTATATTTGGAAATATTTTTCTCCATCCGTTCCATCCCGTATTGCATATTCGCATCTATCATTTGTCTATGGGAAGCTTAGGACAGCAAATTGGTCTGTCTCCAGGCTTTGGTGTACTAGTAACTATATCATTTTCATAACCCCACCTGCTGCATCCGCCCACGAATATGCTAACACACTGGACTTCACATTCACGTCATAAAATTCCACCATCGTGTATAACCCTTTTTGTTCCCAGAGGCTGTTATTCTTTTCGTCAGCAGCAAGACTGACGACCTCTTGCTAGTTCCCAATACTGGCCTTCGCTGTGAAAAGTCATTTATATGATCCCTAAAAGAAAAAAGCTGAAAGAAAGCTCAGATGAGCCTGAAGTCAATGATTTGCGGACAATGATTTGTGATTCCTCGCAATGACGTAGAGAATCGCGGCCTCTGCGGACAAGATTACAAAATGATTACAACTACCGTAGTAATTTAAGATTTTGGTAAACGCCACGGCGCGCCCATGGCGGGACATTTACAGTGGTGAACTTCGTCTTTATTTGCCATTGGGATAATTGATGTCGTCAAGCGTAAGCAGTAGCAGTTCTTTTGTCTTCACTACTGCGTTGAAGAAGCTAGCTATATTTCTTGAATTGCCGTTCTAGTTGACGCTTTTTAATTCTGTGTTTTTTGCTGGGGCAGGGGATTATTATTTTTTTAATTTTTGACATCACGTTTTATAACATTCAGTGTTTGAAGAATATATTCAAAGAAAAATCATCATTTCTGGACATCACTGTTTTAAGAGGGTGTATTTTATTGATAAGTAAGGGTTTCTTAAAACTTTTGACGATAAAAACAAATGGTAAAAAACGACGTTTCGACCGTACTTCGGTCATTATCAAGTGAATCGTAAAATTGAAACAGTGAATATATATATATATATATAGTTATATCCCTTGAGCCAACAACGTATCACCCCCAGGAGGATCGCAAATGGATTCACAGTCCAAGTTGAGGAGAAATTGAGAGAAAGTTACAGGAAATTCAACACTGGACAACTTCTGGGGAAAACTGTAATTGCCCTGAGCGGGATTTGAACCCACGTCCCCCTGATCACTAGTCGGGTGTGATGACCACTACACTATCAAGGCAACCATGCTGGCAACGTGGCTGATTAATCATTTAATGTGTGGCATTTCCGTGGGACTCCCTAAGGGCCAGTTTTTCTATGTGATAACGCTGGATCAACAAGTGATTCACAGGCGGACAAGGGTAAGGGTAATTAATCACCCTTGCGTGTGAAACCAACATAACCTGCATTGTTGGTTTGTTGAGCAGCTGGGTGCCCAAAAAAGGAAGCATGCCATTTCTCTCCGTCTCCATGGTGAACTTAATAGAACTTATTAGCCAACGCCTTTTATGTAGTATGGAGGAAACCTTGGAGCGTAAAGGCAAGATGCCTACATACTACAAGAGATTTGTGGACGACACACTGACCATTATGCTAGACAAAGCATCAGCAGACAATTTTCTCGACATTTTAAACCATTGCCATTCCTCTATTAAGTTCACCATGGAGACGGAGAGTAGTGGCATGCTTCCTTTTTTGGGCACCCAGCTGCTCAACAAACATAAACATGTTGAGACTAAGGTGTAAATTAAACCCACAAATACTGACCTCTTGCTACACTACAAGAGCCATGTAGATGACCAGTACAAACGTGGATTATTAAAAACGCTGCTTGATCGTGCATTTTGACTTTCGTCCAATTGGCACTACTTCTGTGAAGAATATGATCGATTGAAATTATTGTTTTCTCGACTAAAATATCCTGACAAACTTGTCAACTCTTCCATTTCACGATTTGTTGCCGCCAAAGCATCGGATGAACCTGTTGCCTCATCTACTGTCAGGGATCGATCAGACCCAATTCGTGTTGTCCTACCGCTTAAAGATAAGGCCTCAGCTGATATTGTGCATTCGCAACTCCACTCCCGTTCAGCCCGTTTTTGTCAGCCAGAAGATTGAACAAGATCTCAAACTGCGAGAAGCTAAGCCGCCGATTGTAAACCAACAGTGCCTTGTTTACATTTTTGAATGTGACCTGTGCGATGCAGGTTATGTTGGTTTCACACGCCGCCATCTACATCAACGCGTTGAAGAACACAAAAACTCTTCTTCATCTATTGGCAAGCATTTTCGCGACAAACATTCTTTGGCTCCAAAAGATCTTTCAAAGAATTTTAGTGTTTTAATGAAGTGCACGAACAAATTTGACTGCCTCGTCTATGAAATGTTTTTATCCAAAAGTTAAGACCTACTCTATGGTGGAGGTATAGAGATGATATCTTCGATCTTTGGACACTAGGACATGATAAACTACTTCAATTCACGCAATTCATCAACTCTCTTTATCCCACTATTAAATTCACCCTTGTTCAGTTTTGAGAAACGAAGTATTGAATATCAAAGCTACTTAATTAATAGAGGATACAACCCCTCTCAGGTCAAACAACAATTTGAGAAAGTCAAATCCATTCCCAGGGAGAATTTGCTTGTTCCCAATATAAAGCAATCTAATAAGGTTTTTCCGTTAGTTTTAGATTACAATCCTTCTTTGCCAAGCATCGGGAAAATTCTATATTCCCATCGGCATCTCATTGACAATTCACCTTCCCTAGCCAAAATTTTCGCAAAGGGATCTATCATTCCCTCTTTTAGAAGAGCCAAAAACATTAAAGAAATCTTGGCACGACCTCGCCGCACCATATACACAGATATACAAGGTTGTTATAAATGTAAAGGCAAATGCGATCTCTGTAAGAATTTTTTAGTAGAATCGGATCATTTCTCCAGCACTTGTACAAGCAGGAAATATTTCATCAGACAATACCTTCATTGTAAATCTAAAAATGTTGTTTACTTGATCACTTGTAACAAATGTAATGTTCAGTATGTAGGATCAACCACTAACGAGTTTAAAGGGAGATTTCGAAACCACAAATCGGCCATGAGCACAAAGAAGAACACTTGTAAAGTGGCGATACACTTTAACAAAGAAACTCATGTTTTGTCGGATTTCGTTTTCGTCATCATTGAACAAATTGGTAATTTTAGCGATCAAAATAGCCTCGACCATCGTCTGCTTACAAGAGAAGCTTTCTGGAGTGCACAACTTTGCACCCTTCAACCTTATGGTTTGAATAAAAGATCAGAATTCCATTCTAGGAATAGAATAAGATACAATTAACACCTTATTTTCATCACTCACAAGTGTTGTCCTTTTTATTTTTTATATGTTATATATTTAGGGATTCTTTTGTTCAAAGGCTCAATCAAGGATTTTGTTACGAGGCTGAGAGTATAGCACACAATGCTTGAGTTCAGGTGCTGATGACTAGGATTTTGTTATGATCCATTCAAAGGCCTTTTTTTCGGATCCTGTCCCGAAAATGGCATTGTGAGCTAGAAAGCGCCTTTGTTCAAAGGCTTTGACTTGGGAATTTGTTGCATCATTTTCTCTACACTATTATGCAATACCCTAGTGGTCTAATACCTTTTTCCTCTCACATGATTGTTTTTATTGTTCTTATTTGTTATTTTGATTGCATTGTTTATTTTTTAGCCTATTTAAGTCTTAGCCTTAGAGAGATTCTTATTCCAAGTATTTTTAACCCTGTACACTCTATACTGAGGAAGCCCGAAGGGCGAAACGTTTATTAAAGAGTTTTGGCCACGGAAGAACTTCGCTGTTTACTCTTTCTACACAAACTACAATTTTCGAGTGCAAGCGTGTAGTATCCTTTGGATCCTTCTTCCAAGCGGCATCACCGTTGGTAAGCCAATCTTCATTCAAATATATATATATATATATATTTCTTCGCCGTCCTCTTCCCAAAATCGACGTCAAAAATGGCCAATTTTGTGAATGGCGTGAACAGTCGTCAATGTAGTTTCAATTTTCTTGTCCAACCTTCCAGGCCGTTCTTACCTGTTGAATTTACGGGTCCATGCCTCTCACGTCTTCTAGCGACAGCATTGTACAGCAATGTCTTTCTACTTAAAATCTCTGGGGGTCGCGTTCGTTTTCCCCGCCCAACCTCATGTAAAAAGGTACTTCCGTGCACACAACCCTTGTGATGTTAATCGACAAAACAACACTAGCGCCTACTCATTTGGGAGCTAAAACACGAACAACACGTCTGCAAGGAGGACGTCATCCAAAACAAAAGATTCACTCAACTAAAACAGTTTTTGCGATGACTCCACGAAATATTTTAGACGTTAATTGTGTCAAAGGTTCCCCGAACACGTGGCCTTCGATGTGATCGTAGGTTCGCCCTGAGGGTGGCAACGCCGTGTGTGTACAGCACACTTTGCGGATTTTTTCTTGTGTGACTTGCTCTTTCTCATGGAGTTGACGTCGTCACTGACCTTCTAAAGCTCGCTTCAGTGTAGCAACAAGCATTGTTCCTGATGGTACTTAGATCTGCCTATATGTGCAATTTTGATCTTGTTCTTGCTGGTAAGCTATTCTTCCAAATCTTTTCCAGTTTGCTATACGCGGCCCTTGCTTTACCTAACCTTACCTTGATGTCATCTTCTGTGGCGCCAGAGGTGCTGACACGAGTACCCAGGTACACAAAATTTTCTACGTCGTCAATGTCTTGGTCATCAACCTGCACCTTTTCGTTGTTGGTTGTGTTAAGTCTAAGGAGTTTGATCTTCTCGGAATTGTCGTCAGTCGTTTAACTTGGGCCACAGCATCCATCTGATACCTGTGTTGTCATCCTCTAGCGTTCTTCTCGTTATCCAGTCCATTACAAGCAAGAACAAGAACCCCGACATATTGCAACCCTGTTTTATACCAGACTTTACATCGAACCAACCGGTTTGACCTGCACCATCGATCACTGCACATTGGCTCCCATTGTACATTGCCTTGACCATTCTGACAAGCTTTGGAGGGATCGCGTCCGTCCAAACGGACGAGAAAAAGCTGGATACGTTCCTGCACAAGAGCCTTTGCTGAATACTAAAGATCCACTGGCCAATGTGTATAACCAAGTGGGAGATAAGGAGAAAAACGGGGTTGGAAACGATCAGCAGACAGGTGGCAAGGAGGAGATGAGCGTGGTTAGGCCACGTCCTCAGAATGGATCACAACTCACATCCAAGAATTGCACTCACATGGGTACCGGAACGTGGAAGGAAGAGGGGTCGACTGGGGAGACATGGCGCAGAACTGTGGAAAGGGAGCTCAAGGAGAAGAACTTGGGAAGGCAGAGGCAGCATCGTTTGCTGCAGACAGGATAGCTTGGAGGCAGAGAGCTTGCAGCCCAATTCTCCTATAGGAGATCGGACATTAATATATATATATATATACATGAAGAATTGCCCTGAGCGGGATTTGAACCCACGTCCCCCTGAATACCGGTAGGGTGTGATGACCACTACACCATCAGGACAACCACGCTGGCAACGCAGCTATCGAGACAGTAAATTGGCCTATCGTGAGTATCCCGGGATTCTTTCACGGGTGGGATGGGAAAGCCTAAACCCCTTCATAGTCTTAAACCTAAGGATCGACTAACGATTCACAGGCAAACACCAACTTAGGCATCAGCTAATCAGAGGGATCAAGTTAATGATGCAGGCTTATTTATATAGACCGTAGAATGAAGAAATGAAACCCATCCCGTTAATCAACTGATTAATTGTGTCGAATGAAAAACATGAAGAATTGCCCTGAGCGGGATTTGAACCCACGTCCCCCTGAATACCGGTAGGGTGTGATGACCACTACACCATCAGGACAACCACGCTGGCAACGCAGCTATCGAGACAGCTATCGAAAATGAGGATATTGTGCTGCCTGCAAATGGTTTAATTTTCTGATGTATGCAGCTATGGACGGAAATCTTCGGAACGATTTGGCACCTACCATAATTTTACGTGGAATTTTTTTTATATTGAAATCAAATCATAATTAACGTGAGGAGGAGACTCGGCTGTCAAGTTTATTAATGGTAGGGCCATCGTCAGTGATGAGTAGGTCGAGTTACCTTCCCTACCAAAACCACCTGTAGTTTTCACTCTCACTAAGGTGTGATGAAGTATGGAACACGGGATACAAGAGCAAGGTCTCCAGTAAGGGTACTGTCATAGACTCAAATTAGTTTGGTAAGGGTATGTCAACATACAACTGCGAATGGAAACATCGACTGATAACAGTTCCATAGGTTTAATAAAATTTAACATTTTGTAGCACAGTTACAGGTACTTTCGATAGCTGCTCAGGGTAAAGAAAACACTTTGTATATAAAATTACATCGTGACGTCTTTTTTAGACTTTTACCAGTTTTCAGTTGACTCGAAAGTATCTTATATAATTACGAATAACTGTCTGTAGTTGCATTCGAGTACAAAATCATCCGGGGGCAAGTTTTGACGATTTAGTACCCATTCATCTAGTTTTTGTGGTGGCTCTTGACGTTCTTTTTCTTGTTGAGCTTTCTAAGAAATTTGCGTACTTTTCCCATCTTGGCTCGTTTTTGACTCATACCCGGGATTGCGCCGCCGATAGCATTTTGAAGGGCATTGGACATGGGACCACCCATGCCACCACCCATCTGGCCTCCTAATTCCTGAGCACCAGTAAACATAGCTCCGACTCCACCAGCATTTCCCATTGCCCCCATGTTCGGCATACCTGGTAAAAAGGAACGGAAACACTTATCTGTAGTAACTCATTCATATGCAAGTGTCCCCCATCGCATTTGTTTCAAGAGGGTTTCTTTAATCAAATGTTTAAGTCTTGTTTTCGCGATTACTTAACCCATGAAAGGCATCAACATGTGGGAACGAAGGATTTTGGATTCGGTTTCGTGAGCCCATTTCCCGTTTCCCTTTCTTTCCAATGCCTGTCACGTAGCCTAGACTCCACGATCTTTGCGACCATCAAATAACAAGATCTGGTGAAGGCAAGGCCTTATTTCACTTAAATATTTGCCGGTACTTCGGATGGTCTGAGTATTCCAATAAGCCTTTAAACATCTTAATCAACAAGCCCATGATGGTTTTCCTTTTTTATATGTTTTGTTGTCAGCGATAGGGTTTTGTGGCATTAGCAATGTCTCACCTCCTTCCATGTTCATTCCAGCAATTCCAGCACCCATACCTCCAAGGCCCCCCATAGCTCCCATTTGTGGCATTCCTGTCATTCCTGCCATTCCTGGTCCTGGCATGTTTGGCATTGCATGCATACCTGCCATAGCTAGGGAGTAAAGGATGGAATGACATGAGGTATGCAGGTAATATGCCATTTGTGCCATTCCTGGCATGTTTGGCATGACGTGCATGCCTGCCATTTGTAGGTAATATCAAAGAACAATGGCAACACCATCGGTCCTTGGGGTTGTTTGCATAGACTCGGGACTTTGTCATGCTTCATTCAACTCACCATCTATTGGTTTTATTCAGAAATCCCCCCCCCCCCCCCCGCCCACCCATCAACACGTAAATATATACCAACTATGCAAAGCGTTTCTCAACAATATTGAAGGTGTTAAGCCACTGACTGATACGTATGAAAATTCAGAAAAAAAGCAGAAATCATGTATCTGGTGCATATGACATAGCGCATTAATATACAGGCTAGTGACGAATACAAAAGTCGTGATTGAAACTAAGCCATTGATGTTTAAGGAATACGTAGTACGCACCTCCTTCAGCACCTTCGATAAATTGTTTCGACATCGCTGCGCCCTCTTGTGGGCCTCCAGCTGCTCCCGGCATCTGCATTGCCATGGGCCCTGCCTCAAGGCCGTTGGGCATTTGCATTCCAGCCGCTCCTGTCATACCTCCTGGCACGGGCATACCACCTCCCATCATTGAAGGCATTCCTTCCATGGTTGCTCCACCGCCTTCACCGATTGAAGTTGCTCCTGCACCAAAGCCCATGCTCAGGTCTCCCATTGGACCACCCAAAGGATTAATTCCTGCACAAGAAATGAAGACATTGTTTTGGTTCCTATTATTAAATTCAGAGGGAGGGAGCTATTTCTCGAAACAAGTTGCCGCAATATTTCAAGTTTAGAAATGTCTTAATGTTAGTGAGATTTTTAGTTGACGAAATCATGTCATCTAAAATAATTACCATTAAGTTCGACTGCTTAATACTGTTAACAATGGATTACAGCAGCCATAGCGCCTTTTGGGTTCCTCCCAACAAGACCTCGGGATTCCTTTCTCAAACGCCCCAATATTGTTATGAGCCCAAAATTGGATTTGGCCGTCCTTGCCGTCATGGCAACTAAAGAGGCGATGCGGAATTACCATTGCAACATCCCTAAGGGCTATTAGCTAACCATACATCTAACTAAAAATAACAAAATGCAATTTAATAACAATAACTGTTTTATCTTACCACCGAGCCCGCCTCCTAAATTCGGTCCAGAGTCCATCAGTCCTGGAACTAAAAGAAAAATAGAAAAATAATGTCTACAATGACCAAAGCCGAAAAAACGGGACAAACTGTCTGGAGACTGCAGGCAGTCCACAGGTTCCATCATGCTAAGCAACTAAAACTAATGAAAGGAAAACGTCTTCTCGTATTCGTTGCTAGAGTAAACTCAGTGGATATGGAAGGGATGGTGTGGGTTTTTACGATTTGTTAGTATCCCAACACGTTTTGGGTAAGTCTTCAAAGTCACGAGATACTGGCAAAATTCGATTTTTATGTCGCTTACTATCAAGTTTTAGATGGCCAAAAAGTGTTGGTTCCTTATTGGTTCTGCAGATGCATTCGTGCAAAAATTCAGTCCATGCCTTTAAAGTACATTTGTGTCCAGGGGCCCGTTTCTCGAAAGTCCCGAAAACTTTTCGGGCCCGAAAAGCCATTTGAGAAGCTGCCAACCGCTTATTTTGGAAGGCCAATCTTTTAACGTGTTTTCAAGGTAACAAAACTGACTGTGAAGTTTGACGTTCTTGAGATAAAAAGGGAATTGTGACACCCGAAAATGGTCCGTAAAGTTTCGGGTCTTTCGTGAAACAGGCCCCAGGAGGGCAAGTCTTAGATGCACACCCAAGCAGTTTCGATATCCAACCCCAACTGCCCCTTCAAGTCTAAGCATTTGCGGCCTTTTTCCAACAGTAAGGTAAGGGTAAAAGTTAACGTTAATTTTAGCGAACGGTAAATGCAGCTTTTATATCCTTATTTGACGAGCAGCATTTGGGGGACACTTTGCGACGTTAATTGTCTGTGTTCCGAGACATGAGTGATGTTGAGGTTGGTGAGAAGAGCGGTTGAAATCCGCGTGCATTTAATTACTTCCCTTTCGGAACACATTAATTTAACCCATTGACTCCCAGGGGTTCCCCATTGACGAGTAAAATCGTCTGGTGTTAGACAGAGTAAAAGTCTGGCCGGTTTGGACGTCAAAGGGTTAAAGGCCGGGGTATTAACCGTTTTTACGCTACTAATCGACAAGGATTCAGTACTTAAGTATAGTCGTTGGCCAAACGAGGGGGTTGGCGCGGCTTGGGTCGATTCCCAAACTCAATGTATTTTGTGTCCACTACTCAACCAGGCTAACACAACAATGATATTTGGGCGTGTTGGCCAGCCAAGCCACCCGTGACTCTTATTCAGCATTGGAATGGCTGCAAAAACATTTACACATTAACCCTTTGAAATAGAGAATAGCGATGCACACAGAACCGGACACGAAAACCCCTAAAAACCAGCAGGTGGAAAAACTGGGGAAAGGGGCCCGTAGAATGACTAAGCCTACTGACGCCCGCAAACCTAAAAACCTAAATCCCACAAACCACTACGCATCTAATACGGCTCACCAGGCTTCTCATAAGGTTTGAGCGGGTTGGTTGTCTACTCTGCTCCGAGAAGTTATCCTCGGGTATTCCGGTTTCCCCCTAATATCAAAAGCTAACATTTGATTGGATTTCCACTATTCCTAGAACCGTATGTTAGATAACGGTATGGTTAATTTGCTTTCCCTCGTTAGATAAAAATCAGGTGAAATGAACTTGGCAAGTAAGCGATAGTCATTACACTGTGTCATGCAGTAAGCAAAATTATTTGTTAACCTTCTTGGAAATCGCCAGATTTTTTGCTTGAGGCCA
Source organism: Montipora foliosa (assembly GCF_036669935.1). Taxonomy (NCBI): domain Eukaryota; kingdom Metazoa; phylum Cnidaria; class Anthozoa; order Scleractinia; family Acroporidae; genus Montipora; species Montipora foliosa. The sequence goes on along the minus strand of NC_090877.1, from coordinate 34,936,422 downwards.
CTGTCCTTGACATACTGGGTATCATATTGCCCTGGAGCTGAGGTCCTGTTTTTAAGTGTCAATTACAAGAAAAGAACGACGTATTATTAACTTAACGGAATCGCAGGGAATTCCAAGCAGTGACCGTTCCAAAGGCGATATGTCGTTTTTTTCGGTGTTCATTGTTGCTTTGATTAGCAGATTAGGCAAAGGGACGATTCTGTCTAAGAACCTATGTTAACAATGTTTACGAGAGACCTGTGCCATCCTTTAGTGTACTCTTCGAGGTGAATGATCGCTCTCGGACATAATATCAAAACAGTGATCATAAGTTTTTAAAATGGTAAGGAGCAAACTCTTTTTCCCCTTCCCTCTTGTTTGCAATGGAACAGTGATTTAAACCCCTGGGTCCGGTTGCTCGGAAGCCGAGTAACTTAATGCAGGATTTGCGGAAACGTTTGTTTCATGTTTTCAACTTTTTGGTGAAAGTTTCGTTTGCTCATTTTTGTTTTCAAGATTGACTTCTTCTAAAGTAAAGTTTTTTCAAATTTCAGCGTTGAACAGCATTTTCCGGGAGTAGAGAAATAAACTCGTTGGTTCACTTTTAATCGGCGATTAGCGTTAATGGGCTTTTGAACAACCGGGCCCTGGTCTTCATTTCCAAGACTTAACAACCGTAATAAAATGCAATAAATGTCAGACTAACGAATCTGCCATTTTTTTGACAACATAGATGAGAAGACGCTTTCCTCCATTGTGTTACTAAGCTATATACATGGAGCACCTACCTCCCTGCTTCTTGGAGGCTTTGTGGGTTACATGTCCCTTTTCTTCAAAAATTGAGAGAGAAAACGACTCAAATAAATAACAATACGTTTTCTACACGGTGAACACCTCTTCAACCATGCAAAAGAAAGGGGTTTTTGGTGAAGTTACCATATCAGGAATAGAAAGAAAGCTTTTATCAGGTGATCTTACTCTGGTCATTCAAAGCCTTCAAGCAAGAGAGGACGAGGAGAGAGAACACATTCACCATACGCGCGCCTCTTCCAATACTATTTTTTTAATCTCGGCTATTTTAAGAAGGCACCTGGTTGGTTAGTTTTAATTACGTCATTAAAATTCGAGCCCAAAATAACTTTCACAGCATGGCGCGAAGCTTAAAAGTCACTAGATCCAGATTTTAAAGATGTGCTCCAAGCACAAATTTTGGAGGAGATTGATTGCATTCGGGTCTGTTCTAAGCTAAGAAGGTTCTGTGTGTGTTCCTGGTGCAAAGCTTTCAGTATTTGCTTTCGTAACCGTGAGTGTGCGCACTCTAAACGAATCAGTGTAAAACGCGCGTATGAAAAGTTTGGCCAACGATAAACGTGGAGAAATGTTATTCTCTGGAGAGTGACCTCTCTGCTGCACAATTTATCTAGCCCCAAAGTGGGGCCTCGTCAAGTCAAGAGAAGAAACGATTACATAAGGTTAAAAACCTCAGTTAGGTTTTATTCTTATCAAAGAATCAGAAGTGTTTTTTTTCGGAGACGTCCGCATAGGCAGTAGGCATGCTTGAACACGAGGAATAATGATGAGGAAGCTGGCCTTTTCCCTTTGCGGCTCAGGTTCCATTCCTGGATTTGGCATCCTTTGTGAGTTTAGCTTTCGTCGTTGTCAACTCTATCTCGAGAGGTTTTTAGTTGCTTTTTCGATTTTCTTCCCTTCTCAAAGACCAAATTTGACTTGTTTGTTTAGTTGATTGTTATTATTGCTGAACAGCTTTGAATGCTAAATCCTTTTCGAGAAGTTATAAAGTAAGTATTATCATGGGAAATGGAATGCTCATTGAAAAGTATTACTGTTGTTGTCGATATGTCAATTTACTTCAGAACTGGCAAATTGGCATCGCTTTGAAAAGTAATGTTTATGCTACCAACTGAATGTATCAGTACTTACTTGAAGGTTTCTTGGCAAACCCTGTTGGAGAAAAGCACATGTTAAAAACATTTTAACAAAATTCGTACTTCAATTATTGCGTTTATCGGGAATATCAACTTAATACTGCTGAGCCAACGTTTAGATTACTCGATGGTAAGGGACCCGTCATCTGTTTTACTAAAATAGACCGGTACAGTTCTCATTAGGGCACACTACAAACTACCCTAAACCTGCCCCCCCTGACAATGAAGTCTTAGAGAAGGCTTAATTGCAGAGGATATTGGAATAAAACTAATCAGAACGCATATACATTGGATGGGGCATGTTACCAGGATGAATAATGGAACGTCAAAGAGAATTGACCTGGGGATCCAGAAGAATTGGTTGCCTGCATCTTCGCTACAGAGATACATGCAAGCATCCACCCACATTGACTACTTTCATCAACCCACAACGCTGTACGTTCTGGGGTTTTTTCCCTAATGTTTCATGTTTAATTTTCCTTGAATAACAAGCACAGTACAGCAATGAAAAGCCAAAGCCAGAGGCTTATGCGGCGTAGGTCAGAGTACAGAAATTACAAGAGGTGCCTGCTAATTGATAATAATTAACATGGTAAAGAAAATATTATTAGTTAACCATAATATTATTGTGGACATACTTAGCAAGAAAGAAATAACATAAGAAAAGAAAATAATAAGAAAGGAAGGAAAGTTGTGATATAAGTAAGCATAATACACGTATAAAAGATGATTGAATGAGGGAAGAGAAACTAAAATAACAAATAGTAATCTTTGAGTTTACGTTTATAATTGGAAAGAGCGTGGGAAGTACATGATGAAGGAGGAAGACTGTTCCAAATTTGAGGACCTTCTACACGGATGGAGTAAGAATATTTTAAGGAGTGAATATGTAAGTTATCTCTTTCACGGTAGAATAATGATAATAGTCAGCATTGAGATTGAAGGGAGAAGAAAGTGGGATAGGAACACCCTTTTGCACATGCGGAAATATGAAGCAAGCGACCTGATACTCGAAAATGTGAAAAATATTAAGCATCCTGAACTTTTTGAAAAGAGAGTAAGTGTGAGTACGTGGAGGTAAATAAATAATGATTCTACGAACTTTTTTTTAAGGCTGAAGAGAGGTTGGAGATGTGATGAGTAAGTGGAGACCCAGATATTCGAGCAGTATTGGAGATAGGGAAGTATTAGAGAATTATACAAGGTGCATAGAGTAGTGGATAGACGAAATTGTCTCGATTTTATGATGCCAAGAGATATAGCGATTTTAGACAAAACTACCTTTATGTGAGGTTTCCATAAGAGATTTTGATGGATGATGATTCCTAGAAACTTAACAAGTTGAACTCTTTGTATGGTACTATTATCAATACAGATGGTGAAATCATTAGAATTGATCGTCTTTCTAGGAGGATGAATATAATAAATTTAGTTTTATCAGGATGTAAAGTTAACTTATTAGCCTTGAACCATGTAGCAACAAGGGAAAGTTCATGATTAACAATGCTAAATAGTTAAGAAATATTATTATGCTAAAGAGAGAGGGTGGCGTAATCAGCCAAGACTATGAAGGAAAAAGGAGTGGCCCCAGCACAGAGCCCTGGGATAAGTATTCGTATGTAAAATCTTATCGAGAGAAATTTGAAGAGCCTAAAAATTCAAAATGTCTCTGTATTGTTCCTGAAACAGTCGAGTGCAATGATGCACGATCTTTTGGAGTCAATTGATCAATTTGCCCTCAAATACAGAAATGTCTTATTCAAATTAGATAAAATAACTATCACTAACCCCTGTCCCGCTTATGTCATAACGCAATTTCTTTCAATTATATAGTTATACATTGATCAAAATGTTGTTCTTAAGGTGGATCAAATTCCTCGTTTCCACGAAGCCTTTGCCATCAAAGCTGCTCGTCGCATCAACAATCTTCTCTAACAAAGACATCTGCATCCTGGTCTAACTTCAAAACCACCAGGGTTAACTTCAACACCCACATCGAAACTTTAAGATAGGAAAACCAAGCGTTTAGCTCGGACAACCTCCCAAATCGATTTCACACTCGCCATGGGTCCCCTCTTAGGTGACAACATCCCTTCTAGACATATGGCAGCACAAACTCCATTTCCCGCTGCGTACACCGCCATCGGCTAGTCAGAATACTCCAGAATGTCGCCGAAGTTCCAACAAGTTCATCTCTGCTCACTGGGAACAAGCCACTTATGGAAGACATCGCATATGTTCTAAATGCAATAAGTAAGGTTGCGACTGAGTTGTTCTTCACCAAGAGCCAGCCACTTGCTACCTGGTCGCTAATTTTCAGTCGTTAAATTGTTCCAACGACGAGATCAATTGTGGTAGACACAATAGTGCAATCCTTGACCTTCCACCTGTCTTCAATCCTTTAGTACATTCAAGGAACGTCATTATCTGTGGATCTCACAATCTGACATTCCTGCAGGTGAAAATCTTCGCCCGGTATCTCTTCTGTCAACCACATGCAGATCTTCCTCAGTTAAAGCAATAGTCACTCGAAAAACCAGTCTCAGGTTCTGATGTTGGCTCCCGTTACGTCCCATCATGTCGTGTCACCAACCACCTCTTCATGCACTGGAACGTGACTGAACAAAACACGTTCCTCCTTTGCAAGTATCCCACCGTATGTCTACATCCAGGGTTTCCTTAAGTAAAATGAAATGTTGAAGCAAGAATCACCAGTCTCAAATTTCTCTACTCCAAAAATCCGGCTGAGCTTCTTGCCATCTAGAAGGAAATTCAGCTTATGTTAAAAATGAAGATGTTTCAACCAAGCAAATCCAAATGGGCATTGCTACTCGTTCCTGATTCAGTTTATCTTGGAAAAGTGTTCGCTCTTTGGGATATCGCAAGTGGATATTGGCAAATTCCATTCAGCCAGCCGTTCGTCATAAAAGTGTAATACGTTTTCATGATGGACTTCATAATTCTTGCGATTACCATTTGGGTTAAATCCTGCTCTTCCCTTCAAAAGCCTTGCAATGGTGATAAGTAAACATCACCAGATGCGCCAAACAAACACCTGCAATGGGCTTAGAATTTCCGAAAGCCTCTTGCAGTCATTGAAGGAGTTCTTATCAACCGTGGTAAATTCGTGGGTGATCCAAACCACAATGTAGTTCGAGATGACAATGAGTTACGTCAACAGTTTTTCAACAACAAAAACAACTTGCACAGAATGCGCCTCTGTCAGCCCCTAACACATTTCCAGATCAAGGTACTCATATCGCAATAAGTTCAGAATTAAAGTCGCTTTAGAGAGTATCTGAGTGCCTTCCAAAAACCTGAAAGGTACGCTATTGCGGCTTGAAAATTTGTTATCACAACCTTCATCCTTGGTTAACGGAATTTTAACTTTCTTTTTATGGTGTTTACAAAATACAATAAACAGGACCCATTGGCGTCCTTCTTGTTAGTAACTTTTTTGGACTTCAATAGGACTTTTCACTGCATTCCAATTGAAGTTTTGTGTATTGTATTGTTTCCGTGCCTGATAAAACTAAAATCTCAACTATAAAGCAGTTACCTCTTGGGAGATAATGCCGCTTTTTTACGGGCGCTTTGGGCGGCTCCGGAGGCTTTGGAGGTTTCGGGGCTTCAGGAATATCGTACTGATCCTGAACCATGGGAACTTCTGGTATGTCACCAGAAGTTGGCATGCGTGGTATTTCTTGCGAGAATACCCACAAATACGGCACCGTGCGATAAACACAACCATTTGGACCTATAATGCACGGAAACTCAGGCGTTTCAGGCGTATCCGGTGTAGGCGGCGTCTCTGGTGTTCTTGGGGTATCTGGCGTGCGCGGTGAAACTGGAGTACTTGGTGTTTCCGGTGTGAGTGGTGTGACAGGGCTCTCCGGGGTCCGGGGTGTCTCCGGCGTTTCTTTGGTGACTGGGGTTTCCGGTGTCTCTGGGGATTCCGGTGATACAGGAGTGTCTGGTACGGGGGCGTGGATGTCTGCGGCGCGAGCTTGGATCACATCTAGAATGGTTAGGCAACTAAAAGCCTAATATCCACAGAAGGTTTTCAATATTGTAATCTGTTAAACGTATTGCCTCAAACAGGACCCATTGGAGTCCTTTTTTATAGTTCTTTTTTGGATCTTGAGAATCGTGCCTCCTTATTAAGGAGAACGTCCTTGTTGAATGAGGACACGGAATCTAAGTAACTGGCATGCATTGAGAGTTTAATTTATATAATGCCAATCCTTTAAGATGAAGAACACCATACTCAAACTTCATTCAAGGAATTCGAATTAACAGCTTTCATTTTTGGCAGCCTCCAAACTTAGCCACCAGTCCGTTTGACATCTAGGGTACGGGGAAGGTACAGTTGCTCTATGTATTCTCCTGACAGCAGAATTTGAGTCGGTAGAATTTAAACCGATTAACTGGTTGCACCAGTAAATCACCTAAGCCCCATTTCTGTTTGCACTACAGCATGCAGTGGTAAAAATCAGACACAATGGGTTTCTTTTCAACGACAAATGGCATGGATCTTGCTATTCCTGACAAAATTATCAGACCACCACAAGCGAGAGGATAACCTGCAATCAACACGTCTCACCTTGCGATGTTAGAGTTAAGAGAAGCCCTATGCAAAAGCAGTTCCAATACTTCATGTTGTGTCTGTTGAAAGAAACGGAGATTAGAAACATATAAGCTCGACGATCCCGTTTATCGCAAGAAACTTAAAGAGGCTATGTCACGCAAAATGATGTAATTTCTTCAATCCAAAAAGTATAATAAAACATTGCAATAGCACTTAAAACTGTTGAACAACATAAAAGAAATACAGCAGAAGGAATGCATGGATGAACACAGGTGGACAAGATCGGAAAAAGTGGATGGCATTTGGGTAATCTTAAAAATGGTCGGCCCAACGTTTTTCAAGTTTATGGCAAATCGCCTGGATAAAAGTTGTTTTTGCTCAGAATCATCTTGTTTGTGATGTAACGATAATTTTAACAGTAAAGGATTCCGAGTTTTAGATTCGTGATTATTATTAATAACTAAAGATTTCCCTTAAACACCTTAAAATAACGTGACATAGCCCCTTAATGGAATTTATCCAGAGCATTTTCTGAGCGAGTCTGTTTTCATACAAGACCACACACTGGAAAGATCGCCCTGATTTTTTATCAACACCAGGTTCTTTATCGAAGAATGACTTTCTTTATCGTCGAACAAATAAACCAGTGTTGTGGGCGGAGCGTTCACTTGATCTCTCTTTCTTGAGAAGGAATTTTTTCGACGCTAAAGAGATACCTTTAAATCTGTTTAAATGGAGGGCTTTTGTAGTTTTAAATTCTGTGAATGCCTTTTAGCTTATTGTATTCATGTAATTCAAGGTATTTTTTTACTGATCCTTCTTCATTGAAAGTAAACAATTGAATGTCCAGAGGCCGTTATTAAGCTGGAAGACTGTTTAAACCACGCCACAAATTTGTTACGTCTAATTCCACCGCATGAAAACTCATAGGCTGAAAAATGCAAATGTCATGGCGAACACGACATGTTTGGGATAAAATCGAAATAGCGCCCAAAATAAAACAGCTGGACGTAAACATTCTCTGCGCTGTACAATGTTCCTTGGTTGATTGTGATTTTTGACCCAGACATGGTACTTCACGGACATACATGGTGGTTCGCACGATTCTCAAGTCAAAAAAATATCTCCTCTGTAAGTAAAGCAAGATCATATGCGTCAAACTCTCTCCAAGTTATTTCACCATCAAGACTCCTCTAAACGTTCTATTTCAAGCGCCTATTTCAGATTCAATGTTGGGACACGGACATCGTACAGACAAAGTTAAGGGTGATGGTTCTGGCTACCGATCCCCGAAAAAGCATCAGTCTTAAAGCTTGCTAGAAATAACATGCACTTTTTTCTCGGCTGTTGCAGTTAGCAAAGACTTTAGTTAAATTCAAGACAGAGGTTGCCTTTGAAAACCGAACCGCACTTCGTAGACAATACAATGACTATTTATAAATATCGTTTTTCATAACATCCGTCAGATTTGCGGCCCAAATTTATGATCGATATCATAACATTTACAAGAAGATTACCATCTTACCTTGACAATTCTTTTTTTGCGAGGAGTGGATCTGAACCTGGATATTTCTTTTCTCGCAATAACAGATTGTCGCCGAAAAAAAATTATTATTTATGCACCACCCGTTTTCATTTATTATACAACAGGTCAGAAAATGACTTCATGCGACATATTTTTAAAGCTTCTTTTCCTTGAAGTCTTTAAGTTGTTAACTAAACAATTGTTTTTGATTCCCCAAATACGACAGCACGAAAATTTTGCTTCTAATTTTAGGATCTGAATGAGTTATTGACTTAGTTTGGTTTATTCTTTTCGGAGACCAAATAAAATTATGTTGCTGGTGGCAACATTATTGTTGGGCTCCGTAAAGCACGGGTAGTGTTTCAAGTTCAACGAAGCAGCTCTTCTGTGGCAGAACATAAAGAAGTTCACTGTCTCACTCAAAAACTCTGCGACCGGTTCTCAATTGTCCTATAGTTGGTCCTAGGTTTTTTTCGAAAAACTTCAGCAGTGGAAGTGGCTAGAGCAGTCGCCTTCGAAAAATTTTATTCCCGGCGTCATGTAGGTTGACTTTCTAGGTTATTTTTTTCTTCTCCGGGGGGTTTTCTCCTAGTACTCGCTGCGTTTCCCCCCTCATCAAAAACCAGTTAATTTCATTAACAGTCTCCCCAATTTGCAGAGGACTCGTGATCGCCTTTGTAAGCTTGAGACCCTTACGATTATGTCACTTCTACTCACTTCAAAACAAACTTAATTCTGCAGGATGCTTATAGATAAGCAGATTCTGCATTTTCGCCTGGAACTTTTCACGTCCGATTTGGTAATATTTTAAAATTCAGTCCATTTACCTCTTACGGGATATAACTTGAACTCGCAGTTGATCAGCCCCAAGCTGGCTTGATAGTTCAGTGGAGCAGTGCAGAGCAAATCAAGTGTACGATCATGGACACGAATCCCTTTCAAGCCTGTTATTTTCCAGCTTAAAGGGAATAGGTCACGCTATTTTAGGTAATTTTGTCAATTATGAGCTCTAAACGTCAAATTGGCAGAGCAAAAGTCTTTCATTTGCAAAATCACGGCCACATAACAACTGAGAATGATTTTCCAGCTGTGTAAATGACATTTTAATATAGAATGATATAAATTTGAAAAAAGGTGGGCTGACGTGTTCCAAATTTACCCAAATTCAATCCATTTCAATCCTCTCCAGTTTGTCCATCCATGTCCCTTCTTGGCTTCCCTGTGTTTTGTTAGAGTTCTTCTATAGTTTTGAACAGTTATTTTGATATTTTAGTTAATTCTATGACCATTCGATCAGCGCTGAAATTGCCTAAAATTGCGTGACCTAGCCCCTTTAAGTTGCTCATATATCTGCGATAATCATCTTTCTAGCTTTCACTTCACGATTTGATAATAGGGACCTTAAGCAAGGACGACGACGACGGATACGAGAACGTTGTCTAAAAGTATTATTTTCCGTTATTTCCCGCTCGGCTTGGAAAGTGTGAGTACACATTCCAAGAATAAAATTGCTGACAACAGTGTGAATATTTCGAGAGAAAAATGAAAATTCATCGTCAGGTGCTCTCGTCCTCCACATGACCTCAAATTTGATCATTTCACGTCGATATCAGGGAGTTTAAGAAACGACGACGGCTACTGCAACGACAACGCCAAAAAGCAGTAATATTATTGGTTAAACGAGGAAAAATGATCGTGCTGCACGTGCGGCACGCATTTTTGAACAACTAGATGCTTCTGTGAAGCATACACTGGCTTGCCTGTGGTACGTGCTACAGAAAATCAGAAGGCACTGAATTGTGTGGTATTGAAATTCAGCATTCCAGTCTCTGAAGAATAACAAATAAAAGAGAAGCGAGAAACATTGGCTTCTGGGCTGACATGTTGATAATTTTCAAGTTCCCTCACAACTTCTTTTCACCCCAAGTGTGCCCTATGAGCATCCGAAAACTTTGTAATACTAAACTTCACTGAAGTCAAGCCCTGTTTCGCGGGGTTAGTGTTGGGATGGGAGACCAAAACAATAAACCCCTCATAAAAAACAGAAACATCTGACCGAAAATACTATTAACGCTAACAAATGCGAACTCAGCAAGGTACAGATTCTGTTAGCTTGCTTTATGCAAAACAAATATTGATGAAAAAGCAAATAAATATTGATACACAGTTTTCAGAAAGAGCAGAAGGAAGTTTCCCGGACGGTCGATCGAGAATAAAATATTTACGACATGAAAACAACATTAATTTTGAACCGTGAATATAGAATATAAAAAGTTACGATCAGCGACAAACATTTTGGGAGATTTTTGCTACGTTGAAGTAAATTGCAAAATCGAAAGTGATATGGCCGGAATTCTGCGGGCGCCGTGATTAAGTTACCGCGGCATGTTTACTCGCCAAACAGTGAAGCATCTGTGTCAAATGATGGCAAGATACCGGGTTTTTGTAAGTTTCTTTTTCTGTCAAGTGTTATGGCCAACTGGAAAACATGGACTGGACTCTGGACTGGACTCTGGACTGGACTCTGGACTGTTTTTTTCAAAGGGAACATAAACGAAAAATCGAACGATGCTGCCCAGAAAATTTAAATCAAGTCAAGTTACCATTACGTGAATGTGATGACGATATATCTCATCCGTGCGCTGTCTAAAGAATGTTAGGAATGTAGTCCAATTCAATATATTCGATATAGAAAATATCCTGCAAAGGTTGGTCAAGACAGCGTGAACATAGGCGTTGTTGCTTGCAATATTTCGGCTGGCCAACACCAGCCTTCTTCAGGTTTATTGAATGGATAAATGCTAGTAACAAGATCTTTATATTTACCGAAAATGACATAAAAATGCTACGTGATGTGTTATAAAAACGGAAATGCATAAAAAAGAGGAGAGAGAATAATACATGATAACAAGATGAAAAAAACAAAAGAAAATTAAAAGGTAGCTAAACTAAATTACATTTCATCTCTTCTGTTAAGGCCTGCAGGCTCCAGTGTTTTTCCTCTGTGTATGAGGAATGCCTCACGAGCCTTTCTGATGGAGTCACGACTAGTGTGTAGTTGTTCGAGCGGTATAAGGATCATGTGATCCTCCGCGTGACCACTGGTCAGGAAGTGTCGTGAAACCGCAGTGGGGGTATAACTACAAAAGGGGCTTATAATAGGTCGCCTATGTTCATTAAAGCGGTCTTTAAGACGACGTTTGGTCTCTCCGATGTACTGAAGATTACATTTAGTGCACTGAATCATGTAAATTACATTAGGGGTTTCACAAGTAATATGTGATTTGATTTTGAAGGTTTGTCCAGTACTATAAAAAGTATATTGATTACGGCCATCCTCAATAAAAGGACAGGCGGTGCAACTAGTTTTATTGCACCGAAACGAGCCGGATGGAGACCCAGATTGGTCGGTGTAAGTAGGTTCCGGCAATTTAGCTCTAACTAGAATGTCACTAATGTTTTTACAACGCCGGTAGGCTACTATTGCAAGCAACAACGCCTATGTTCACGTTGTCTTGACCAACCTTTGCAGGATATTTTCTATTTTAAAGTTTTTTATGGTGTGGTCACGATCTATTTTGATCCAACGTAGAGCAAGTTTTGATCGTACACGGTTTTTGCAGTGGTTTAATCCTTAAAAAGTTATATTCGATATGTTAAGCGCAATCTCTTTGCGCACTATTTCTACAATTGAACCAGCCAGGAAACTGCAAAGTAAGCACTTCAGTTGTTTACAGCGGTAAATTAACGTTACAAACCCCGCCACTTATACGCTTTGCTATGATTGCGTGAACGCTGTAAAAGTTTGAAGTCATCAGGTGACAATGTAATGTCGTCACGCGATCCTATCTCGTGCGTGTGCTATTTTAGGAATGTAGCGGACCACCCCTATAGTGAACATTTTTATCACGTTCCAGTTCTTATCGCACAAACGTTCATTTCACACGAAACCACGCTGATGTAATTGTACCGATAACACTAAAAAGGTTGATGACAGTTCGTTTTTTTCGGCGTATGTACTGTACCGATAACACTAAAAAGGTTGATGACAGTTCGTTTAACAAAGGCTACTTATTCCGAAACGAAAAGATATTCCTGATAAGATATTTCAAAGCAAGATAATTTTAAGGCGTTGTGGCTCCCTCCCTGCTGCATAGTTTTGAATTTATCGAATGTATTGAATTGGACTACATTCCTTATATTCTTTAGACAGCGCACGCATGAGATATATCGTCGCCACAGTATTCACTTAATAGTAGCTTGACTTGATCGAAAGTTACTGGGCAGCTTTGTTAGATTTTTCGTTTACGTTC
>NC_090877.1:34911571-34916571 GCF_036669935.1 Montipora foliosa | reverse complement strand
AGCCGAACCTTTTTTCTTGTGACCCGTGCCAATTTTACCCGAGCCGTGCCAAAAATTTTCTGTAGTGTGAACCGGGCTTAAGTCAAAGTCAGTATCCTTGTCATTTCAGGTGCTGGTGTCAACGTCGGTGTCACAAGAGAGATGTCGTGTTCGCGGTTAAAGTACCCCTGTGAGCAAAAAATCAATTCTCATTTTTCTTTGAATTTCAAAACTATGTTAACTAAACACTACGCGACCAAAGTTTTAAGCCTTGATTTAAAAAAGACACCTGTTTATTTTAACTGGAACTTTCCTATTTAATGGTCCGCCATTTCTAACTTTAAAGTGCCCCTAACCCCAAAATATTTTTTTCGCTAAAATGAAACTTTGTTCGAAACGCATTGCGGCCATTGTTTTCCCTTTTTCTAACAAATCCTGCCATTTTATAAGCTTCAAAAATTGCGAAAAACCAAGCATTTTTTCTTCACGACCTAGTCAGAAGGGAAGTGGGTCTATTCCTGATTTGGCATCACAAACTGATTTACATTGCATGAACTCTTTATAAACATGCATGCAAAGTAGTTTGTGACGTCATATCAGGAATAGACCCACTCTCCTTCTGACTCGGTCGTGAATAAAAGATGCTTGGTTTTTTGCAAGTTTTGAAACCTATAAAAAGGCAGGATTTGTTAGAAAAAGGAAAAAAATGACCGCAATGAGTTTCCAACAGATTCATTTTAGCGCAAAAAATATTTTGGGGTTAGGGGCACTTTAAGATCCTGACAGAGCTGGATCGAGGAGAAAATGACGTCAAAGGCTCACTTGACGTCACGTTTCCCTGGATCCAACCCTCTGAGGTCCAATTGGTCAGTTCTGAACGTGAGTAATGGCGGACACTGAAATCCAAAACTTACACTCAAGGACAAACGCCCTTTGGATAAGAATCAAGTTTGCTAGTCAGGTGTTAAACAAACATTCTTTCAAATCTGAAGAAAAAAAGGAAGTGATTTTTTTTATTACAGGAGCACTTTAAGGGAAAACAACAAAATTGTCTTCTGACATTCTCTTTTCTTTCTTAATAGAACTGGCAAGATAGCTGAAGCTAGCAGACAAGAAATGATTATAACTCAAAGAACTTAGTCAGTTTTCGGCCAACCCCGAATTCCAGCAAAAATTCTACGCATGCGTAAAAATGGCCCTTATTTCGTTATTGCTGTTGGCAATAAGAAAAAGAGTAGCCCCCTTTACGGTAATTATGCCAAATATCAATCCCAATTAACTTAATTTATTACATCCACTCACCTGATATCCTTGAACGGCATAAACATCGGAAGCTAAGGGCCTGTCGTCACCACTCGTGCTCATACGGTGATGACTATTACCTGGCATAAGTCTTGGACGGCTTCGATGTTCACGTCTATTTAACTGTGATCCTTCTTGAGGGTAGAATATTCTTTCCACTAACTGACCTTGAGAAAGTCCTGAATATGTGGGATTTGAGGCCCGATATACTCCTGGGTAGATGGAGTGTTTACTTTGTGCAGGAGTCGGAGTTAACGTCGTTTCTGGGAGCCGGTTAGGCGGGTTGGACGGGCTGTTGGTGTATGCAATTTGATTGGTCGACATAGACCCGGGCACCCTTTCCTTTCGTCGACTACGTTCCTTTAAATGCGAAGGAGGTTTTTGTACCTTAAAATTATGCATCACATAACTGCTGTTGCTGACTACGACATGCATTTGGAGTCCTTCGGAGGCCTGCGGATTTTCAATCCTTTTCCGCTTCGGTGGACGAGACTGTGATATATTCGGAGGGAGGCGGGTAAAGGCAGCAGTGGAACGGTGGTCTGTCTGATTGACAGTTCCCTGATTTGCTAAAGGATGCGATTGAGAGACAACAGCGTCTGGTCCGCCGGTTCTTAATAACTGTACAATATGAGGAGAGTGTTTTTGCTGTGCAGGCATTTGCTGCATTTGCAACTGCTGTCGAGTTGATTCTGTTGGTTTTTGTGAAGAATGATGCTGACCATAAATAAGAGTATTTGCAGGCCTACGATTTTCAGTATTGTAAATCTTTACTGGTTCTTGCCTCGCATGGGGTACTTCAACGGAAACGTCCAGGGGATTCGGGGAGCGCAAATGGACACACGGATTCTGCAGAATTTGCGCTGGAGCCTTTTGTTGTCCGACATGATGATCTTGTATCATAGAAGTCTCTGCGGCTTTTCTTTGGCCATGCAAAGAAGAACACGTCGACATGTCCATGACGACTTCGTTTGACGTTTTTGGTGTATCAGCGTTGTCCATTGCCGGTCCCAGAATGGGACCGACTTGTCCTGTACTTATCTCGTGTCTGTTAGAGGGGAGAATGGTTTTGAACGTTCCTGTATTGACTGCCTTGGAAGATTTGAGGTTTATCTGCGTTGTATCGGCAAAGATCTGCTCCGGTTCAAGTCCTTCTACACGTTGAAGGTCTGAGCTACTCTCTCTGCGTTTGTTCTCAATGAACGAGTTGGATTGAACAGGTCTAGAAGTTGGCATAATTGGCTTGGAAATTTCCGGAGACATTGGCCTTTCTTGCAGCTAAAAAGCAAGAGAAATTTGAAGTCAGAAGACTGGAAATGTTAGCATTGATGATGGTTTCGGCCACCTGAAGTCGAGTATTTTTATCGATAGACGATGTAATCTGTTTTTTGCGTTATTTAGTGGGACGATCTATATCGATCTGCACGAAAGTCACTGAGATGAACCTCAACCATCAACGAGCCAACATATATGTTGCCGGCAAAATCCGTTCTCAGGTTGAATTCGTTTTTACCTACAGGTTAAATTGGTGATCCTCGCACTCAGATGAATCGCAGAAACTTTTTTTCGGAGCCCAAATTAAGCCAAGATAAAAATTAGGGACAGGTTAGGATTAGTTTTGGTTATTACACATGGATATCAACTGACTTCTTATACAAAAGGAAATAATGAATAGAACTGTGTTGAGTTGAGTATGTTCGTCGTTTTAGCGTAGTGTAGTGGTAAAGACGCAGGACTATAGATCTGGATGGTCTGAGTTCGACTCCTGGTAAGTGCATAGTACAGTTTCTTGTTCCCAGGGCCTGGGTTGCAGTAGGTGTTAGAGAGGGATTATGGGTAGTGTAATTAAGCTAGGTAGCATGTGATTAGTCATTCTAGGTCGACACCGCCGGTTTACCCGCAAATTTCGAGATTTTGAACTTGTAAAGCTTTGGTAGGATGGGTTCTTTTTTCCTCTAGATGGCCCATGTCTCTTACCCAGAGCGGACAGTTTTTGTGCGGCCTCAGTTTTTAGCACCATTTCTTATCATTGGGCGGCTCTTTGCGTATTCGTCTTCTGGAGGTTACGATTGCCAATTCAGTGCTTCGTGTGGCTTTTCTTATAGCTTAGTCTAATTTGCAACGTTACACCGTTGCTCAAGTGCTAAGCCATTCTAGGCCTAAATTGAAATTAATCATCATTTATGCTTTTAATTTTATACGTCATCTGTTGCGCAATTATATACCTTTAAGCACCAAAGTGCTTGCGGCACTGCGTTTGGTTCGGGGACTACGTTTCCATTTTTGCAACAGGGTTTTTGGTTTTTCGTATCCGGCAATGCAGCTAGTTTTGTATTTTCTTTGCTGTATTATGTGTGAAGCACGACTGTTTTATTCAATTTATGTTCGCGAATAGTCGTGGCTTTTATCCAATATTCACGCTTGTAATGTTACGACGGTGTGCAGCCGTGATTTCCAAAATAAACCTAATGGTATATTTGTCTTGCGTCTGTTGCGTGGTGAAGCGGAAATGTTTAGACCGAATGAATAAGTGTATGAATACAGAAACCGATAAGATGATAAGAAACATTAAGAACATGTGTTGAGATGCGTAAGACAGATGTTAAGGGAAGGTGTAGGTGTTTTCAGTCCTTCTTGGAGGGTTGATACCTTCAACCTAGGTAAAATGAGGATCACCAATTTAAGGACGTTCGCGCCCAAAACGTTCCACGTACAGATTTTTTTTAAACTTGCCACGCCGAAAGGTAATGATCTACTTTTGCCAAAAAGGCAAAAAAAATGGGGGGTCACCGTGCTCGTTTTCGAGATCATGAGGTGCATTTTTAGAAGATTGCGTTACTTTAAGACGATCTTAGCTTACAACTGTCAGCAATAAAAAAGCTACATGAGTGAATTTTAGATCAGGTAAACGTACTCAGTTCAACATAACTAATATAACTAAATTAACCTTCGCAACTGATGTCTTTTTCTGAGGTGAAATAGACCTTGAAAAACGATACATATTAGTCTAAGAAAGAAAACTTCGGTCGCACGAGAGCATAAGAGGCCAAATATTTGTAACTTCTCACGTACAGATTTTTTTTGTTTTTTGTTAAAATGGACAAAACCAAGAAAGGAAGTGATCTACGGAAAGAAAAATGGGGGTCACCGAGCATTCAAGAGAGTAAAATCGCTGCGAAGTTCTCAAAGTCATTGTCTATTCGCACTGTCACGCCATTGCGTGACATTTCCGAGAAGACCTGGGCCCACAGCTATCCCATGATGCCACATACTTTCATGTTCCATTCTTGTGGAAAATGTTTGCGCCTTTAGCATCGTGTTTACCTGCGTGGTCTACGATGCATGACGTGTGCGTGACATGTGCGAAAAGATGCGCAGTAGCAATGGGCGCGAACGTCCTTAACCAAGGTAAAACGGATTCAAACTGAGACCGGATTTGACCGACAACATATATATATAGTCTCACAGTTTAAAAAATTCCCAACAACCAAGGCGTTGTTAAAGTGACTCATCTCAGAGATTGGGAAGAGTCATTTCCTCAGTTGCAGCCCATGAGCGAAACCATCTAGACGCACTGTTGGAGAAAGGGATGTCACTTGCGCAGAAGCTGTCATTTTGCTTGTTAGTCTCGGGCGCCTTCCATTCGAAAAAGATTAAATATTGGGAAATTCCATGCCAGCAATGGTATGGTACGTTCCGGTTGCACAAGCTAGACCAAG
>NC_090877.1:34899071-34906571 GCF_036669935.1 Montipora foliosa | reverse complement strand
TCCCTGATTATTTAACGACTTCAACATTTGCTTCAACATCCGTTTGATTTTGTTGAACGATTTTGACTGCTGGGGTGGGGTGGGCAAAAGGTTTCAACGCATCATTATTCAACAAAGCTTCACCAGAGACCTGGTATTCAGTCCCAGGCTGCAGCCGCGGTTGTTACTATGGATACGGACATGAATGCGTCATTGAGAGACCAATTAGTGCGCAGTCGCATACTTATCAATAGGGAACTTAAGCAACGACGACGGCGACGGCACCGAGAACGTCATCTCAAAATATAAATTCGCGTCATTGTAATCACTTTGTAAACATGTCAACCCTTCTTATATGACAAGGGTGTGGTAGTTTCTCAAAAATGACATTGGTCGGAACGGCGCTTAATTTAGGGGAGAAAATGAAACTTTAGCGTCAAGTGCTGACGTTCTCCTTAAAACCTAAAATTTGACTATTTCACGTTGTGGTTTTGCTGACGACGGCAAAGAAATGGACAAAAGTGAAAAACGCACGTGCAGGGCGTGCAAAGCCATTGTTTTTGCCTACTAAATATGCACATTTATGACGTTCTCGTTGCCGTCGCCGTTTTCGTTGCTTAAGTTTCCTAATGTTAAAAGAGGGAGGTACACGGCATCAACTTCATTCAACATTCGCGATAACAAATGAAAGGCTGAATGGTTGTTGAAGTAAAGTTGACATGTTTTTAAGCTCATCGATTCAACTTCGATGTTGAAGAAAATGTTGACGCCGTTTTCCCAGGCCTTTAACCAAGGGCTCCTGGAACAACCTATAGCCTTTTTGTCGTTTTAACACGATGTAACTGAACCTGATGAAAGGTTTCCAAATCCATCTTCATTTCGCCCTCATCCTTTGTTTCGGAGGTGCAATGTGACTCCATCTCGTGTTTCGTTCCATTTACCACCGGCAGCAATCGGCTGACTTCATCTAGAGTTAAAAACATAAGCCATGAACGTTAACCAGGAGGAATGACGTGACAGTATTGATACTGTCTAGTCAGGAATAATGTAGATGTATGCAAAGGCTAAAGTAATAATAATAATAATAATAATAATAATAATAATAACAACCTTTATTCACAATTTATGATAAAGTTAACATACGAAATTTCATAAAAATTCAAAATTAAACATAATAAAAGAGCAATTCAAAATTTTAAATGCCCGCAGTGGCAACGTTTATTTTGCAGTCTAAGGAGTGTTCTAAGTGGTGTTCTACAACAATACTACTACTACTACTACTACTACTACTACTACTACTACTACTACTACTACTAATAATAATAATAATAATAATAATCATCATCATCATCATCATCTCCCATGTGATAAAATGATCATTCCCCACAGGCAGTGATGGAAATGACCAAGGGAAGCTGTTATGGGACTTAAGAATTCAGACTGCTCACCATCTACTTTATAACAGACCTGACATTGTCGTGCTGGAAAAAAAAAGAAAGAGTGTGCTTCATTACTGATGTGGCATGCATGTCCTTTTGACACATGGGTAGTAGAAAAAGAACTAGAATATATCGATTACTGCTAAGACCTAAGTAAAGATGGAGGTTCAACAGATCTGGAACTGTAAATCTGGAATTGTAAGAATGTATCCGTTATCCCAGTCGTTATTGGAGCACTTGGGACAGTAAGCAATCATTTGAAGGCATGGGTTGGCAGAATTGAGTTATCTGGAATAAGCGATTCACTCCAAGAAGCAATCTCTTTGGGGACGGCAAAGATACTGCAAAGAACCCTAGACACCTAAGTCTATGGGATTTAGCTTGATGCTCTAGAAAGTAATAATACTACTTGTACCATCTTAGTGTGATATATGACATATAATAACAATAATGAAAAAAATTTGCAATCATGAAAATTATCACTGCTGGTCTGGAGATGATGATGATGATGATGATAACAATAACAATAACACGAATAACAACAACAACAATAGCAGCAGCAGCACCAGTAGCAAAGACACCACGATGACAACAAAAAAACAACAACAGCAATAACAACAACAACAATAACAATAACAATAGTGTTCTAACTAAACAAAACACTTCCCCTCACTGATCTACTTATAAATTTAGATAAAATACGTTCCATGTTGCAGACGATATCACGGCTTTCATCAAGTCGAGGACATCCAGATAGTTTCAGGGCCGCGTGATAATACCGTCGTTTTCATCTAAGCGTGGACGAATGACGGGAAAACATGAAACTTTAGCGCGCGATATATCAAAAGTATTTGAAGGGTACTTTATCAGATTAGGGTCAATTTCTTGATATTTCGCCTGTTTCCTCTTGCTCTCTGTCGCTCTCTTTCACTTTGAGCATCGCACACTCGTCGCCTCGCCGCCTGTTTTCGTTTCCTTCTCTTTCCTCCTTGTACGACATTAAAAAAATACTTAGCTTGTTTTTTTTGGCTGTCTTCAAAATTTCTGCTTGTTTTACTAAATGAATGGACAGAGCTAAAATGACCATCGTGTTGAGATTTGGAAGCTGAATAACGTTTCGAGCGAGTCCATAAGCTCTGACCAAGGGCTAACGCTCGAAACGTCAGCTTCCAAATCTAAGCACAATATCCCTCTATCAACTCGTCTGATACACATCACCACACCAAATTCTGGCTTGTTCTGAAAAAATGCCCTCCAGCAACGTAAATTTTGAATACCGCTTTTGGTCACAACGTTGACTTGAAAAGGAGCGCATTAACTTACCAAGGTATTCTTCAACCTTTGTACACCAACTTGCCCGCCGCCTGAAGTCTTTTGCACGTGATATAGACCAGCATACAAACAAGAATCATGAGAACTTTCTTGCAAGGCTAATTCCGGAAGGTAGAAGTAATCCTCGCCCTTAACTGGACAATTTAAGCAATCGTGGCCGTGTTTCCGTGACAGCCGTTGTCTCAATTAAAATTCTTGAAAGTGGTTAGTCTTCAGAGTTCATAAATCTACTTAAATATGATACGTGTTTTCACGGGTAAGATTAAATGAGGAGACAGCACGTGCCAATACAATAATAAAAATAACAAAAATAGCACGCCTGTTGTGTTTCTGATTTGAATACCCGCAAGCAACTCCTCATTGGCCGAAAGTAATAGGCCGGAAAATACCATAATACTCTTTGTTTGTCCCCCCAAAGTTTGCATAAGCATTGTTGCCAGTTTCTCTTGGGAATTACAATGGTCCCAAGAGAAAACAAAAACAACGTTAACGCGTATGCAAAATTTGGGGGGACAAACAAAGAGTATTATGGTATTTTCCGAAGTGGCCTAATATTGCCAACTCGCTTAAGCTATCTGGTTTGGTGGCTTAAGTTTAATGAGAATTCTATTGAAATTTGACGACTCGCTTAACTTTAAGCGAGATGGAAAGGAACTGTTTTCACGGAATTTTCAGTTGTCACTCGCTAAGCGACGTGACAAATTGCTCGTGAAAACACGGCCTGTCTGTTATAGATTCACCTGAAAGATACAGGTGCCTTCAATGGGAATCGAACCCATGACTGAATTTTGAAAAAAGTACCCTCCCAGATGTTCGTATTTCTTTCTCGATTTTTACCTGAAGCACATTTACTTGGAGCACAGTGATTAACGTTATCACAGTTGTTGTCGATGTCATCTTGTTCGTTCCCGATCTCTTTGTTCTTCAAAATTGTAGCCTCCGCTTCCTTGGGAAGCAAATTGACAAGGTGCCGCAAGCGTTTAATCGACCAGGCCGTCACATTCATTGTGTTTTCCTAC
Source organism: Montipora foliosa (assembly GCF_036669935.1). Lineage (NCBI taxonomy): Eukaryota > Metazoa > Cnidaria > Anthozoa > Scleractinia > Acroporidae > Montipora > Montipora foliosa. Next base: position 34,902,802 of record NC_090877.1, on the reverse strand, counting down.
GCCCTCGTAGATGTCATTTCACTTTCAACATTCTTTGTCGTAACTGATAAAAGCGCAATAGCTCCTTCATCAGGCTTCACCTAGAAGATTGAAAACAAAAAAGAAAAGATATATATTTGAAATCTTAAGTTTACTCTTTGGGAATTTTAAAATCATGCAATGAGGCTTATCCATAACCGTCGGTTTTCTTCAGCAACACAAGCATTTAAGTGACACTCGAAGGATCATAAACTCGATGTCCCTTTTTTTTTTCTCTGCGGTTCACCGTCGTCCGACCTACCCATATCGTTGAGTTTTCAAAACAAAAAAAACGATACGAGGACGTTAATGAATTAGAAAAACCTATTTGAAAAGTTGTAATCTGCAATCAAAATATTGGATTTGCCCGTACAGATTTTCAAGTTTCAATTTCAACCCGAGTAAACATGACACTCTTCCACACGAGAGCCTTTCTGTCCACGTGGGAGGAAAATGGCAAATATGTTAACACGAACTCTCCGCTTGTTTCTGCCCCCCTCAGCGCCACTTGACTCTTCCTGCAGCTCGAAAATGTTTTATTATATTGCTTCTCATTTTCCTGGTTTCTTTGGACTCCGACAGACCAGAGGTTATGTTATGAAACGCATTCAACAGTAAACAGAGAAAAAAGGGGGGACGGCCGTAGCTTCTCTTGTCGTAACAAAGGGATGGTACTTATGATTAAAACACTTCTGTGTTTGCATACTTTGCTTGCGTCTTGGTTGCGTCACATGAGAAAACTAGCCCCAACACACAGGGTCTTTGAGTGCCGAATGTCAACTTCAAAAGAAGAGTATTTATTCCAAATCGGTGACAATTATACAGATCATTCGTTTAAGCATTCTTGCTAGCATCAATTGTGCTATCAGCAATGAAATCTTGGGTAACGCTTCGTTTCAGTCTACTTTTGGTTACAGAGTCAGTCTAGATTTCTCACTGTCTTACTCAAACTACACGGAAGTATCTGCGCATACTGTGCGGGCCTATTGTCACCACTGACTTTCAATCAATGACAACGCGCGATACTAACAACAAGTGGGCCAAACAAACTCTGGACAAAGTGTAGCCTTGTATCCGTAGCCTCTCTCTACAAAAAGGATGTTAATAATGAAAGTACTTCTTCAAGGTATGTTTCTTACGAACGTTTCAAGGAACTCATTTTCACAGCTGTCGTCCAAAGCTCACATCATGGGAACTTTACGATCTAGGACGGCAACGTCAGCGAGAAGGCCACCAAACAATAGACTTAACTTAGCAAAAATATTGCTCTGCATGTGTCTTTGCCAATCTACAACGTGAAATGACCAAATCTCAAGTTCTAAGGAGGACGCGAGCGCACAATGGCGAATGTTTAATTTTCTTTCTCAGTTTAAACACTGTTCCTCCCATTTCAGTTCGGATGGTTTGTTGAAGTTGAACAAACTCTAACAATCACGAAACACTTTGAGAACAAAAACTAGCAATATTAAATGACATTTTCGCGGACATCGCCGTCCCTTATTGAGAGTACGCGCCAACGTAGAAGTTGGTTGCACCAACTGAAATTAACATTCGGCTTCCAGGCCAAGTGAACTCTACAAGTAACGACATTATTGAACTTTCTTACACCACTATAAATCCTGGTTACAAGAATAACGGGCAAAATTAAAAACAAAGGGATCGTTTGCGCTGTAAAGATTGGACAAAGTGTCCCGACGATTGACGGCTATCAAACCACCGATCGTGAACTAAAGTCCTAAACAAATAGCATTTTTGTGGAGAAAACTAAGCAATAAAAGATCAAAAACTTTGAAAACCATACACAAGTCGGCCGCCATGTTTACAAATTTTACTGCCGTTGTCGGTGCACAGGCCACCCGCGCCAAAGTTCAACATCATATTAGCCAATCAAAAGGCTGATACGACAATTTTTCACTAGTGAAAATAACGATATAGCCAATCAGAGCGTCGATACGTCGTTTTTCACTAGTGAAAAAAATCGTATGACCAATCAACTGGCTTCTCTAGTGCAAAGACTATTTTTATCTCGATCCTTTTTGGTGCGTAAATCTCGGTACGTATATAATAAAGTATCCTCTCTCACTGGTCAGTCAAAACAGCTCCCACCTACGACCAATTTTCATACGATCATGAAATTTTATCATCACATGAGATAGCAATTAAGTCATATTTGTTCCGCTTCTATGAGCAGATCCGCTTTCTGCATGCCACAAATTGCATCATCCTTGACAAACGCCATTTTTGCTGAAGTTGAGGTCAATAAAACGGTAGATTCGGAGGCACGCTAAATCGTGCCTCAGCGGGTAACTCCTATTGTCTCTAATATATTGCGCTCACATTAGTGATACCAAAGGCAAGCCCAATTACTTGAGGCACAGAACAATGCCTTCAGCTTTGCTAAGCAGCTTAAGTATCGATTTCCTCTTAAAAGTGCATCAGTCATTTTGTCAGCCACTTCAATTATTAACAATTTGAGACTGAATATTCTCTGCCATAAGTGAGAAACGAAGCCTACTGTACGATTTTCTTTCATTTGTTTACGATCATACCGCACAGAGAGTTGCTGCGAGCATTGAGTCACCCCTAATGATAAAAAAATAACAATCAAACTTCGATTTTATTTACTTATATTGCGCCTTTTCTATGAGAATAATCAAAAGCGTCACGAAATGGTTCCATTTTCGCTGACTACTGGCTGAAAAGACCGACTCGGATAAACGTAATTTTAATTAAGCCTTACCCAAAAAATGGCTAAAACTGCGCAAACCGTGACAATACTTGCTTGTTTGCTTGCAAGTCGATCCGATTTTGGGGGCCTGTAATAAGTGAAGTCCCCAGTCACCTCCGAAATTCGATCACCCCAGAAATCGACGTACAAAGGAAAATCAAGGCTATTCATGAAACTTTACGCCAGAATACTTAAACTGGTGCTAGTCTCATGCTAATAGTTTGTCATATGATATGTTAATTACTCTTTACACCCTGTGTTATTGAATGTTCTGACACAATTTCTAACCACAAGACAATAGCAACTTTTTTCTGATCGTCTTACATGATCAATGGCTCACGTAAACTTGATCAGCCAGCATAATTAATTCTCTAATTTGAAAATACACCGAAATAAATTACTCTCAACTATCAAAATCCAGGGAACAAGTTTCAGTTTGATGGTTTCAGCTATGATTGCATTGTTGTATGACTAAAACGAATGTCTTAACATTCAAATCACTTCAACCAAACAAAATCTCTGCATGTGATTACTAAAAGCTTCGCGAAAGGTAACTGCTATGTTTTGAGATTCTGAAAACTTTGTTATTGCTGTTACATTTTCCTTTCTATTTATATTCCTGAATGCAAATGATAAGAGCGCAAATTGCTGAGACAATTTATATTTGCAGAAATGTCCTCACGGCGGCGTGTGAGGCATGTGACACCCAAATCAAGAAAGCTAGAGTTAAAAAAAATCAAATTTATAAGTTCTCATAGACACTTTGACCAAAAAGGAACATCAGGAGCGGCGAGTGTCAATGTCGCGCCTCTGATTTTTGTATTATCGGGTGTGATCTAAACAAATCTTCTGTGAAGAAAATACTTGAAAAGAACTATATTAACTAGCGGATGTTACCGTTTAAAAACGTCTTTCTGCGCCGAGGAGAACATTTCTGTCTAGGAGGGAGTGATTGCGTCCATAAAGAAGCCGTACGTGCCGATTG
>NC_090877.1:34891571-34894071 GCF_036669935.1 Montipora foliosa | reverse complement strand
GTGCGCCATCATTTTCTCTTTTCACTAAGAACCTGAGAGCGAGGCAAGACTGCATGCGGACGTCTTAGAAGACAGACTTCCGCTAGAACAAAGACTACCGCTCGTCTAAAAATAACTTTCGTGGACATAACATATCCCGGCCAACGCCTTGAGCCTCCCTCTCTGTCCCCTCATTCTCTGTTGATGCGGGGTAGACTTTCATACACCGGATTAAAATGGCGGAGGACAAAAGAACCATTGTTAATCCGATTAGGCCTTGCTCACTCAGCGTGTGGGTCGTTCTACGTCTCATAGGGTTATGAACATTGAAGGGTTGTTAGAGGAAGCTTCCGGTTTATCGTCCTTCACCGAGAAGATTTTATTTTTCTTTTGCAAGGGGCGGTTGAATGGCGAAGGAAGAGGAGAAAACTAAGTTTATTTTCCCTCACCACGACGGCTTCGTGGTTCGGTATCGTGGCTTCGCCGCTCATAGAGATCACGCCAAGGTAAAAAAACCCTATGGTACCCAGAGTTTCGAAAATCAAATTAATCATTCAAATCAAACCAAAGTGTGGGAAAAACCGGACGTGACAAAGCACAAAGTGGCAAACCACTTTACATTAAATGACATATTTAAATTGCATGACATGAAAATAATATGGCATAACATGACACAAGACAGAATGCAGAATGACAGTCAAATAATTACGACCCGAAAAAATATGACATGACATGACAGTACTAGACGTTACAAATGACTTATGATCAAGAATAAGGAGGAATGATTTGATGTCAGATGAATTTTGATAACAGATTGACATCACAGTTTATAATTACGTGAGATATGCCTGGCTGCCTGCCTGCATGCAGGGCGGCCCACGTTATAAAATGGGTACTGTTTGTTTTTCCTCGTATCCACAAATTGTAACGTTTGTTATCATTGGCTAGTTTCTGTGAGGTCTGTGTTAAGTTTACTGATGTCGTCTTGTTCACAATAAGGACATACGCATCGCACACAAGTAGGAGTAACAACTGATTTTTATTGAATATAATGCTTTCTTTTATATGCTCAAATAAAGGCGGGTGATCTATATACAGTTTCAATCAAGTTCACGTATTTGGCAAAATACCATTCTACAAACTACGGTGATTTCCTGAGCGGTTTTCTACTAACGTATAGATAACACATGATTAAACTACTAAAAGCGTTGCGGTTATATATGTGGTTACGTTGGCTAGTTAAGTCATAATATTGGAGCACGTATTCTAACAGTCTGGAAAGTATAACTTTATCGAAAATAAAACGCCATAGTTTATTGGCCACTGTTCTTTACTTTGACCAACAAAAGCTCGCCATGTGCACACCACGTCATCCACATCTCAAGGTCATAGCTCTCAGTTTATAGTTCAATGTCACATTCTTCGTTTGTTTCCCGAGTGTTGATTTCCACTTCAAGACTCTGTGGAACGGCGTGCATAGCGCGTTGATCGTCGTATGTCTCCATCTTGTGTTGAATCCCTCGAAATCGGAGGCGTGCGTTCGAATTTATAGAATTGTATCTATGGTGTTATCATTCCTTTTGCCTTGAATGTGTATATTTTATTGCTAATCGGTAGTTTTGTTGATTTAAGCGTTATTGACACGTCGCTTGTCGACGGTGAAAAACACCAGTGAATGACTGAGCAGGTGGACCGTGTTTAAAGTGACGATGGCAACTTGCAGATCCAGCCCTTTTTACAAGAAGGAAGAATCAATAAATGTACTTTATCGATGTCTGTTTTATATTTGAATCGCTGTCACGAAGAAGATCGTGTAAGGTGAGGACACCCGATTACCTTTGATTAGTATAGAGCGAGTTTCAATCGAGTGTAGTAAAACCAAAACCAAAGTAATTACTTTGGCCAATTGAAAAGGACGGAGACAATCCAGTAAACCAATCAAAACTCGAAGTAATTACACGTAGCCGACACAAAGCGGGGGAAAATGTGCACGCGCGAGCCACGAGTGGTTTTGGATTCAGTTCTGATGGGTTGAAAAAGTGGCGCGAGAACTTTGAACCAATTACTAGGTGAAGTAATACAAAACCAAAGCAATTCGCTAACTACTTTCGACACTCAATTGAAAATCGCTCTAACAGCGGCGCTTTTCGTTATTTATTGGAACTATAAATTTCTATTCTTCAAGCCAACTTTTCTTCCGGAAAATTGTCGCTTGTTTTGCCGTTCGACAGAGAGACCGCGGGCGGTGGTGCTCGTCGGATCATTTGGGGGTGGTATGAATTTTTTTTCACCCATAAGAGGTACCAAATTATGGGTTTTAACAAGACAAAATTAAAAATTAGGCAATTGTCAAATGTCTCCTGTCATAATTTTTCGGCTGAATACCCTAAAAGGTGCTTCTAAAGCTCCCGCTGTGGACCTTTTGAGGCTGAACACCATAAAAGGTACCAAAACCGCTTTTTAACCCCTAAAAGGTACGACAAGCACCCCCATCCTTTTTATACAGGAATCCCCTCCCCCC
>NC_090877.1:34871571-34886571 GCF_036669935.1 Montipora foliosa | reverse complement strand
AAACAGCGAACCTACAACCCACTGGAATAGCGCTGAAATGGCCAAAGTACGCCACAAAAACACTGAGAAGACAAGGTAAGGCATTTTTGTTCGATTCATGTTCTTTATTTGCGACTCCTAAACACGTTTTCAAATTCCCATGCAAGCGCTTATGATTTTAACTGATCGCAATGCTCAAATTACATCGTCAGCTTGGGGGACCTGTGATGAACCTTCATGCTAATAATAAACCTTTTGGGGGAAAAAAAGCAGAAAAATAAACTACCCGCACGCAATGCATTTTAAATCCGAATATTCAACATAAACTTTCGCAGTACTTTTCATCATTAGCGTTCAAATGATTAAAACGAATTTGGACACCCATTAGTTCAGTGAAGAGCATCCATTTCAGTTCAGTTCTCCATTCCGAGTTAATTGACAATGCAATCAACCTTCGCCCAAGAGATTGGTTTATTGGGCAATTATTTTCGATGAACTGCCATGAACCAACCACTATCGAAAGGCTCGTTACACACGTACATGTTAATACATGTAAAAATATTCATTGAAAGCATAATTTTAATGCTATGCGGTGGCAATTTGAAGGTAATGACTACAATTGTGTTCTTGTAGCGAGGGGGCAAAAAACAATACATGGCATTCCTATGCAGATAAGTGGCCGGGTATTCTGCACTTTACTGAAGGTGAAAAGGTATTTCAGTCTTCAGTGTTTCTGCAATAGAGGAATGACAAATAGAGTAAGCACGACTGAAATTAGTCTCTCTATTCAGCGACTACTAGTCCGGAAACGTTTGTGCAATACTTGTAGCTTTTTGTTTTATTTAGAGTAATCACAACTGGTCTCGGTTTCGTGGAAAGCTAAATCATACTGAATCGAATTGAATTAGTTCGAAAGGTCATGCCAGTTGCGAACATCTCCTTCCTGAGTAAAATAATTGAGAAATTTGCATCTATTCAAGTTCAACTTGGTCTTTTCCCAGTCTTCAATCGGCATACTGGCAGCATCATTCTACAGAGACTGCGTTGCTCAAGGTTACCGATGACATCTCGAAATCCCTCGATTCTCACGATGAAGTCGTACTTGTAATGCTTGATCTGTCTGCGACGTTCGATGTTCTGTGACCAGACTCTTCTTGTTAAAAGACTAAGATCATGGGCGTTTTCCATTTACCAAGAAATTCCGGAAATTCCGGTTGGGATGTAAATGGCACACACGTTTTAGGTTCGTTCCACTGGAAAATTTCCGGAATAAACGGAACTTCTGAAAAGGTAGTCCTGTTTTCCCGTTGGAAACTTTCCGATGGAAATGTGTGTTCCATTTACAACTTTTGAAAGGTCTTTCCACTTCCAGGCTATTCACAGCCACATTTTTAAATTTTGGTGTGTAAAATCGCAATCACTTGGCGGCGAACGGACCTGAGTTTTTTTCACCCGGTGGAAATTTCCACCGAAATTTCCGGAAATTTTTTGTAAATGGAAAACGCCCATGCATATTTTGGCTTTTCTGGCTCTGCCCCGCAATGGTTTACGTCATATTTACACGGCTGCTGCCACAGAGTAATCACTGGCGATACTATATCTTCGCCCAGCAACAATCTGTTTTAGATTTTTGCCAGGAATTACAAAAATTGCGTTCATAACTGCGAGTATCATAGCTTTACTTGATTTCATATCCGCAGTTCAATATATGATCCATTTCATACATCAGTTCATCGTTTAATTAAGATCTATTCAAAACCCATCCTCTTTTAAAAATAACCGCTTAAGAAATTTAGAGTTTTAGTTGAGAACATACAATATTGCAAGGGTAGTTCTGCAATTTGTAATAAGGATTATAAGTTCTATTTATTATTAATCTTTTTGATCAAATTCAGTCATGTAATATATCTTCTATTGTTGTAGTTGTCGTCGTCGTCGTCCTCCGTCAAGAGAAAATGAGGGGACAGAGAAGGAGGCTCCCGGTCCAGCCCTTGGGATATGTCATGTCCACGAAAGTTATTTTTAGACGAGCGGAAGTCTTCCGAGACGTCCGCATGCTGGCCTACCTCGATCCGATGCTTGAAAGAAAATAAATATTCATCAGCCTTCCACGTGCGCCGTCATTTTCTCTTTTCACTAAGAACCTAAGAGCGAGGCAAGACTGCATGCGGACGTCTCAGAAGACAGACTTTCCCTAGAACAAAGACTTCCGCTCGTCTAAAAATAACTTTCGTGGACATGACATATCCCGGCCAACGCCCTGAGCCTCCGTCTCTGTCCCCTCATTTTCTCTTGCCTCTGTCCATCTCGAAAGATGATGGCTGCACGCTGTTGGGTCACGTCCGGGTGCTGCACTTCCTCTGATGGCTGTAAGCCCTATTCTGAAATTTTCTTGTAATATACATGCTTTTGTATTAGCTGTCTGTATTAGTTTTCAGTTGATTTATTTTAATAGTGATCCACATCAGCTATATAGTTACCTTTTTTATCTGACCTGCTTGACTAAATAAAGATGATGATGATGATGGAGTGTCCAAGGCGCTTCATCACATGCGGTTGAGCTCCACCACAATGGTCTCTGCACACCCCTACCCCCACCCCCATGCAGGCAGTCATTCCACGAGGTAAGAATACACACCAAGAGAAAATGAGGGGACAGAGACGGAGGCTCAGGGCGTTGGCCGGGATATGTCATGTCCACGAAAGTTATTTTTAGACGAGCGGAAGTCTTTGTTCTAGTTGAAGTCTGTCTTCCGAGACGTCCGCATGCAGTCCTGCCTCGCTCTTAGGTTCTTAGTGAAAAGAGAAAATGACGGCGCACGTGGAAGGCTGATGAATATTTATTTTCTTTCAAGCATCGGACCGAGGTAGGCCAGCATGCGGACGTCTCGGAAGACTTCCGCTCGTCTAAAAATAACTTTCGTGGACATGACATATCCCAAGGGCTGGACCGGGAGCCTCCCTCTCTGTCCTCTCATTTTCTCTTGTACACACTAATGACGATTAATTTTGTACATTATGCAGAAGCATAATTATTTCCATATACACTAGATTGCTTTCTAGGGTTAGAAACGAGAGCTCCGCTTTTAGGCTTGGCTAAAGGTCAAATGAACCAAAAATTTGACCTTTTTTTCTTCAGTCAAATTTAATTGAAATTTGTAGCTTAAGTACGAAATAAGCATATTCTAAAGTTTCAAAGTGAACGGATATAGTATCACAGAGTTATTGCTTGCTGAAAAGTGCTTCTTTTCGGCTTTCATTGTCGTAGAGCTGTCGGGTCAATTGTCGGGAATTCATCGGAAATAACAGTTGTGACGTCACTGTTGGCGTGCTGAAAAAGTGCGGGATACAAACCTTATCAAATTCAGTATCCTGTTTTGCGGAAAATAATGGTGTTTTGTGCTGTAATAAATTGTAGGAACAATTCTAAAGTCTAAAGTAAGCACGTTCAAGTTTCCCGACAACTCAAAACTACAGAAAAAATGGCTCATAAACGGTTGAACCTACCAAATATTCACGCGTTTGAGCAGACCATTTCAAACCAGACAGCTTCCAAAAAAATCTGGTAGTAAAGAGTTTGCTTGGTCCAGCTTTCAAGCCACGAAGACTTGACCTTTAAAATGATGTCATACTAACTATTTTCAACTTCAAAAGCGTGGAATCTAAAGCCTTGAAAAATAGGCCAGAAAAGAAGCTTAAGCCACACCGACGACCATTTTAGTCCGCCGACTAACGGGACTTCAAGCAACAATTCCCCATCCATTCGTTCAGCATTTGCGAAACGCAGAAAATTAGAGATAGGCATGATACATCTTGTTTAACATATCTAGCAATATATTGAACATTTTTCCCTCTTTAATAACTTTTGGTTCTTTTCTTAAGTTTGCTGGCGTTGTGAAGATCTTAAATGTTCGTCGAAAACTGGAAGATAGAACGGTCCAAAGCTAATCTCTCCGCTGTAAAGCGGTATACGTAACGCATCCTGTTCAATACCTGATTCGCAAAGTTCTAAGCTTGGATTTTCATCTACGGCTACTGAATTTGTGAGCACATCATCATGTTGATTTAATGGGCCACTATTACATGTATTCACGTAATACATTGACTACGGTTTAGTATCCAGTGTTCAAGTACACAAAATCATGTATACATCAGAACTTGCAACCCATTGCTTATTTATTTATTTATTTATTTATTTACTTACGGATTCAGTATCAATACTAGGTGGACAGAACAAAAGGACACGAAGTTTCCTACAAGGTTAAGCCACCCAATATCTGAGATTTGTAATAGATCCTGTCTTTATAACATGCAAATAATCAGAAATTTTTTTTCACAGGTTGCATCAGGACACTATTTGATGTGCTTCTGCTACGGAGAAGACAGTTCCCATCGTACAGTGCTGCAAAAAGGGGCCTCCAACCAATGCTGCAGGCCATCCCTAAACCCCTCACAAGTAAACGTCAGAGACAAGAAAACGAGGCAGTTGTAACACTGCGTAAATCCGCATTTAACAAAGTAGCATGACTGCCTCCAAGTGACATAAGTTGCCAATCTTCAGTGGGTATATATTCAAAACCCTTATAGCTATCACTTTCACTAGTAGACTCACTAGGGAAGCTCTCTAATATTTTTTCACCACACACGATGAAATTGCAATTCTGATTTTTCTTCCCAGCTTCTTGTGTATCCAAAAGGTGTGTTGCCTATAGGCAACAAAGCCGTGTGTGTACTGAAAGACAAGAGCAAAAACATATTATTCAACACAAAAAGAAAAAAAAATCATCTGAAGCAACAATTTTTAGCAGTATACTACATATATATACCAATTCATATCAGAGGAAATAACCATTTCTGAAATCTTTATGGTTTAACATTAAGGAATGCTAGAGATCTTTTAGCAGCAATGTATGCTGGTATAATAAATACCTATACAATGTGTTGGAAGCTCAAATGATTGTGCACATGGTACTGGTAACCCCACGACTATAGGTTAGTTGGACCTTGTGGAACTAGATATTAAGTAAAATGCAGTCATATTCATAACGGCAAGTTATTACAAGTTGCATACTGGTATGTATGGGTATATTTACCCAGGAGGGAGTGAATCAACAAGGTCTTTATCAGCAATGTACAGGCACCTATTCACAACCGTGCTCATGTTTTTGACCAGAACACGACTATGCCCTTTTCACTGGTAATTTAGATGCTGAAAAAAAAAATCATTGCAGGTCATTCCCTTACCACACCCTAGAGTATTTTAGACACTACCCAAAAGTCAGAAACCTTTCCTGGTCACACACACCTGTGTTGTTGATATACAAGAGAAACATTCCATATAGGCTGAAAAAAATATCGTAAGATGTTTTACAAGGTCAAGCATACATACTCGTTCAGTGGTTCATCATCTATTGGGCATTCATGGTAAAATGGTAAATTCTTTGTTTATAGTGGAAGTGCACTAAGCTATCAAGCTAATTCACAAGCACCCCACTTTTAATAATGTGAAAGAAACTTAACAGAAACATGATTAAGAACCCCAACTGGCAGGAGGCAACCAGTTGGCTTTTTACAAAGCTAAAGCACAGAGGTTTGTATCTCTAACCGGTTTAGTGGAAAGGAACGATCGGGGATCGGGGATCGAGGATCGAGGATCGGTGATCAAGATCGATCACAAGCTAAACTAAAGCTTTTTTCAACAAAACAAGAACAGTAACAAATCTGGAAATCAAATTGTGAACTTCTTCTTCTTCTTCTTCTTCTTCTTCTTCTTCTCATTGTTGTTATTATTATGATTGGTCTACGATCCACGATCCACAATCCCCGGCCCTCGATTTTCTCTTCCAGTAAACCACTCTATCCTCGCATTTATTCAAAGGCCTGGTAATTGAGCACAAAAACAGAACAGTACAATGTCTATTGTGACGAACTTCCAATTTCCGAAAAAAAAAAGCAATTTGTTCGGTATCCTGACAAGACACCAGTTTCAATGAAGCTTGGTAGAGTTTGAAATTCTCGCGCGTCGGTTGCACTCGTTCAAGCTTGACCAGGCTTTGCGGTTGACTCTTTTTTTGGCGAAGCGAATACACCTTATTCCAAAATGGCCGCCATTACAGTATTCTTTTGTTTCCATGCAAATTGGCCCTTATGGTCTCGTTTAAGGTTAAATATTCTTTTGAATTTTGCGTTTGAAAGCGAGGCCTTAAGGGCCAATTTGCAAGCAAACAAAAGAATACTAAAATGGCGGCCATTTTGGAATAAGGTGTTTAAAAAAGCCGCTAGTGCGACCGGGCAAATTAGTTGTGATTTTCATTTTCCTCAGTGCCTTTTTAAAAATGAAACGGCACATTAGAATGCTTACCAGTAGCGATTGTCTTTCAAGATAGACCACATCGGCTTATTCAATGTTGTACCCAATTCAAATCTCCCGTGGTAAGATTCTTTGTACAAAGCACTAGCGGCTTTTCCCTACATCTAGGTACGACGGAAAGCCGCAAGAATCTGGAACAAAAATTCATCCTTCAAATCGGCACCCTTAATCCTCACGGTATTAACGAACGCTTTTCATTTAACTAATATATTCCTACTTTTCACGTTGCCATGTTACCACCAATAGCGTAGCTCCTATTCTACTATAAAAACTACACGTAACCCATAATCCCTCGATTCGCTCTGACGAAGGGCTAACGCTCGAAACGTCAGCTTTTAGAATCTCTGTACGGTGGTCAATTTACATTATCAACTCCGTTGATAAACCAAATTTTTGTATACTACTTCCCCACCGACGCAGCACCACAGTTTCTTTAGAAACTACCCCTTCTTTCATTCTTTGTTTATTGTATTTGCATTGTAATGTAGCACTGATATTTAAATGGTATGGAAATACCTGGAATAAAACGTTTTATTCCCTAGAGGTTTGAATTGGGTGCAGCCGGATATTTGGTCTATTTTCTGTTTTATCCAAAGCAAAATTTAAGGATTACTTAAGGCACTGTTACACTGTACAATTTTTACGTGCAATTTGTCTCCCAACGCCATTGCGAGACAATTTGCACGAATCATTGCCCTATGTAAAACACCTACAACGGCCAAAAACGTTGCCAACCTCGTTCCCAGGGTCTCTCTTCTCTGCCTCCTTTTCGACAATGGAGGCAGAGAAGAGAGATCCTGCGAGATCAGTTGCAGAAACCGTTTCATTGCGCAGTGTAACATCTGTCAACGGTTTGTGGCACCAGCCAATGAAAATGTTTCTTTAACCTTACGAGAACGGTGCTCAGTGTAACACCCGTAAAACAACTTGTTTCATAACGTGAGAACGTTTGAAGAAATATAATGGCGTTAGTTGCACGAAAAATTGTAGTGTCACCTTAACAGCGAAGAATCTATACAGCTTCAATTTCCTGCAAGTGACATCAGGGTGACATTTGTGAACAAATGGAAAAGATTCGTGCCTGGTCTTAGCGACGGTCTCCGAAAATGTTCACGCCCATTGGGAATGAAAGAATGCTTAACAACACGAAATGCAAATTTTTGAATTAGGTAGAAAATGTTTTTGCATTACGGACGGACTTTCGTTGCTTCCTCCTTCAAAGGGAGTGTTTCCTGATTTTGCTACTTGGGCAGCGATGAAAAGAAACAATATTTTTGAAGCAATTATTCCTACTACAATAGTATTGTAACAGCTGTATCTGGTATGCGAGCCGAGTGTGTGTGGAAAACGAAGACAAATCAGTTGGTACGGAGAAAGCAGCATTTGGAATAATATGCGTATTTGTAAAGGTAACGGTAATCGCATGATTTCGAATGAAATTCGGAATGGATAAGAAATTTATTTATTCCAAATTGCAACAGAAAAAATCATCTGATTACCAGAGGCCGAAACCCCAGGCATCATTGGATCCCGCGGCAAGATTTCCGCACAGGTCCCTACTTCATTATGTATACACTCCTTTGTTTGCGAGAAAACAATAGCGATAACAATAGACGTCCTTTGGGACTGTGGCGCTTTGTTCTTTCTTTTTAGAGGTTTTTTTTCTAAGTCTATATGGACTTAAAAAAAAGTAGGTCGAACTTCTGTCTGAAATACGGAAAATCGAACAGTTTTTCCTGCAATTTCGGCACTTTTCTTGCAATTTTACCCATGTTTCAGTTTTAGGATAAGCGCAACAAGTGGAGATTCAAGCAATCGTTGTAATAGGGTTCAGATTCGCAAACATAACAAACAAACCAAATAAAAGAACTGTCATAAGAAATTTAATGGCTACCTGCTCTTTTTTTTGTGAAATTGTTCTTCCTGTCTGCTTAAAAATTCGCCGAGACACTGCAAAGTGTATATTTTCTTCCTTTCCTGTATTTAGGATCACGAACGGTGCATTTAGAGGGATTTTGCGATTTACCGCTCTTTGTAGAGATCGGCAATATGCTCAATGATACTTCCAAGTAAATAGCTTTGGTAGAGATCCATGGATGTTCCCCTACGAGGCATACTTCGTTTCACTCCCCATCATGTCTTTTCAATGCCCTGCTGTGGGCTCGTTTGTCTGGGTCGACGAAGTTTAGGCGATGGTTAACTGCGATGAGATGATGTTAGCCCTTGTCTTGTAGGCAGTTGTAAACTTTCCGGCCACAGGTAGCCAGGGCTAATATTTTTTCAAGGAAAGTTTACTGTCAGAAAATTAATATGTGTTCTGGCGGATTGAAGGCTATCCATTGCAGTTTTTTCTTGATCATCGCGAAACAGATCCATCTCCCGATGCGGCACTTTGTCTTTGCCAACTGACTGCGTTTTCACAAAGGTTTTGGACACAGAAGACGAAAGTAAATTGTTTTCTTTGAACCACTCTATGCACAACTCTGGAAAGGCTATAAAGCAGGGACAATTTCCAAATGATCAAATCTTCCATTGCTGTGACCCTTTTACTTCGGTAGCCATCTTGATTATTACGAAGACACAAGTTTGCTTCAAAAGAAGAGAAATATGAAACGATTTTAATTGCAATGAACTCGTGCATGAAAGTTTCCCATGAAAGATGCACCAATCAGACTTTAAGCGTGGTATACTCTTCCACGCAGTGAACTTGTAAGTGTGCCGCACGCACGGGGCATGAAGGAAAAGCAGGTCACAGTTCACAGCAATACTGGAAAACCTAAAACTATCACAGGGACTAACCTTAAGCCTAAACAGTGCCTTTAGTCGTAATTAGGGTTGCGGTTAGCATTATTAAAGGGATCGGTTGTTTCAAGAGTACTAAAACAGGGATCTCTTAACGGTAACCTACATGTGTAAGTTCGATTGTAGGTGCTCGGCGCGGCACGTGTATATAATTACGTATCATTGTTATGTAAATAGTCAGCCAGAATTCAAAATAAATATCATTTTCAAGGTGTGAATTAGCAACTTGACACGTTAGCTCAGTGGTAAAGAACAGGGACAAGTAATCCAGAGGTTTACAGTGGGTCGGAGTTCAAGGCAAGCTGCGAGTGACATATCATGGGATAAAATGGCAGAAAAAGCCGAGCGGGGTCTGGAAATAAGAACAAGACGAAGGGATAGAAAGAGGAAAGCTGAGACAAAAACGAGTAACGGTGCGGGCGATAAAGGGAAAGAAGAGAGAGAGGGAGGGAGAGAAAAAAATGAGATCCGTTTTTATTCATCCCGTAAGTACAAATTACCCATGTATATATTCGGTTCTCTTGGGTATACGTATGGTTCTAGAAAACAATAGCGCGAATGAATAATTAATTTATTCTGCATGCATAATGAAGTAGGGACCTGTACGGAAATCATTCCGATCCCGCACTTATATACATGTATACAAATACGGTATGTACAGAGTAACAAAAGACGGATTGATGACTCAACACCGAAAAAAATCTCGATTTTTCATGAGTGCGGTGCGCAAAGGATCAGCAAAATGCCAGCAAAAGATCAAAGAAAGTGTGCCGCACAGTCACCTTAGACATGAAGGTTTGAGTTAGAAAGCAATTTTCCAGCAAAGTAACAAGTTACTGTGTGTTGGTATGGTGCTTCTACAGTCGTTTCAGCTTCTTTTTTGTTTGAGAGGAATCGAAGTTCGCCCGAATTATTCAACGAAACCAAGGTGGAGTAATTACGAAATATTTACGTTAGCGCTAACTTAAGGCCGTGACACACGATAAGTCGCTGCGACACGTCGCAGGGACAAGTCGCCGCAACAATTCGCCTCGTGTGACACGGTAAATTTTGTGAAAATTATTGTCGCTGCGATCAGTTGCACGAATTCAAACCGGTTTGAGCGACAAAATTAGCGAAAGAAGCGTTGTCGCACCGTGTGTACACTTCCGGCAACAACTCGCTGCGACAAAATATCAATGAACCAATGAGAGAGCGTCATATGGTCCGCCATATTGCCGAATTAGAAAACTAGTTCACATTCCCCCTCATACGAGATCACTGCGTGTGCACCGAACAGGCGTCGTGTCGCGGCGACTTGTTTTGCAAGTAGTACACATAAAGGGACTTGTCGCAGAGACCTGTCGCTGCGACTTTTCGCCTAATGTGTCTCGGCATTATATTTTGGGATGACGTTTTTGTTGAAGTAGCAATAACATCGTTGCATAATTGCATATTATGTCTTGGCATTACTAAGTTCTCCATCATATTGTGCAACTCTTTCGTTTCTAGCTATTGACGTTTTACACCTTATTCAAAATGGCTACAATTTTAGTATTCTTTTGTTTGCTTGAAAATTAGCTCCTGTTGCCAAGTTAGGCCCAGTTCAGACGTCGTGCTTCTGCCGTGTCGAACTAAATTCAGGAATTAAGTTCAACAAAAGCACGGCAGAAGCACGGCGTCTGAATCAAACTTTTGAATTAAGTTCGGCAAGCAAATAAGTTCGACAAGCTCTGCCGTGCTACACGACTTTGGCACGGCATTGATTCAAACGTCGTGCTTGTGTCGCGCCAAACAAAATTCATAAATTATATTAATGTATTTGGCGGAGATTGAGTTCCCACGGGGAGTTAGGAGAAGAATTGTTACGAGGCATCAGTAAAGCCTGAATTTGGTTCGACTTTGGCACGGCGTCTGAATCAGAGTTGTTTCCCTACCGTGCTACAGTCGAACAAAATTGCAATTAAGTTCGGCACGGCAGAAGCACGACGTCTGAACTGGGCCTTAAGGTTCAATATTCTTTTGAATTTAAGTTTAAGAACGAGGCAAAAAGGACTAATTTTGCAAGCAAACAAGTGAATAGTAAAATAGCGGCTATTTTGGAATAACGTGTTTCGTACAGTGTGTTTTCGTGACCGAGCATTGGTATTGTAAAATAATATATTTATTTGATCAAAAGCCGCCTCGAATATTTTAGGTGCAGGCTATAAATAGTCGCTGAAATCAAAGATGTGAAATTTAATTTTTCAACGAAATCTATTGCTATGTTATCTCACTATTTTAGCCACTAGCCATCTCCACTTCGGTGAATAGTAGCTAATTGTTCAGTATGGAAAGAACCCTCCAAAACGTATTGCAACGTAGGAATGAGAAAATAGTCTATAAGGGAGCTTTTAAGCTTGAAAAGCAAGAACGACGACGACGGCTAAGAGAACGCCAAAAAAGGGGGGTTTAATGAGCAAAAACAATAAGGAGCTTTAAGATCTACGACGACGACGTCGACGAAAACGCCACAAAACAATGATATCATTGGTTAAAAGAGCATAAATAATCGTGCTGCATGTGCGGCACGGATTTTACTTCATATTTTTGCGGTTCTCTGCATGACGAAGACGTGAAATCACGAACTTTTAGGTTTTGACGACAACGTGAGCATGTAACAGTGAATCTATCATTCTCTATTTTCAGTCAGAAACCGCTCGTACCAATTTATTTTTAAGATACTTCGCCCACATTGTACGACGTGAACGAGATGGAATAATCGCGAAAGACTTTTACTAGAGCAAAGTTCTATTTTGAGGTGACGTTTCCTCGACGTCGCCATCTTGGAACTTAAGGTCCCTCTGTGGTGAGGAGATGAGAATCTGACGAAACATCTTAATTTTTTCCAAACAATCACACCGTTCATGCCAATTTTATTCCTGAAATGTTAATACACAATTTTCATTCCGAACGATATCGGGAAATAATATTTTTAGACGACGTTCTCGTTAGAGGCGTAATCGTCCTTGCGTAAGCTCCCTTATAAATAGTAAATGCACGTACTAAATTTAGTATCAGGGTCATTCTGAAGCTGGTTATTTTTGCCTCGAGTGTTGAAAAATATTTCAAGAGTGAGCGCAGCGAACACCAATGAAATGCTAAATCATTTCAGGAAAGGCATCGAAAGGCGCGATTTTCATATGTAACCGTAGCAACAGCGATCTTTTCACGTGGGAAAATAACATGTTATGTTATCTTCGCGTGTGAAAATAGGGAATTTAAGATCTACAACAGCGACGGTCGACGAAAACGTCACCTCAAAATATAACTTGGCTCTATCATAAGTCTTTCGCGATTATTCAGTCTCGTTCACGTCCTACAATGTGAACGAAGTATCCTAAAAATAACTTGGTACGAGCGGTTTTAAAGCTAAAATAGAGAATGAAAGATTCTCTGTTGCATGCTTACGTTGTCGTCAAAACTTCAAATTTAGTGATTTCACGTCGTCGTTATGCAGAGGACCGTTGACATACTTGCTAAAAATCCTTGCTGCACTTGCAGCACGATTATTTATGCTCTTTTAACCAATGATATTATTGCTTTGTGGCGTTGTCGTAGTCGTAGCCGTCGTCGTTTCTTAAATTCCCTAATATCATGTTTGCGCGCGAAAGCTCACTTGGTATTTCATTGGTGTTTATATAATAATTTGAACTATTCTTTAAAAAATTACATGTCACGCACTTATGGCAAAAAACAGTTCAACTTGCGAGCACGATCTATTTTCTGTTTTTCTTGCAGTAAGTGGAACTTTGAGCTGAAACTCTGGGGTTTTTTTTCGTTTCACGTGAGCAACAACTTGATAACGTTGAAGGTCCCGGTTCAAAACCGGTTGAACCAGTTTAGTAAGAATGGAATCCTGTTCAACGTGGTTACAAAGGCGTGAAAGGAATGCCGCAGATGACAGCGAGGTGTGTTTTAATATTAAATGAAGACTCTTCGTGCATCCAACCGTACCGCCAAAAGATATTGAGACAATTTTCTGGTAAGCATTTCAAGCAATTGTTTAATACTTTTGTCAAATGGTAATCACATCGATGTAAGGGTTGAATCGTTTTGCAATTCAAATCAGCTATCTATGAAGTCTCCAATGAATTCAACAAACACGAGGGTTTGCCGCTTAAATTCTATCAAGTCAACCGCTTTAAGTAGCTTTAAAACAAGCAATAGGCAATTGACCCACTCAACGGTTTTCATTCTTCGCACTTGAAAGAGGTAGGGAACACTAAGTTATAAGTTTCTTTTCATTCTTTGTTAGTTGACCCACTAATACTGCCTTACCGCTAATGTTGTTGTTTTTGGCCTGTCAATGAACAACAAGACCAGCTATCTTGAAATTCTGTCACTCAGCAAATGTTGAAAATTTATGGGCAGATTATTGACTGTTTCTGCGATGTTTTTTCGAGACTCAAATGTGACTGGCATCCTATGGCAAGTCGCTGTCAATTGTTTTGTTTTTTTAAATTGACTACACGATAAAATTCTGCCTATGAAATTAAGGCATGTGGATGCTATTTTTAACTCTGTAAAAGGTGCCGATGACAAAAGAATATCATCCTGTTCAAAGTGAAAAAATTGTTAGTAAGTCAAAGATGAGGAGGTGGTGTGTTGCAGTGGTAAAAGCGCTTTTTTGCATGTTGGAGCAAATTATGCTTCTACTGAACTACGGGGTTTAACCAACTTGTTGCCATTACTCCAGTTGGGTCAGCCTCGAATCTTCATTAAATAAAGTTATTTGTTTGAATTATTATTATATTTCCCAGCAAACCTGATACCACCGTGTATAAGGATAGGTGCAATTTTTAAAAATACCCGGCTATATTTGCCTCCATCGTACATGAAAGTATGTGGGGTAAATTTACTTTAAGTCTAAATTGAAGATATAGTTGCAAGTTTTCCAAGGGATGCAAAGGTTAGTGTCCCACGCCAAATAGGTCGGGTCATGACGTGGTCATTTAGTATTGTGTTTGTTCACGTGTTTTCTTCGTGACGGGACTGTTGTCGCATCTCGTGAACTGGATGCTGCCGAAACTGGTTTCTTTCTTGTATACAATGATGTGGGTGATAGAAACAGGGAAGATGGAAAGATGAATTCTTTTTTATCTGGTCGAGTCGTGATTTTATCTTGTCCGTCAAGAGTCTATCAGTTCTGCTCTTGAGGCAACTTCGGACGGTTTTTTCAATAAGTTTAGGATGCGTGTTCGTTTTCAGATCTTTTCACCACTGAGTTACTACACTTTATCTTAAAATACACGAGAATTACCATTTGTTATTCACCAGGAGCAAGGCTTTGTACATATACATTTGTGTTCAAGTTTGAAGGAGGAAAACAAATTTCTATTTTAAGACAAGGGTTTGAATTGCCGAGTTTCAGCTGCACATATGACACGAAAAAAACACCATCAGCTAGTGGACTTTGAACCGGAAATCTGCTATAATACAAGCTCACTGTTTAGTGGACAATATTGAGCAAGACCACTGTGGCTGATAAGAATATTCCTTAGTGACTAGGATATCGATGACGCTGTTTCTCGATTGTTCGCTGCTGTCTGTCTGCACAAAAACAATTACGTCCATTTATTGAAATTAAAAGGCGTTTTGAAGAGGTGAATTCCATTTTCTCGTAGCAAAGTAAAAATTTTGTTTGCCACTTAAAAATACAATGGATGTCGACATGGAAGGTGAAGGCTTTAAAAATATGAATCGCGACTGCGGAGATTTCAAGGTTATTGTTCATCCGAAATTCACCCAGAAGGATTTGACTGAGTTAATAAGAACCTGTTTCAATCTTGCATAATTAGTTGCGGAACGAATCTTCAACTAAACAGTAT
>NC_090877.1:34861571-34866571 GCF_036669935.1 Montipora foliosa | reverse complement strand
TAAAATGTTCAGGTAAGAGCGAAGATCGCTTCTCTCGATCGTCTAAAACCCGCAGTTCAAATAAATAGATTTATTTCATTTATACATTGTTGTTTTTGCTGCTTAAAAACATGACAAATCGGCGCGCTTTTGCCTTTAAAGATGGACAACTTTGAGTAAGGGCTAACGCTCGAAACGTCAGCTTTTAGAATCTCTGTACGGTGGCCAATTTACATTATCAACTCCGTTGATAAAACCAAAATTTTTGTATACTACTTCCCCACCGACGCAGCACCACAGTTTCTTTTGAAACTACCCCCTTCATTCAACTTTGAAGTCCGTTTGTCGGCCTTTGATATTCAATGTATATTACAACTGTGTAATGTCCTCGAAATATTGTCAATCAAATCAGTTTAAAATTCCTTTCAGCATGATACGCGTTTGTCGTTAATAACATTCATCTAAATAAGGTTCTCATTTTTACAGAAACGTGCTCTACGACTAATGTATTTTGCGGATAGCAAAGCTCATAGTGCCCCGCTATTCGTTCACTCGGAATCCTACCAGAAATAATGCTCTATTATCATTTGGTTTCCTCTATGATGCGTGACATTAACAATCACCGTGTCCCTTTCTAATATTTCTATGCTCTTTAGCCACTTCGAGCAGGTTCATCATCATTTCACAAGATTCTCAGCAGCGATTAATCTATACGTTAAAGCCTCTAGAACTAACCAACCATTATTTTCCTTTGCTAGAATAGGTGTAAGAGTGTGGAATAGCATCCTAATGAAACTTCGTATCAAAATTAAGCGTGAACTCCAAAATCGACTGTTAAAACTAATGGAAATTGAGGAGACGAATGTTGATTTACGCTGCACGGAAATTTGCAAATATCTCTCGCCCGCTAGGTTAAGTTAAAGTAACTTTTCGATAAATCTAAATTCAAATCGAATCATTTTAAACTGTAATTAGTCATGTTTCGACAGTGTATCTTGATAACTGTGTAATTAATTAACTAATTAACTGATTTCTTATTTTGTATGTACTTTGTGATTTTAACAGGATCATGTTTTATTAAATACTATGTGTTCAATAACAGAGACAGGACTTGTTTTAAAAAGGTGGCCCTTCTAGAGTAGCTTCGCTAATTGCGAGTCGCCTAGGACTGTGATGATATTGCAATGCTAATAAACAAATAAATGGAATTGAATTGAAAACAAAAGCATTAATTCGCAGCTGCCAGTCGGTATTGCACTACAAAGGAATAATGCGTGGCATTATTTGTTTTTTTTTTGTACTCAAAAATATGCGGCTTTGTACTTGGACTACCTCTTATGTACATGTGGTATCTACAATTTTGGACAAATCTCTGGGAAAAATTCCAGGTTAAATATCATTTGCACCAAAAAGTATATTGGTCCCCTGCAATATACTGTGTAAGTCTTTTGCCGTTTTTTCACCAACATTGGAATGGGGGAAGGAGGAAAAGTAGGAAGAACTTAATCTTCATCACACAGACAAATTAGAGCGTCACATTTTCCCAACGAGTTTGTAGTTCAAATCCATTTACAGACGTTCGTAAGGTCGCGTCTATTTTCTAGTGGCCTTCCTCGAAGATGATTGAAAAATTGTCCCGTTGTTATGTTAAATCTCATCTCTTATGCAAATCACTTCAATTTCTGGTCGTCTGTTCAACAAAGGCACGGACAGCTACGGAATAATAAGTTAAAACACAATGGAAAATCTCTTCCAGAAATGTGCTTTGGACAAGATGGAAATGACAATGTTTGTGGGTCGAAAATTCTCAAATATTATTGAAGTCATGCATAAAATTTCAACAGTGTTGTGTTGTTGTGGTATTTTCATACCTCTCGTTGTTTACCCAGTAAATAGTTGTCTATTCAAAGCGACGTTGTTTCAAAGCTTCAAGGAAGAAGTAATTGTCTTTTGATAAACTCGGCTGTTTTTTTTTTAAATATTTTTTTACGCGAATTGAAAACAAAAAAAGTTTTGAACCCGTTTGGACAACAACAAAAACATACACTTTATGCGCGACAACATTCCAAATTAATTTCGTTAATTAAGCCTGGATTGTTTTGAAGCAGGTGTTAAAGACCAGTGATTCCTTATTAAATATTCATTGAAATTGTCTGGCTTCTTCTCTGAAAAGAGTCCCAGCTATACTTTATTCTAACAAACAAACAAACGAGTTCTATTTATTGTCTCACTTTTTACTCCTGTGTGAAAAAGATGTTTCGTTCCCTTTAATTTTACCTTTTACTCTGAGGGCTTCATTATACTAAGTATAACATTGCTTTCATTAGTTCTACACCGATTAGAAGAATGGAGAATGCAGATATTCCACAAAAACGGAGGTCAGTAATAATACCAAAGAATGTGAAGTTAGGTTTGATTATTGGTCAATATTCTCTTCTTGGTGTCAAATGTAACTCTTCATTTGCAAATTTGCCATGGTTTACTTTTAATTGCATACAGTATTTTAAATATTTTCGTCCTTGAGAGTGGAAAAATGGTACGGTGAAAAGGGGCCTGGGGCCGGTTGCTCGAAGCCTGGTTAGCGCTGATAAAGGTTTAACCATGCTATGATCGAGCAACCCGGGTCTGTTGCCTGTTTCTCAAAAGTCCCGAAACTTTTCGGGCCTGTTTCGGGTGCCACAATTCCCTTTGTATCTCAAAAAACGGACAGGATTTAAGTCGTCAAACTTCGCGGACATGTTTCTTTTAGTTAGCTTGAAAACATGTTAAAAGATCGGCCTTTCAAAACAAGCGGTTTACAGTTTCACAAATGGCTTTTCGGGCCCGAAACGTTTTCGGGACTTTCGCGAAAGTCCCGAGACGTAAAGGACCATTTTCGAGTGTAACAATTCCGTCTGTATCTCAAGAACGGAGAGGATTTTTAAATCCTCTCCGTTCTTCCGTTCTTCCGTTCTTCCGTTCAGTTTGACGACTTAAAAGTCGTCAAACGTCACAGTTAGTTTACCTTTTGTTACCTTGAAAACATGTCAAAAGATCGGCTTTCCTGAACAAGCGGTTGGCAGGTGCACAAATGGCTTTTCGGGCCCGATAAGTTTTCGGGACTTTTGAGAAACGGGCTCCTGGACTGAAATCTGGTCCCGGGCCTTGATATCTGCTGGGGCAGTTATGGGTACTATCGGTTTCCCCTCTGATTTAGGCCTTTACTAATGCATCACTCCAATTTTTTTGGTTTTTTTTATCTTAGGAAAATCGACGAGACTGACGATGTACCAGGTAGGTGAATTTTGAAACAAAGTTCTCTCACTCCTGTCGTTAACATTTCCACATTTTCTTTCGTTGAGGTATTGTCTCAAGCGCGATGCACACTCCATCAGGACTTTTCCGTGGAAAATCGGTCTGAATATTATTTCTACATCAAGAGTAGATCACCACACCAATCTCGAAACAAAGTGTCTTCTCATTGGTTTTCGTGAAGAACAATCAAAAGTGTCTCTAATTGGTGCATTGATGTTAGCACGAGGAGTGAGCAGGCGCCGTAAGGTTCAAATAGCCAATTTTTTCCTATAAGAACCCTAGGACGCATGTTCTCCTACATGGAGTTTCCCAGAGCCTTGGCTCGATCCGAGGCTCTGGTGACGAGAATGATCACCACACCTCATTAAATTAAGTGATATATAAAAATACCGAGAACGCGGAGGCCTGTGTCTTTGGAAAGCAAATCTTACAAATAATTTTTGTAGAGTGTTATGCCCTTTTAAAAACGCTAATTTGGAGCTTTTCTAGAGAATTTGTGTCTTAAGCGCGAACTCCCCGGGTCGGGTAACCTAGAGATGCTCTCTCTGATGGGTCACCAGCCTGCTCACCAGACCGCTCTTGGCTCGTCCCACTCGCCCCAGACTACACTCGGCTAACACGCCCTAAACCCAACTGGAAGCCTGTCCGCAGGCTAATGGGTCACCTCCTAAAAAACCTCGGTTGTTGGAGGGTTGACTTCCGCGAATAGTGTTGTCGAATTTAGCTGACGGTGTTCCCCTCTTTCCTGTAACCTCACGAATTCAGTTGCTTGAATGGCCTATAGGACTGTATGTGAAACTCCTGAATCTGCAAAACAAAGTTGACCTCTATACTCGATAGAAAGTGACGAAAGCTACAATGGTTTCGGCTAAAAGTCTAGCCCCGATCTGAAGGACAGCTGCACAATTCCTCTCATCACTTCCCGGACGAGTTTGTGATTGATGTAGTCCTTTTCTCAGGGAAATTAAATCGCTCCCAACCACAGCTGAGACTGGGTTCGAGCATGAGATTTCTCTTGGTTCGAAAGGTCTAATAAACATGGCGTTCTTTAACCCTCTCCCCACACCCTCTCAGCCATCTCGGCTCCACAGTCAGAATTCTAGTATCCTAAAAAGAGAATGCATGACCGGGTAAATTGATGTGGATGTGGCGAGGCACCTCCAAAGATGTTGTACTTAGCCTACTATGTTGTTGAAATCGATCTTTCGGAGCCCTCTCTGTCTCCCCAAAATAGCTTTTAGCTTTTTCCTCCCTCCCCTCCCCCCCCCCCCACCTTGCTCCTCTCCATGTAGCCTTTCCTTCACTTTGAGGCTACGTCATTTAACGTGTCCTAGGACAGTATTCACGAAAGCACTTTCAGTCATAACAGCCTCATAAGATATATCTTAGGAGGATGTTATGACTAGTAGACCTCCTATATTGAGATATGTCTTGATTTTTCTCCTAAACTTAGGAGGACAAATTCGATGTCCTAACTTGTCAAGACATGTATTAATTTCACGCAGAATTATGGCGGCGGCCATGTTGACGAGCAATCGTCGACGACCTTTACGGCGTGAACGGGTATATCTGTTCACGCTCGCTCGACAATGCAGGTGAAATCCTTCTGAAAAATTATCGCTTTCTTTGGGGAGAAATTTTGAGCATCTCAGGTTTATTAAGGCCAAGTTTGGAAAAAGCCACTCGTCGTTCGCAAGCCGTTCTCATTGAACTGCTTCAGGGACCTT
>NC_090877.1:34854071-34856571 GCF_036669935.1 Montipora foliosa | reverse complement strand
TTTAGCATTTTCTTGAGTAGAGTGGTCAGTCTTTACTAAAGTTTGAGGGAAAAAGCTTTTTTTTTTCCCGGCGCACGGCGTCATGTGCTTTCGTCATAACCATTTACCCATGGGCAAATTGTATACGGTCATTGACCAATCAAAAGGCGCGCTTTACTTCTGTTATGTTATAATTAAACTTTAATAAAATGGTTATTATCGCTATCGTTATCGTTATCATTTACAGGTGCAGAAAACGAGTCAACCCTCGAGGAAACCCACTAAGCCAACATGAAATCTGTCGTCCTGTCGTAAATCAACTGGCCCAAGGGTATGTTGTTTTGCAGTCCGAAGCAAATGCCCAAGGAACTGGACAGATGAGATTGTGCGCCGTAAATGTCAAAATAAAGATCAAAGCGATCAGTTTAATGACTGGCCCGTGTTTGATCGCCACAGGCGCATTACTTACAGAAATGTCTTTTGTGCAAGGTGCAATGGCGCAGTGAATACAACCTACTGGAAACAGGAGGCGGATTGTAGTGAATGGTTTAACACAACGTCGTTCAATCTTAGTGATTTTATGCGCTTCGCGCATGCCAATTGTTCAGTAAAAATCAGAGAATCTTGGAGGCAATACTTGAAGCAATGCATCCCACGTTTTCAAGACTGTTCCGGGATTGGTCGGGAGAAAAATGGATCTTACTGCCAATCACAGTGCCTGGGGTATGCTTTTCCTGTTTGTTTTATGAGAAACGACAAGATAATAAGGTTTCGAAATCTGCAATGCGCATTGTGTAACGGATTTAAGCCCAGCGATATAAAGAACGACGACTACTGTTTCCCCTGAAAGTGAGCCCTGTCCACCGCCTCTGACTATCTTGTTTGATTTTACTTCCTCATTCGAGATCAGGGTTACAGTCAAAGACAAAAAAAATGGATTTGGAGCGAAATATAACCATGTTTGGTACTGTGCTGCTAACGAAGTGTACGACCCATACGTTGGAAAATGTAAAAAGCACTGTCAGTTTACACCCAACCACAAACTGACACGCCCACAGTCCCAGAGTGAAAAAACAAGAAAGTTGTTGAATTTGAACTGCACTTTCGTAGCTTTCAACAAAAGCGATTATGAACAACGACCTAATGGTACCGTCTACATTAAACCTCATCACAAGATTTATGGGAAAACAAGGTACACAATTCGCGGGAATATTTTGCTACTTTGCGTCAACTTTTCAAGAAATGCGAAAAATTGTTAGTAAGTCAAAGATGAGGAGGTGGTGTGTTGCAGTGGTTAAAAGCGCTTTTTGCATGTTGGAGCAAATTATGTCTACTGAACTACGGGGTTTAACCAACTTGTTGCCATACTCCAGTTGGGTCAGCCTCGAATCTTCATTTTAAATAAAGTTTTGTTTGAATTATTATTATATTTCCCAGCAAACCTGATACCACCGTGTATAAGGATAGGTGCAATTTTAAAAATACCCGGCTATATTTGCCTCCATCGTACATGAAAGTATGTGGGGTAAATTTACTTTAAGTCTAAATTGAAGATATAGTTGCAAGTTTTCCAAGGGATGCAAAGGTTAGTGTCCCACGCCAAATAGGTCGGGTCATGACGTGGTCATTTAGTATTGTGTTTGTTCACGTGTTTTCTTCGTGACGGGACTGTTGTCGCATCTCGTGAACTGGATGCTGCCGAAACTGGTTTCTTTCTTGTATACAATGATGTGGGTGATAGAAACAGGGAAGATGGAAAGATGAATTCTTTTTTATCTGGTCGAGTCGTGATTTTATCTTGTCCGTCAAGAGTCTATCAGTTCTGCTCTTGAGGCAACTTCGGACGGTTTTTTCAATAAGTTTAGGATGCGTGTTCGTTTTCAGATCTTTTCACCACTGAGTTACTACACTTTATCTTAAAATACACGAGAATTACCATTTGTTATTCACCAGGAGCAAGGCTTTGTACATATACATTTGTGTTCAAGTTTGAAGGAGGAAAACAAATTTCTATTTTAAGACAAGGGTTTGAATTGCCGAGTTTCAGCTTCAAATATTAAAAGAAAAAAACAAAATAAGATAGTGTACTTTGAACCGGAAATCTGCTATAATACAAGCTCACTGTTTAGTGGACAATATTGAGCAAGACCACTGTGGCTGATAAGAATATTCCTTAGTGACTAGGATATCGATGACGCTGTTTCTCGATTGTTCGCTGCTGTCTGTCTGCACAAAAACAATTACGTCCATTTATTGAAATTAAAAGGCGTTTTGAAGAGGTGAATTCCATTTTCTCGTAGCAAAGTAAAAATTTTGTTTGCCACTTAAAATACAATGGATGTCGACATGGAAGGTGAAGGCTTTAAAAATATGAATCGCGACTGCGGAGATTTCAAGGTTATTGTTCATCCGAAATTCACCCAGAAGGATTTGACTGAGTTAATAAGAACCTGTTTCAATCTTGCATAATTAGTTGCGGAACGAATCTTCAACTAAACAGTATTCGAGAATTCGCTACGTA